>NW_011889086.1:309752-376957 GCF_000151845.1 Pteropus vampyrus | reverse complement strand
GAAGTGCCAGTAGTGCCGGAGATGAGAAACCCTACTCTAAACCGAAACATCTCCGTTGATACTATTTCCCTTCATCGATTCAGTATATTTCAATACAAGCTAAAAAACAGCCTCAAATAAGGATTTTGCTAACATTCGTACTTTGTTAACATATATTTTGTGAAATTAACTCTTCAGTGAAAATAGTTGTGAGGCGAAAAACTAGAAATGAAGACTGAGGAGTAGGGATGGGTACAAGATGATGTCACCCTACCCGTCTTACTACTAGAGTCAAGCCACACTAGACTGCTTGCCTTTTCAACACATGCACAGTCTGCCTCCTTGCCTTTGCTTATGCAGTTTGCTTGGTTTGGAGTGGCCTCCCTCCCCTCCCCACCTAGGCAATCCTACTCATGCGTCAGTACTCACTCTTAATGTTACTTCCACTGTGGAAACTTCTCCAAACTTAACTCCACTCTTAGAAAAAATGAATCACTCTCTACTCTGTGTTTCTGCAACACTTTGCACCTATTTCAGTTTTCCCAGCAACATGTGTTCACCGTGGTGTGCTCCTCATCCAGCATAGAACCCAGAGTCAGTCCTCAGTAAATCAGAGAATTAAGATAATAAATGTAAGATTGCTAAATCTGGGTGAGGGAGCCTTTTAAAAATATAGATTTCTAGGCATCTACCCTTCTGAGGATTCTGAGTCTTAAAGTCTTGAATGGGGCCTGGGAAGCCAGTTATAAGGTGGAGGATATCACCTGGTACCCAGAGGAGATAGCCTGTGCGATAAGTTGGCACTGGGCACATGGGTCAGAAGCAGTGGTGATGTGCAATTGCCAAGTAGACAGATCAGACCAAACCAGAGCTGTGCTGAGAAGGAGCCAGGCCCAGGCTCAGGCCAAGAGCTGGGGGCGGGAGGGAGCACATCCAACCAGAAAGGGAAGGTGGATCCAAAGAGGCAGACGGTCTGCGAGGAATGGAGGGGGATTAGAGGAGCAGATAAAGTCATGCCGGGAATCTGGAAGGAGAAAAGCGGTGTCAATGCCTGAGCAGATAGAGCAAGGACAGTTCCGGGAGTTCCTGGATGAGGATCAGAGTGGGGAGGAGGACTTTGTTGATGTGATTTTATCATTTTAAGTTGAGGCTTAGTTTAATGAGAACCACCGCTGCCTGAGACCTAAGCAGCTGCATGAGCTGTAGTGAGGAGCAGAGGGGAGATGTGGGGGAAGGGATAGCTTTGGGTTTCCTGTTCCCAGGCCCCTAGGGTTTGCTGGAGATCTGTGTTTCTCTGGACTGCGAAGGACTGACCTTAGCTGGGATGCCAGTTTTTTCTCTGTGGTCAGAAAATTGGGAGGAATCGGAGCTTTGGGGCTACAGCTAGCTCCCCCTGGCCAACCCCTCTCTAGATCTTGTGCCACACAAGTCCGGATATACAGTCGTGAACCTGTCCTAAAATGGTAACATCTTTAGTTTGATGCACATGCTTCTGTTTGGATAATGAGTGATCATGGGCTTTAGAACTAAAAGATTGCTCAAAGATTTTCTATACCAGATTCTTCAATTTTCAAATGAGAAAACTGAGGCCCAGAAAAACAGTGAGTCATCCAAGGTTACCCCAGCAAATTTTAGTCAGAATTGAAGTTTGAGACTGGGCATCCTAATTCATTGGCGAGGGCCCTCGCCCCATTATGCTACACTATTTCCAAATTAGGAAAAAGAAATGATGCTAGGTGTCTGGGGCTCTGTCAGTCATGGGGAATAAGAGCAAGCTTAGTAGACCAGGATAGCTATTTTTTGACTATGGGGTAGGGAGATCGGTAATATTAAAGTTTATATTAATTTTGTTGATTAATGTTGGTATTGATCTCATTTGTATAGTGACTTGCCGTTTTCAAACCATTACCCGGGTATTTTTACCTCTTCTAATTGTTGAGTAGGATGACACTCCGAGAGGTAAAGGAATTTAAAGAAAGTTACAGTATCAGGAAGGTTTGGATCAAGACTCAGACCCTGATCTGTGTTTCGCTCCCCACGACTTCATATGTGTTTTGGTGCGGCCTTTGTGTCAAGCCATGGAACGGGTGCTACCTAGTAAACAGAGCAAATATCTCCACCCAATGGGAGTTCCTGGGCCCAGAGCCCCTGATTTCAAATAAATCTCTGACCAATTCATCAGCTTCAGGACTTTATCTGGTATTTATCTGGAATTTTTTAACCAGAAGGTTTTACTTATTCTCTCATGTATTTATATATGACTGAAAAGATGAACTGCTATTTTCCTTTGCTGAGCTTGGGAACAAAAACACAGGTTCTGATACTACCAACCACCTATTAGGAGGACTTCCCACTCCAAGTTCGAAAGGTAGATGACGGCTGCAAAAGTGTTTGGGGGCCCAGAGTCTAATGTTGCACTTACGTCACTGGCTAAAAGAGTAGGCTTACCCCAAAGGTCCACTGTTTTTCATGGCACAGAAACCCAGCACATGGTGCTTCACATTCATATAATATCCCTGAGCACTAATGTTTACTTTGGGGCTTGTACATCAGCAGCTGTTAGTGGGAAAATGGACATCTCCAGTTATCACTCCTTGACTGCAGCCTCACAACTGAACTGCTGGCTGCTTCCTTATCTCTCCATAGACCTGGTTAATTTCTTGTTTTCCATTTTCTTTTAGCCATGCATTCATATAAGTCATTGTAAAGAGCAAAGAGAAATACTTTTTTGATTTTCCCATGCTCGGGTCTTAGGGATTTCCTCATTGCACCCTGCAGCCAGTATAGATGTTTGGAGAAACTAAAAAGAAAAATTTCTTGGAATCTGGAAAAATAGCTCTGGTTTCTAATTATATTATTCAGCAGCATCACCCCTACCCCAACTTTCTATAACTCTAATCCTTATCCTGCTTTGTACTATGACTCTTATGAGAATTTGGCTTCTAAAGACAATGAAAATGACAATCTTAAAGAAACAGCACAGCAGTTAAGAACACACAACCGATTCAAATCCTGGTTCCAATTATGAAGTCACCTGACACTCTGTGCCTCAGTTTCCCCATCTACGAAATGAGAATAATGATAGTACCTATCTCATAGAGTTGTTTGAAGAATAAATGAGTTGATATCTATAAAGTACTTAGAACAATGTCTGGCAGTGCCGTCTGTGTTTAGCTGTGATTAATGTGATTTATACCAGCAGATTTACGTTATGAATGATAGCAGTAGACAAGATAGAGTCAAAGATGCATTCCAGTATTTAACAAGTATGTGCTGTCTTCCTTTAATGTGCCAGACATTGTTACAGATGTGTTGAACAAAGACAAGTTTCTACTCTCACAGAGTTTCTACCCTGCTGGGGGAATTCACAAACTTCCATATAAATACGTGTGTGTATATTTTTATGTACATTTTATATATGCATGTATACATGCATGCACACGTCAAGAAAACAAAAAGCACGACTACAGAAGAAATGCGCAACTTTAACATAGACTACAAAGACGTTAAAATTGTTAAAGCTTTTGCTTACCTTGGTTCAGTCATCAATTCAAATGGAGACTGCAGCTGAGAAATCAAGAGAAGGCTGAGACTTGGAAGGGCAGCAATGGAAGAATTAGGAAAGCTCACCACCAGCAAAGATGACCAAGGCTAAGATCATCCTCACCCTCGTATTCCCAGTTACTATGTACTGATGCAAAAGTTGGACAGTGATGAAGGCTAATAGGAAAAAAAAAAAAATGATTCATTTCAAATATGGTGTTAGAGGATCACTCCACAGATACTTTGAACCACCAGAAAGACAAACAGGTGGATCCTAGAGCAAATTAAACCTGAAACACCGCTGGAGGCAAAATTAACAAAACAGAAGCTGTCCTACTTCAGGCGATCATGAGAAGGCTGGGTTCTTTGGAAAATCCAATAATGCTGGAAAAACAGAAGGTAGCTGGAAAAGAGGAAAACTAAATATGAGATGGATTGACTCCATAAAAGAAACCTTAAGTGTACCAACCTGGTGCACTTATCATGAGCTGAGCACTACCTAGGTGTTAACCTAGAAAATACTTGATGCGGACAACAAGCTTATGACTTGGTACATTTTTACCACCTCTATTTAAAGATAACAATGAGACTTACCTAGACTCAGGCAGCTAGTGTGACGGGATGGAGAGGAGAACCTTGCTCTGCCTGACTCCAGGTCTCTCTCTCTTACTATTATATAGCTTCATCCAAGCCCATGTTACCTGTTAGCCATAGATGATTTTATTACAAAGGTGTAAAACAGACACACACACACACACACACCAAGGGGAATCTGAATCAAATGTTCTAGAGAAAGCTAAGGCTCTTATATTTTGTTTAAAGAGAATGTGTTAGGCTGTTGATCTGTATTGTTAAAAGTTCCTGAGCTGAATTTAGCCTAGAGAGTTAAAGTGTATCAGCCTTGTGACTCACTACTGTGAAAACCTGAGAGGGAGCTCTCCTACCAGTATCAACAATGTGAGTGAAAACTTTACAGGCCTTCTATATTCAGGCCTTTCACAGCTGAAAGTTGTAAAGAAAACCCACACAGTTTAATTCTGTGAAATATATTAAATCTGTCTAAATAATATGACTCTTTTGCACACAGTGTCTGCTTTATTGTGGTGTAACATTATTGCCTAGCCTAATGCATGTGGCCTAATAATTCTTTCCCATGTGCGTATGTCTATCATTTAATGTAACACGTAGACAATAACATTTAAACATTTAAATATATGATTACATTACCATCTCCCACACTTAGGCTGTTAGCTTTTTGTAGGCAGTGCAATCTGGTCATATTCATCCGTGTAACCAGCCCAGCTCTTATAAGACCCAGTAAATATATGCATTTGTTCATGGTTTTGTTTATAAACAATATGCTAAGCTCTATACTAGTTTCTGTGGCAAAGACAGTAATATAAAGAGAGATATAACTTGTTGACTAAGTTCTTTAAGAATATGAAAAAGGGAGAAGTCTCTTTCGTTGAAATAGTGAGGCAAGGGAAGGGCGACAATACTAATATCCATTATGTGACAGAAATGTGCTCAGTTAATCTATATGTATAATCTTCATATCAATTCTAGCAGCTTGCTCAAGGTCACATAAGTAGTGACAATCCCTAGAATATCAGCCACCCTGGTCCTTCAGGGTAGTAGGAGGAGTAACCTTTGAACTGAACCCAGGATAATAGGTATTTTCTCCACTGGAAGCGATGAAATATTGAATATTTTGGATGGAGGAAATAATATAAGTGAATAGGGATGGGAAATGCTAAACATTCCAGCTTGGCCCAAACCTGTGCTATCTATAAGGGATTCCTGGAAGTTGAGGCTGTAAAGATCAAATAGGTACAAACAGAGTAGCGGTACTTGAGCACCATGTTGAAAAGTTTTTGCTTTCTTCTCCCCAGGCATTAGCAAGCCACTGAAGGTGGTTGAAGCAAGAGACTCATTCCAAGCAAGGCTTTATGTAATTTATACACAATAGTTTGGGGAGAGGAAAGAGTAAAGGAGAAGAGGGTATCCTGAAATAGAATTGTAGCAGTGGGCCTTGTAAGGAAAACAGGGAATTTGAAAAGATGACAGGAAATTTAACAAAATTGGTTTTTTCTAAATCCATTGATTAAGCAAGAGTTTTTAAAAAATTTTTTCATGCCCTTTATATTTATCCTAATTATTACTAAAGTAAGCATATGAAAGTATCTTCTTTAATTTGAAAGACTTTTTTCTCTCATATTTGCCAGAAAGTAATAAATAACTTGTTAACTTCAAGACAGAGTAATTCATCCAATTTCTAAACTGGGCATTCATTAAAACCTATAGTCTTTAGTTCACTGGAGATAGCCAGTAAACTCATTCATTTAAAATAGAGCTATGAGTAAGCAAAACAAAAGACCTCCAAAAGTTGTGAAACATGTGTCACAGCATCCTCATACTATAGGAAATGATAGGTAAAATATGGAAGACTTTTACAATAAGAAATAATAACTGACTATGAAAAAAATATTCCTATCTCCTACCTTCAACAGGTGACATATCCTCACTAAGCACCAGTGTGCTAGGAACTAGAGATATAAATATGAACAACTCAAAGTCCCTTCCTTCAAGAAGCTCACCTTCTAATTGTAGAAACAGGCAAGTACACCAATGTAATATTGTATGGGAAGTGTCTCATGAAAGTATGTGTGGGATATTACAGGAGTCTAAACTCATTTTGCCTCAGTGGATCAGGAAGATTTTTTCCCCCCAAAGTGAAATGATATTGATTTGACACTTGAGATATGAATAGGAGAAATAGGAGTTTATCTGATTCAAAATCTTTAACTTGTATGGGAAGGGCCAATAATAAACAAGACAACTTTGAAGAAGAACAAAGTTGGGAGGACTTAATATTACCAGATATCCAAACTTGTTATAAAGTAATTAAGACTGGTATTGGAGAAATAAATAAACTAGAGGAAAACAGATTAAGGAGCCCAGAAACAGACTTACACATGTATGAACATATATGACAAAGATGGTACTGCAGAACTCTGAGGAAAGGATTTTTTTTTAAAGAAATAGCACTGCATAAATTAGATATCAATATGGGAAAAATCGAATTTAGCCCTTATTTTATATCATACATAAAAATAAATTTCAGTGGAATTTATATACAATGGAGTGTTATTCAGTCATAAAAGAAAAAAATGATATCTTGCCATTTGTGACAGTATGGATAGAGCACGAGGGCGTAATACTAAGTGAAATAAATCAGAGAAAGACAATACTATATAATCTCTCTTATATGTAGAATCTAAAAACAAAACCCACCCCCAAACAAACAAACAAACAAAAAACCCAAGCTCAACGATACATAGAACAGATTGATGGTTGCCAGAGGCAGGGAAGGGGGTGGAAGAAATGGGTGAAGGGGGTGAAAAGGTGAAAAAATATTAAAAATGAGCCTACTCGAGTAACTTCCGATAATTGACTATGGGTCAGTGCTTATTGAATTGTAAAAATGATCTTCAGCCCTTTAATAGTTTGTATTTTTTGCATGTCCCTCCCTCTACCAGAGTAAGAATCAAAGCAAATTTATTAGTTTTCTATTCTTTCCCTAAAGGTTGTTTTCTTTTTCTTCTCACTTGTTGTAGTTTATCATAACAAAATCCAAGACACTGGTCAAAAGAATTTTTAATGAAATTTGACTGCATTACATTACTTAGTCATTGTTGAAGTTTGGGGAAGGAGCATTTTGTTTACATATGTAGAGATTTTCACTGTCGTGTTATTAGGAAATAGTGTAAGAAAAGTAGCATGGCTTTGGATTAAAACTAGGGTACCCTTCCCGTGGCATGCATACATACACACATACATAAATTATAAATAGATTATAGGCCTAATATGAAATGTATAAAAAAAAGTTTCTACAGACAATATAGAAGATCTTCATGATTTGGGGATAGGCAGGTATTTTTGTAAAAAGGACATCAATATAAGTACAAATGTAAAGACTGATAAATTAGACTACATTAAAATTAGGAACTTCTTTTCATCAAAAGTTGCCGTTAAAAGAATCAAAGTGCAAGCCACCAAATGAAAGAAACTATTTGCAATACATACAGCAAAGGACTTATTATCTGGCGTATATAAAGAATTTTACAATCTAATAAGAAAACCATGACCATTGGATTGCTTTGCAGAAAAGAGGATATCCAGATGGATAATAAATTATGAAAAGTTTCTCAACCTCATAGTCCTTAGGAAATTCCCAATTAAAACCATGATGTGATGCTACTACACACCCACCAAGTTGACTAGAGTTAAAAAGATTGGTAGTACCAAGTATTGGTGGGGATATGAAACACCAGAGGTGCTCACACACTGCTCTGGAAGTATGAATTGATGCAACACACTGGAAAAGAGTTTGGTACTATCTCTGTACTTTTATGATTCAGCATATATCCAACAGAAATGTGAACAAAAAAACATATACAAGAATATACTTTATAGAAAACCATTATTCATAATGGCCAAAAGCTGTAAACAAACCCCCAAATGTCCATTAATATTAGAATGAATAAATAAATGGTTGGTATATCACGAAACAATCTCATACAGGAGTAGTAAAATGAATCTCATAAACACATGATAGAAGTTGGCACAAAGAAGGCATACTGAATGGTTTAAAAATTAATAATCAGGCAAATCCTGTGGTCTAGACGTTCCAATAGTGGTTTTTGTTGGTGAGCATGTTGTCTAGAATGAAGGGATTTATTTGTGGATCTGGATAGGTGTGTTCACTTTTTAAGACTTCACTAAAGTATATGTTTAAAATTCGTGGCCCTTTAATGCATGTTATACTTTATTAATGAAGTTTATTAAAAGTTTCAAAGGGAATAAAAGTGATTGAGCAACAGCACTGGGCAGCCCCATGCTAGGTGCTGGGAATTCAGACATGAGTATGACATGCTCTGACCATCGAGAGTGGAGTGGGGGTGATGAGTGGTTTCAGAGGCAGTCAGAGTAGTGTGGTAGGAGAGGACTCAGAATACATCACAACAAAGGAGCAACCCATAACTCAGTATACCTGTTGACCCCTGTTAGTTGCTTAACAGTTACTTCCTACTTCCACCTTATTATACTGGTAACCATGAGTTATCAAGAAAGGGAAAAATTATGTTCAAAATCCTATTTTTTCAGTGCGAAGAATGTGTTAGTGATAAAGGTGGCAATCTATTTTTCTTTTTGGTGTTTTAATAGTGAGCTTCCCTTAAACTGTGTATTAGGTAGAATTCCAACCTCCTCAACTGAAGTTAGGTAGCCAGTTATTGCTGTCTTCACAATGTTAATACAGGGACTTTCTCTTGTATATATAAGTAGGGACTCTTGAAGAGGAATTTTTCACTCAAATGGCTAACCTTATAATCAGCTCTTTGTTCTGCTTCTGTAGATATGCTTGCCGCATAGGCCAAATGGCAGGGTGATCTCAAAATTAACTGAAGAGTCATCCTCCCTTTTGCTTTTCTGTGTAGATAACAGATGTATTGCCTGAGTTCCTGTCTGAAGTGCTTTGTAACTCTTTGTAACTGCCTCTAACCTATAGCAGCTCCCTTGCTTTGTAACCCATTGTAACTGCCTGAGGACAAATTAACCAATCGACCCATGCCAACTGGCCAAATGTAACTGCACGGATAAGTCCTATAAAAGCAAAGTTGCATCTGAGCTCGAGGTCCAGATCTTCAGAGCGCTAGCTCTTCGGGAACTGCGTAATACACCTGAGTTCGCCAGCCCTCGAGTGGTGCTTGGTTTCTCGCTGGTCTGATTTTGCAACATTTCTGCAACACTCTGAGCCCCTTCTACCTCACCCTCGGACCCTGGAATGGACTGAGTGTTTGTGTTCCCCACCAGACCACATATGTTGAAAATAGAACCACCAATGTGATGGTACTAGGAGGCGAGGTGCGGCCTTTGAGGGATAATTCCGTAATGAATGGGATTAGTTTTCTTATAAGAAGAGACACAGGAGCTTTTTCTTTCTCTCTCTGCTGTGAAGATACAGCAAGAAGGCAGCCATGTGTAAACCATGTAAAGGGCTTTCACCAGAACCTGACCATGCTGGCACTCTGATCTTGGACTTCCAGGCTCCAGAACTGTGAGAAATAAATGTTTGTAGTTTAAGCCACTCAGTTTATGGTATTCTGTTGTAACTTCCCACACTAAGACAGAGCACACAGCCCCATTCAGTGGGATGAAGGATTGAAGAAGAAGGAAAGAACACCTGTAGGCCTGCCAGAATTTAGACTGCAGGTTGGCAGGTAGATGGCAGGATGTGGGGAGGCCGTAGATGATGAGAAGGACCAGCAAACTTTGAGGGACAATGCCCACTGACAATGCCAACTTTGAGGGATAATGCCCACAACAGGTTGGAATGGAAGTTGGAAGGCCTGGCAAGAGATAGCTGTTTCATATCATCTTATCCAGTTCCTACCTTGGCCTATGCTGAAGAGGGCCCCGGGAATCACTACCTCAGAGAGCTCACAAGGAGACAGCACTGAGTTTCCCTAGAGATGATGAGACTTTGAGATGATGGACTGAGTGTTACTTTTTAAATCATTTAAAAATTCTTCCCTTTGAAATACAGAATTTAGAAGGAGAAAAAACAGAAGAGTGAAAAATAATCTGGGTATACAGCATACATCTAACAAAGATATGTGTTTATGTGTGCGTGTGTATATATATCTATATAGATATATATAAACCACATACGAGAATACTCATAACACCCTTCCAACAGCCTAATGGTTGGTGTGAGGGAAAGTATGGTTTCTAGGGCCTGTCTCCCTGTGTTCCATGCTATCACCTACTCTCTATGTGACCTGCTGGGTCTCAGTTTTTCATCTCCAAGATGAACATTATAATAGTAGTTGTGAGGATTAAATACATTAATTTACATAAAGCACTTAGAACAGTGTTCGATAAATACTACAGAAGTGTTAGCTGTTACGATGATGATGACATCGAGAAGACCTAAGCCTTTCGAGGTGGGCTGTGGCAGGACCAGGAGTGAGTGTCCACAGCTAAGGTGGAGGATAGCTCTGATCATCAAGTCGAGGAGGAGAGTGGGCCTCAGTGAAGAAGCCTGCTTGGACCCACACGGGAGGAACTACTTTCTCCTGCCAGAGGCATGTTTGTGCTTTTGTTGCAGCCATCCTCTGTCTGCTGCATACCAGCATCCTTGGCTCCCAGGAGACTGTAAGCTCTTTGAGGTCGTTGATTATATTTTTTCCAAGTTCAATCTCCTCTCTCCCCCCGCCTGCAGTGCTGAGTGCAGTGCTGCTTGTAGACCTGGGCTCAGTAAATCATGTGTCTCCTACTGAGTGGAGGAGGGAGAGAATACTAAATACTGTTCAGGGCCTAACATGTGCCAGGACTGTTCTTTCAAAACAAGATTGTATTTTTACACTTTTCCTTTGAAATCATCACTTCTTCCTTTTACAAATGAGCTATCAGAGGCCCAAGGAACTCAGCTCATTTGCCTGAGATCATGCATCAAGTCAGTGATGATATCTGGAAGTGTCTCCCCAGAGGACACCCATTCCCCTTTGGAGCCCAGGGCTGGCACAGAGAAGGAGCAAAGTCTGGCCAGGGCTGCTGTCCTTAGGTGGGTGTCAAGAGCAGGTGCATCGGGGGAAGGGGAGGGCTGGATCTTGATCTCTGCTGAAACAGAGATGTCATTTCAACTGTAGTTTTTGAAAAATGCCAGTGTATTCCTCCTGGGATTTTCTGCAATTCATTTTTGCTCTCATCTTGCACACTATTTATTTACCTAAGCCTTTGTTCTCCTTGAAACTATTTCAGCCACATGTCATTCATTGTGTTAAAATCTTGGGCCCTTTATCCTGCTTAGGTTTTTGTTTTTGTTCCTCGCTACAGCTGCTCTCCATATCACTTAATTCTCTGACTCTGTGGCCTGACACTTGCCCGTGGTGGGGGTCACCTTACACTCCCACCCCCACTCTCCTGGGAGTGGGGTTGGGGGAGTAAAATCAGGATCCAGCTCCAGGATCTATTTTTCTTTCATGTCTCCTTGTTGTCTGAAGCTTGGGGCAAGGTTAGATTAATCAGTCTCAGTGTGGTGGAAGTCTGTGACCCTCCTCTGGGGAGATCCTAGCCCCATAGAAACTTGGCCTGGTTTTGGCTCTCACAGTGAATTCCAGGCTTTGAAGAATCTGTCAATGTTCAACTAACCCCAACAGAACCTCTGGAAGTTTTTGATGGAACCAAAACTTATACCAAGGGAAGAGGCGCTGAGCTTGGTATCAGAGGCTGGGAAGAAAGGAGAGCTAGCCTGTCAAGCACAGTCTTTTTCTCTGAAATCTCAGGTCTCTTCCCTTAGTTTAAGTTTCCTAAAGAGTCTATCTGAACAAATACCGTCTCCTTCCTGGCATTTTCCCGAAGCATCTCACTGGTCTGCTCTGTATCATTGAGGATGGATTGTCAGGGCTGCTAGTTCCTATCTCTAAGGCTCAAGGAGTCTTCAGATAATTTTATAATTGAGACCATTTGTCTAGAGGCAAGAAAATGTTGCTAAAGGAAACCTAGTCTAGCTATCTCCTGGGATAAATTGGACACTAACATTTATTTAGCAGCTCCTGTATCTCAGGCACAAGGCTACTTGCCTCACATGTGGGGTGACCAGCCATTCCAGTTTGCTCAGGACTTGGCAGGGGGATGGGTGGCTCCTGGGATACTGGTTGTACAGTGCTAAACCCAGGAATTATGACACTGTAAAGTAGATGCCATTATTCTCACCCTATACCTGAGAAGACTGAGGTGCAAAGAGATGAATTAGCTTATGGAAGGTTGTACAGCACCCTTGTGGTACTACTGGGAATCAAGTATAGATCTGTCTGACCTCAGGCCCAGAGAGTTCCACCAGCTAAGTCCTTCAGAAGACAAGGCTCCGTCTCTTCCACATCGTGTAGCCCAACAACATTGCACCGTCTGATTATTTTATTCTCCTGAGTCTTTGTTTTATTATGTCTTTTGTCTCACCCCCCTCCCTCTCTCCTCCTCTTGTTAACTGACATGGCTTCTGCCTCACTTCCTCCAGGAGGCCCTCATGGCCATCCAAGCTAGACTTATTTAGATCTGAGTCGGCGGCTTATAAGTGTCTGCCTATACATCTTTCTACCCCAACTAGACTGGGATCTCATAGAAAGAAAAGAAACAGCATCCATCTTTAGATTTCTAGCATCTGCCACGGGGCCTGGTTTATAATTGGGGATCAATACCTAGCTGTTGAATTAATTTATAAAATAATAGAAGGCAGCTGTGTGATTTAGAGTCACAGTTTTATATCTGTTTAAGGATTGATTCCATCAGATACATTCGTGGTACTTTGGCCTGTTCTCTTAGTTTTGGTTTCATATTTTAAGTAAGTAATTTTTGTGAGTTAGGTTGGTCATTTGGATTGGCTATCAACCTGAGCCTTTATATGTCCAGTGCCTGCTAGTGAAAAATTGTCTTTTATGAGATCATAGATGAGACTGTTTAAGTAATCTGGAGGCTGTGTTGAGGTTAGAAAGAAAGGAATTTCTGAAATCAAGTTTTTGCTTTGTCTTTACTGTGGATTTTGCTAGTGTTCCTTAAGTCTCAGATTTCCCAGCTATTACACATTAGCCTACCTTTGAGATTTGATCTTTCTGGGTCGAAGGGAGGCAGAGGAGTGAGACCTAGTCATTTGAAGGTCTATTCTTTGTTCTCTGGCTTTCCCAAAACTCTCGTGTTGGCTTCAGATTAATGCATGTCTCGGAAGAGTGTAGCAAAAATGATAAATGCCATCACACAGTTGAATCGCAGTATTGATGGTGCTATATGTTATCATGGCTTTGAGAGATATACACAACTTATGGTTTATTCTCAATAATGTTTAAAACGTTAGTCTGGATTGTTACAACTACCCTGTACCTCATCTTTCTTATCTCCCTGGGCCCTCCATTATTCTGTCATCAGTTGTATACTCAAGGACAGAAAACAAATGTTCCAAGCAATCTAAGTAAACCCAAATAACTCTGGCACAGCCCACACCATGCTGAGAGTGCCTGAATCGTCATGCCAAGCCCTGCTATTAACACCAAAGCTGAGAATCGTCAATAGTAACGACAATGGTAAAAATATGTTGAGTAAACTATGATCCAGGCACTCACTTAATCTTCACAATAGCCCTATGAGTTACATACTATCATCATTGCAATTTTATAGATCAGAGAATTAAGGCACAGGAAGGTTAAGTGACTTGCCCAGCTTGCCAGACTTGAAATCGGTCAGTTCTATTCTAGAGCCCTCGTTCGTAACCATTATGCCCTAAGTAGTTCAAATATTTAGTAAAAGTCTACAATATCTCATTTAGACCAAGACCTCCCCTATTATTTTTCAGCTCTAGAGAAGATAGGGTATTGGGGAGGGAGTTGGTGGTAGTATCGAGGTGTGTAAAATTTCTTTGTAGGTTCATCACAGAGGATTTTAATTTTTAAAGATAAACCTATTGTAGGATTTATATTGGGTGAATTCTAAACCTCATTTTTTTTCCAAAGCCAAGGTGATGCTTTGTTAAACATAAGGATCACAGAAATCTTTTCAGCTGTTTCATTCCCCTTCATTTGTCGGACTTCAGATGAACCCTTTGGGCTTGCTTTAGTGGCATTAAAACAATAAATCCTGAAAGAGATCTGAGCTCAGCTATGCTGTCTGTGAATGCCTAGAATTCTTGTAAGTGGTTGAAAGGAAAAGAATTAGTTTCTATAGGCTCCATGAGATTTAGAGTTGGGTAGATCTGCATGTGATACTTTCTTCCACCAGTCTGTCTCTGAGGGACCTGGGACAATTTACTTGAAAAACTGTGGTCTCATTTTCTCTGTCAGTAAAATAATGTGGTAATAACTGCCTCTCAAAAATAGTTATAAGAATTTAATACAATAGTATTTTCAAAGTGTTAGGCACAAGGCAATTTTTCAATAATCATAAGAATCTTAGGACTTAACTCTTTTCCAATGATTCTGACAATTATAAACAAAATATGTGTGAGGCTCCAGTAATAATTTTACTATCATCTATGAGCTGTCACTCAAAACTCTTCAGTAGCTTTTACTGTTAGCCATATTTAAGACACAGAGCATTTGTCCGTGATTAAATCTGCAACCTTTATCTAGAAAATGTCTGTGCCTTACTAGTATGTGTCTTGTGTTACATACATTCATTCATTTATTAAACAACAACAAAAATTAGTAAGCAGTTTCAAGACCTGCCCTGGTGTCAGTTTGCTCATATTCTAGAAGATGGAGAAAGCTATTTAAACAAATACATTACAGATACATTGATAGACTCTTTGCAGGGGATGGAGGGAGTACAAAGGAAAAGGGCTCTGTAGATTCTCCCTAACTGGGGTGCTCCGGGGAAGAGAGGAGACACGGTTAGGAAAGGTTTCTACTGAAGGGCTGAGTCTTCAAATGCAGTCCATGTTTCCCAGATAGATTGTTGGGGAACGGAGTGTTTTGTGGAAAGATTCTTCTCAGCATGGGAAACAACGTGAGCAAATGCTTGGTGGCATGGTCGAGCTAGATACATTCAGAAATAAGTAGAAGGCTTCATACTTGTTCCAAACACTTCTGTAGGTCCTAGATTTAATAGCTTCCATTTACTGAGTACTGGTATATTCCTCATATATTAATCCCCACGGCAATTTTATAAGGTAAGTTTCGTTATCCAGAATCTTCAGATATAGAAATTAAGGTTCTAGAGATCAAGGCATTTGTCCAAGGGCATATAAGTGAGATTCAAGCCTAAGTCTGAGGACAGTGATGAACAAGTCCATGTTTTTAAGCATATTATAATTACAACCCCATATGTTATATAACATAAGTGAATATTAGTCAAAAGAATAGAGTTGTTTCTTGTATATAGACTGATGTTTGGTCCTCTGCAGAGAAAATGGCTTCCATATGCTTCTTACCATTCCAGGAGCTTATGATTATTGGTGCAGGCTTTACATACAGGAGGCTGGTGTTCTCTAGAGAATGTCCTCCTTAGGGATCCTATAAACCTCTTAGCTAGCTTAGTCAAGCAACTCATTTGATAAAATTTATCAGTTGGTTCATTTCTCCGAATGGCCAGATCAAGAGTGTCAAGTTCATACAGTCTTGGGTAATGTTGAAACCCTTCTCATCCCTTTTTTCTTTTAAAGAAGGTCTCTGAGGTGGTTCTTTCAAGAGGATCTTTTTCAAGATACAAACACATCCATAGAAAACCTTTTTATTTTCCAAACATGGGGATAAAACTTCAGATTAGGAGATCGGAAATCCTGGTTCGAGCCCTACCTCTGCCTTTAAGTAGCTAAATAAATTTGAGTTACTTCACTCCTCTAAAATTCAGTTTTTTTTCAACTGGAAATAAAATAACATATATCATAGGATTTTCTAAAAGCTAAATGAAGGGTACAGTGTTTGAGGATGCTTTGCAAGCTATAAAGTACTTTATATAGCTATAAAGTATGAGATAATTATAACACAAATACTAGAACTTGGGATTTTTTCTTCTATATAACCCTTTAAAGTTTTCAAAGCAGTTGTGGCTAGATAAATTACAGGATAACCTACTCTTAATCATAACATTTGTGAAGTCTTTTTTCTTTTACATAAATATAGTAGATATTCAATAAATGTATAGGTGGAAGGATAAATGGTTGGTGGAGGGAGGGGAGGGAGGGAGATAGCACATAAGGGTAAAAGAGAGTTTTTCCATGAAGTTTTAATTTTTCCTTTTTAGTTTTGTTTTAAAACATATTCCTTGATATCAACTATGTTTTCATTAATGTCGAAGCGTAGGAGTCATTAAATTAGAGGCCCTGAATTGATTCATTGACTCAGTAAGCTTACTATCCTATTTGTTTTTTTCATTGAACAATAATTTATCGGGCAACTATCATTAGCTGAGCATTGGGCAAGTTTCAGGGAAAACACATCTGAATATATCACTTTTATATGTGTGTGCCTATTTCTTCAGCTTAATTTTTCCTTTTAAACTTTCTGCAGAATGCTGAATAAACTGACACTTGTACAGCCATACGAAGGGCCCCAGCGGTGTTGAGGGCTGCGCTTGTCAAAATCTCATCTTGTGAATTGTTTCCTGATGTTACATGTGCAGCCCGTGATTCCTCTGTGGATTGTGAAATGTGTTTGTTCAGAAAGGAGCAAGCTCCTTCTGCCTTTTGTTGCTTTCCCTGTTTCGGGCCTCTTTTCTCAGGGATGGCCCGTCTAAGCTCTGTGTGGCCAAAGGGAAAATGAGCTGGGTCAGCTCTTGGGTTCACGTGATTCCATGGTGGGCATCAGCTCTGCACTGCTGTTGAATCAAGTGGACATTAGGCAGAGTATAGAGAACCTCTCTTGAGGGGAAATTGGACATTACCTACATCTCGCTGGTGCTGTATGAACCCGCCTGAGGTTATCTAAGTCTCAGAGGGATGAGAATGGAGGATCTTAGGAAGCATTTTTTCTGCCTCCTGTTTACCTGGTATTTTAGAAGAAGCACTGTGTATATTGTGTACTGAAAGTGGCTAAGAAAGGACCTCCATTTGGGATCCATTTCTCTTATTGTGATGTGAGGGAACAGTTCAAACTTTCAGGTCGGTTGTGATAGAGTCAGAGTCCAAACTCAGATTTTTGAACTCTAAACCCATGGCACCTACTAATGTTCCATGGTAACTGACACTTCCAGATGCATTCCTATATGTAAGACAATTTTCACATCTTAAAGTGAGGGAGTATTGAAATAACAGGGGCTTTGGAATCAAACAGGACAAGGTCAAATCCTGGCACTGCTTCTTATTATATCTGTGTGATTTTGGACAAGTTACTTGAACACTCTGATTCTTGCTTCTGCATCTGTCGAAGGGGAGAAAGCATGTTTATGCTTTATGGATGTTGTAAAGATTAAATGAGATAATACTTAAAGTACTTAGCATAGTACCCAGCCTTTCATAGATATTTGGTACGTTTGCTAGAAAGGAAGAAAGGATATAACTGCTTTTTGAAAAAAAGAGTTAAGATGATGTTGGTGATAATGATGGTGACAGCGGTTAGGGTCATGGTGGTAGTGGTGATGGTGACATAACTGCCATTAATCAAACTTTTATTTTTAAACATTTCCTCAATATCAGAGCAACTATGTGATATTGTTTATTTCTTCATTCTATACAAGGACTTTCTGCCTCCAAATTTTATTTTTTTCTTAGTATAACATACTAGTTCTTAAATTCTAAGCCTTAATGTACCAACGGTGAATCTGCTTACTAGAGAAGAAACAAAGAAATACTTCCCATACATTTATTTTTTTCCCATTTTAACCACTATTCAAGATTGAATGATCCTGTAAGATACACTTTGCTGTGTTTCACATACGTGGCACCAGTAAATGTGGATCATCACCAGAAATTACTTGTACTTATTTGAAAGTGTGGCCTAGCAACTGCCAACCCCTTTTCTGTTAAGGATCTCAGGATCGATATCTTTAAGAACCCAATATTTTGATATATACAGATAAGTAAACATTGACCACATGGCTATTGGGTTTTTATCATGGAGAAAATCCTAAACATCAGCAGTTTGGAATCAGATGACCTGAACGTGACTCCTACCCCTGTTTCTCGTGAGCTATCTTACCTTAGTTAAGTTACTTATCATTTCTAAGCTTCAGTTTCCTCATCCACAATGAGGATGACGAGACTACTAAATCACATTCGGTAGTTATGAGAATAAAAAGAGACAGGTACAGAGAGAGAGTGTGCAAAAAGTTCAGTTAAAATGAGCTCATATCTAGAGTTGCTTCCTATTGAAAAGCCTGTGTACCCTGAATTGAGAACTGAATCATTCAGAGTCTACCCAGAAAAGCATAAACCACTCTGTGAAAAAGAGAATTTAATATCCTCAGATGATGACCCAGATGATGGAGGAGATAAGAAGGGCTACATTCCCTGTGAAGCAAAGCGGAGATCATCAAGACAGAAGCTGCTACCACCCCTACGCTGGCGAAACGAAGGAGGTGGTGTTCCCAAAGACCAAGGGTGGTGGACACCAGCAGGTGCTGGCATCACGGTGGCCCTGTCGGCAGAGCTGGAGATGGAGAGAAGCAGCCACCAGACATTGGGGAAGCGGGGTGGAGGAGACGTGCTCTGGCTTCCCACTTCTTTCAGCCCTCAGATCTGCTGGCCAACCGTGGCTGACTTAGAGTCTGAGAATGGCAGTCTGCCGGGGCAGCCCCACAGTACTGAGCAGAGAGTGGGACTTGTCGAAAGTCAGTAGGCCCAGGACTCTTACAGGCTAAATCCCAGACCTCAGACTCCTGGTGTCTGGGACCTAACTGCTATGACAACTGACACAGAAAGTTTGAAAGAATCTTACTTCCCCCTGCTGCCGGATCTCTGAACAATAGAAGTTTACAAATGACTGGGGCTGGGAAGGTAGAATTTGGAAAAAATGTATTGGAAAAACCTAGAACGTTGTCGGAATGTAAGAGGCCTTTAAGTGGCCATTAGATCCTGCTTTCTGGAAAGGCCTGCTCACTGAGTAGCCAGCGCCTTCAGTATCTGGGGACTTGTGGAGGAGACACCCTCAGACTGCTTTTCACTTAGCTACCTCCTACAGAGCTCAGCATAGACCCACTTCCTTATGAAACCTCTCAGAACCCCTCCATGCATGCTAAGCTGCCCCTGCAGTTTCTGCTGTAGCATACTCGTCCCCGCATCAAAATGCTCCACAAACGGTCCTCTCTCCCTTCCTTCACAACTGTGAGCACCCCAGAACAGGGACCTGGCTTCTTTATCTGTGCATCCCCAAACATTTGTGCTTTCACTTCCTGCTCTGTGCTAGCAACCTTGGTTGAGGCTGTGCTGCTAAGCACTTGGGTATGGCAGTGCCAGCTTCCTGCAGCTTTTATAATAAAAGAGGTGGACGAAGTATGACTTTTTAAAATTACTAGTGTCTTGTATGCTAGGGAAGACTGAGAGTTCACGAGAACATTGAAGAGGGAGACTCCATTTTTCCTGCAGAATCAGGGAAGCCTTCTGAGTTAGGAATAAACAGGAGTTAGCTCTACAGAGAGGTTGGAGAATGGTATTTCAGAGGAGTGCAAATGCAAAGGTCTTGGAGTGAGAAAGAGCATTGTGAATAGAAGATGGAGAACAAGGGTGGCATTGCTTGGAGCTGATGAGGTTAGCGGGAGCTGTTCTCTCCTGCATCCCATTCTCCTCTGTGCCCTGCCCTGAGCGGTTTTCACCTCCTGCCTGTGTTATGGTTAGGAATGTTTTCATGTTTGTGGCTCCCATATCATGCCTACTGTATAGTTTTGTGCATAGAATAAATGACAATTCCAGGCTCTGAAATTCTCTAGATCTCTCATCACATTTGTAACTTCATTTGCCGAGCAAGCATCAAGAAATGCGATCTGTGTGGAGAAGAAGCCTGAGTTTATACCATTTATGAGAAAATCTCTGCTATTTGGCATTCTTTTAACAGAAACTGTCTTTACTGTGAGTTCTGCAGTAAGTGGTAGTAAGAATGGTGGCCGAGAGATGCCAAAAAAGATTCTATCATCAAACCCTTCTGTTCCCTTCTTTGAGATTGAAATGTGATATGTTAAACCAGATTCCGTTCAGCTCTGTTCCTTACTAGCTGTGTGTCCTTGGACAGGTCATTCAACCTCTTCATAGGCCTTTGTTTCTCCACTAACTTGTGTGGTATTAATAACAACCTGACAGGCTTAACATAAAATGAGACCATACATGTAAATATTCAGCATAGTGCCTGGTATTTACTGAGCACAAATATCACTGATAGCTGCTGCCTTTATTATTCTAATTACACTTACTATTATTATTACAGTGCCGAATGCTCTACGTTTACCAGAATAAAGCAAAAACAAAACAGGTTTCTTAGTTTTCCCAAGGCAGGCAAGTATGCTCTTTTGGTTTCTATTTGAGACTGACTTACACATGGAACGCTTTCTCAATGTTGTTTGATTATGGGGGAAAAAAAAAAAAAAGAATGTTTTATGCTTGTTTTTAGCTATCCTATTTTTAAAAAAAGGGGATTTTGTTTTGTTTTGCTTTCTCACAGGAGTGATTGGAGCAGATGTGAGGGGGCACGGCCTCGCCTGTGAGGGACAGCCAGTGACGTCACGGTTGGCTGTCATCTGTGGAACATCTTCTTGTCACATGGGGGTGAGTCTGCCAGGCCAAAGGCGGGGCTGCCACACTCAGGGGAGGGCAGCCCAGAGGAGATTTGAGCTGCTGGCCCTTTTACCCGCTCAGCTTCTTCCCTTCCTGCCACCCGTGCTTTGTCTAGCCGGAAGCCCAGCTCTCATTCCAACAGCCTTGTTTAAATTTGCCAGATATTTTTCTTGGGCCAAATTTTTAAAAAGTGTGAAAAGGGTTGAGTCTGCCTTTGACATCACCCTGGACAGAGATCCAAGGCAGTGTAAGGGGTGTAATCGGATCCAAAGATGGCAAAGTCTCACTCCCAGATTGATCTGTCCCTAATGGGTAGTGGAGTCTTCTCTGCAGAGGGGTGTCTGTTTTCCTTGGCCGCTGAGCTCTCTCTCAATCAATATAAATCTATCTCCCTGGGAGCAGCCTGATGATCTATAGAATTAGGCTGCATATCATGACTTCAAAAGAACACTGATAAGCAATTTTCACTTTGTTAATTTTTCTCCATGAATTAGTGGAAAGGCTTTCTCCAAGATTGCAGTTAAAATTTAGTGCCTGCCCTAAAATTTATATCTTTTTTAAATGCATGAGTCTGAAAGCATTCCATTTTGATAAGTACCCATTTCTACCATATTTTTATTTAAAAGTCATTACTCTGTTAAACTTGCATGGACGACTCCTTGGATTTTTCCCAGATGAGTAAAATAGAAGGGAGAGTGGGGGAGAGGAGGAAGGGAAATGGGGGAGGAGCAGGAGAGTGAGCAAGGATTAGAGTGGGATACACAGCCTAGAGCAGAAGCTCAGAACTGTGAAGGGAATCATGGCGATGAGAAACTGTTTAATAACGGTAGGGACCAATGAAACTTTTTTACTGTTAAGTATTTTTGTTGAGTACATATTGATATATTTACTTACTTACTGATCCTCTGCTCTTGTGTCTGGGGCTGTGCTAAATTTGGGGGACAACAGGATGACATAGGGCCTCTCATTGATGAGATAGAATTATAACGGGTATTCTAATACAAGGTCCCAAAGTATAGATTCAGATGAACTTGTAATACTGAGCATCTGTTATATGCCAGACATTGTGCAAGGTGTATCCCAGCCTCTTTCTTCCCCTCAGCAGCCCTATCGTGAGACTTAGCTGTCCTTGAAGGAAGAGACCTGCAGAGGCCCAAGGCCACCTCAAATAGGACATGCCCACCAGGGCAGCCAGCCCTTATTTCTCTTGACATGAGTCTACACTTGCTAGCTTGTCGTCACTGAATACTGACTTAAACCTATTTAAATAATCCTCTACTTTCACAGGGGGCACATCTAATCCAGTTTCTCCTGTGAGGTTTGAATTTCATGCATTTTTACCCCACTCAATTCAGATTTCTGAGCAAAATCAAATCCAAATGAATGTGAGTCACTCTGTGACATTCCCGCTTCTCAGTCTCCTTGTCTCTTAATTGGGATGATACTTTTCCTAAAGTATCTATTTTACAAATTAAGCAACTAAGGCATATAAATGTCCAATAATTTTCCCAAGGTCACAAAGCTATTAAGCTGGAGCTGAGAACTCAGATCTAGCCCCATCTTATTCCCAAGTGCATCCTCCTCGATGCCTTAGCGTATTGTGCAGGACGATAGTGTGCCATAGAAGAAAGGAGATAGCATGGGCTTCAGAGTCATCCAGATGTGGGTTTGGACATTAGCTCATGTACTCTTGGGCCCTGTGAGCTGAGATGAGATACTTAACTTCTGAGCCTCAGATTCTTCATCCACCACATTGTGGGTAATGATGCCAGTCTCAAAGGGTTGCTGGGTGATATGAGTTCTGTACATGCATACCTAGTACATTATAGGCACTCAGAAATGGTGGGATTCTCATTACACTTTACTAGTGATATAAAAGGCTCACACGAAGCAACTGTTTGGGCTTTACCGAGGTTGATGGGCAGCTGCAGTTGGTTGCAATGAATGAGGGTCATAAAATGCCAGTTTATTATGGTCGTGTTGTACTGGAAATAAAGCCCCCACCCCCACCCTGCTTTGTACTTGGGAGTGGGAAGGGACCTTTTGAGCCAGGAGGATTAATCATCAGCTTTAATGTTATGTGGTGAGGGCGAGACTGTGGTCATGCTGGCATCGGAAAGTGTCTTTGATCTTGCTCAGGTGCTGGGCGCCTAGCGAGCCAGCAACAATAACACCTTTGTGAGGTCTAGAAGAGGTGCAGGTCTGAGGAAACACTCCCAGGGAAACTCAAGGACCCCCTTTGTTGTGGTTCTGGCAAATAAAACCACCAACTGTCAGGAAAAATTCACCAAACAGAACACAGAGACCAGAGCGGGGTGCAGGCTTTTCAAAAAATGGTTTTCAACCTGGTCTGAAGGATTCCCTTTCTTCCTTTTGCTCACTGCTGATGTTTCTAAATCAGTAGGTTGATGGAAACGAAACTCCCAGGAACGTTTTATGCTATACAAGTTACCTCTTTCTAGATCACCCAGAATGAATGAACGAATCCCAAGTAAGAGAATATTGGTAAATACTTAGAAGCTTCTAAGTATTTACCTGTTACTTCCAGGAATCTGGAGAAAAAGCCTGAGGTTGAACATAACACTTACTAATCAGGCCTTTGATATTTTAGAAGATACAAGTGTGGGCTGCACATTTATCTTCCTTGTAGATGATTTAATTAACAAGAGAGGAAAAAAAAAAATACTCTTCTTATTTTTCACTCCATGAAAGCAGAGCTGCTTGTTCAGAGTTAATTACGACCAAGTCACCAAAACCCAAGATAATATACAGAAGGGGTTAGCCAGAGTTTGAAAAGTCACGGGGTTAGATGGAGCTGATCCTTGCCATCGCACCAGCACCCCTGTTTTTGTGCTGTCAAGTCAGGTTGTAACTTGGCAACTTGTCTTCCAGTTAGCACATCAGATGGAGAGAGAACCCTGGGAAGTGGGTGGGAAAGTACTGAAGAGGTACGATTTAAACACAACAATAGGTTGGTGAGGGCTGAGAATTACATCTGTATCTTAAATCACTCGGAATTTAATTTTCTGCAGAGTCTTAGATGAATGTAGGGAGGGTGTTCTCTATCACTTGGTGGGCGTGAAATCTCAAAGATATAGGCTAAGCTGGCCCCATCACTTTGTGAGTTTAGGTAAGATACTTCATTTTTTTGGTGCTTCAGTTTATTCCTCTGTTAAATGTGGGCAATAGTATTTACCCATAAAATTGTTTTGATGATTAAATGTGGTAATCTTTATAAACAGCTTGGCACCGTACCTAGCACAAAATCTCTAATATGGTGTTATGATTAAAAATGGTTCATTAAGACTAGAATGATCCATGTGGTAATGGATTAGAAGTAGGGGCGTCAGGATGAACTCATGTTTAGCTTTATTTAGTTACAAATGGACACATATGGAAACATTTACAGACATGTATAGGTATACAGATTACTAAACATATTTCCCAGCTCTGACAGCTGAGAGGGCCTAGGAACAAGTATACCCCAACAGCTAGTTGTTACAAGCACACTTGGGGCCCACAGCTTGCTTTCTAATACCATTCTCCAGTAAAAAGAACCGGGACCCCTTGGAGAAAATGTTGATTCTAGGGCTGGGGCAGGAAATAGACAAGGTGAGCCTGGTGCATCTTGTAGCACTGAAAAATACAGAAAAAAAAAAAATGATGGAGTCTCAGGAGCCAACTGAGGGAGCTCCCAGTGGCCCAAACTGGGACAATGTGAGCAGCAAAATAAAAGTAGTACTGGATTGTAATCTAAAGTAAAACATAAATATAATGAGTCCATAATGATATAGATAAGTCTTCTATATCTATAGAAGAGATGAATCTTTCCCATGCAGAAGAATTCCAAAAAATTTATGTAGCTATTCCACCTTAAGGAGGTGGAGCTGCATATAGTGACTTCCTTCAAAGGAAGGCAGGAAAAAAGAGAAAAAGAATGGAGCAATCTGACAAACACGACCTTTGCCAGGTGATCAAGGTCAACATCAACAGTGATAAGTCATATTGATAAGTTTGCACCATTGATATGATGTGGTGAGAATGGCACTTTATCTTTGTTGTATCCTCTTTGAAAACCTATAACCACAGTCTAATCATAAGAAAAACATTAGGCAAATCCCATTTGAGAGACATTTTACAAAATAGCTGACCAGCACTCTTCAAAACTGTCAAAGTCATCAAAGAACAAGGAAAGTCTGGAAATTATCTCAATCAAGAGGAGCCTATAGACGTGTGACAACTAAATGTAATGTAGTATCCTAAATGGGATCCTGGAACAGCCAAATAACATTAGATAAAAACTAAAGAAATCTGAATAAAGTAAGGCCTTTAGTTAGTGATAACATATCAATATCTTTCTTTAATTGTGACATATGTACCTAGTGTAAGATACTAATGATAGGAGAAACTGGGTGTGGAGTATATGGGAACTCTCTGTACTATCTTTACAATTCTTCTGTAATTAAAGTATTCTAAAATTAAGTTTATTTTTTTTAAATTATTCGTTAAGTTACACACTCATTAAGAAAACATTTTCTTGTATTTGCCTGGCTAAGTGATAAAGGTATTAAAGTAAATAAGATAAAGTGTCTTCACTGAGAAAGACAGACAAGAAGATCACTACAATATAGAATGGTAATGACTACAGTAAATACACGACAAGTGTGGTGGGCTTATGGAGAAGCGGCCTGCTCAAGTCATCAGTAGGCAAGGAAGTTTTCCTAGAGGATGTGATGTTTGCAGGATCATGATTTCCCCGCTCCCACCAGGAGACTGTTCCTGCCGGCTCAGTTTCAGGCTCTAGGCCCTGTCCTCACTCTTCTCCACTTTGTTTTTCTCTTCTGTGACCATAGCACCATGCAGCTGACTTCCTCTGTGGCCTGGATGGGATGTGGGTATGGACAGGCCCACTGGGAGAACATACCACAGGAAGGGAGAACAGCCACGTGCTTTGAACTGATGATCTTCTATTAGCAGGATGTTACAGCTAAGAAGAGTAGGCAAGTGGGGCCAGTTTTTCTGTCTTGGTCTCTTTAGCAGTTGACATTGATAGAGGTCATAAGAAAGGTAGAGAGAGAAGGCAGTTTATATGGTACAAATAAGACCACTGTTATTCCTACCAATGAAAGAACTGGGGTACTGTGTATGAAGTATTCTGTTCCTTCTCTGTTCACCAAGACCTGCTGATGTCAGCCCTTTAGGAACCAGTATTTTGAGGAGACTCTCCACATTGAGGCTAGCTCTGGACCCTGCAACCACATACGTTGAAAGCAGATTATATCCTATGTATTGATTTAGTGAGGACAGTGTGGATGCTGTTCAATGCACAAGAGACAGTTCGTGCACTAAAGAAGCTCGGGGTATTGTGCGTCCTAGGATTTGAGGCAGGACAGTTCTGTACTGTGCTGGTTGGAGGATGTTTAGCATCCCTGGCCCAGCCTCAGTCATTATGAGGAGACAGGCAATAGTAATTATTGCTACTGTCTATTGAGTACCTATAGCATACCAAGCACCGTGCTAAGTTCTTTATGTCATGTAATCAGCTCAACATACTGTGAGGTAGGCACCATTACCATCTCCATTTCATAAATGAGGAAACTGAGGCAAAGAGTAGTTAAATGGGTCACTCCATGTGCAGGAAGGGGATGCTTTGTTGAGCTCTCTAAGGGACTAACCCCAGAGTTTTTGCTCTTCCCTTTCGGTTTAATAGCTACTCTCAAAAGCACAGAGGAGAGGAAAAGCAGACTCAATTAAAATATGGACAAATGTTGGATACAGACAGCTCACCGAAAGATGTGAATGACAAGCACCTGCAACAGTGTTTAACATCATTAACCATTAAGGAAATACAAATTAAAAACACCATGAGATCCATTACACACTTACGAAACTGGCTAAAGTTGTGGCAAGAACTCTCGCACACCACTGGTGGGAATGTGAAGTGGTGCAACCACTTTGGAAAATAGTTTAATGGTTTCTTATAAAGTCAACGTACACCTATTGTGTGATCCAATCATTCCATTACTATAAAAGCTGGCAGGACTGTGTATTCCCATGTTTCTGGAATCCCACCAGGAACATAGCACAGTCAGGTGAAATAAGGCCTCTCAGAAGGCCAGAAACAAAAGTTTCTGGCAAAAGGCTCTCTACTGGCTGAGTTCTGCTTTCCACAAAAGACGATAGCTTGCCTGGAAGAATAGTAGAAGAAGCAGAGGGAAAAAAATGAAATTCGTAGCAATAACAATAATGGCTAATATTTACTGCATGCTTATTGTAGGCTAAGAAATTTGAATATATTATTTTATCTAACCCACGTAATAACCTTATGCAATTATCAGAATTATCCCCCCATTTTACAGAGACTGAAACTTGAGTACTTACCCAAGGTCACATAGCTAGTAAGTCCTAGACATAGGTTTCCAACTGTTTGGTTCCAGAGCTTATACTTTTTTTTCAGGCTGTTTGGTTCCAGAGCTTATACTTTTGGCTTTCCGCAGAACAATGAGGCCGAGGCTGGGGGATGGGCTGGCCCTGTGCATGTGTGTTTTGTGAGAATGGGGGTGAAGTGATTATAAGTAGATCTTTCTCAAAGCCTTATGTGGATTGCAAAGTTAGGGCTAGATTGCAACTAGCCCACACTGCTCTTATTTTTTCTCCTTCCTAGTCTTTCAAATCACTGCCTTTCAAGAGGCCACCAGTCTAATGATAACAATAAAAATAAACAACATCACTTGTCACCATTGTCCCCTGGAGGGGGAGTATTTATGAGACTTTTTATTTCATCTTCCCTGTTTCCCTGCTGCTCTGTGGTTAAGTTCTGAACTAGGCAATTTGAAGACATGCAGCTGACTTCCCAACTCATGAAGATGTTTTTGTATTCTGGAAGACCATAAAATGAAAACCACATCGATTTTTTTTCCCTTTTTTTATTTACCACTCATCTGCTGTGTGGGTGACTCTGATACTGTGGCTGCTGAGGGCAGCCTAGCAGTTATGAAAGTGTTTGTGCTTTTCCAGTGGTTCAGTGTGGATGAAAAAGATGCCGAAGATAAGCCATCGTAGAGCCCTCACTAAGTACCAGGTACCGTGCCAAGGGCCTCAACACGCATCAGCTTATTTGTTCCACATACATTTAGTTCAGGGGTTTTAGTACTTTTTTGGCCTTGTGGCTTTTCCCTTATTTTTTCATCCCCTTCTCTCACTCTTCTTGTATATTTCAAAGGCCTCTTTTTTTCATATGTTAATTAAATTTTCATATTTTTTGTCCCCTGGAGCCATCAGAGGAGTTTGGGATAGTTTCTGTTCTTCCACATAATCATTAAAGCACCAGGAGACATAACATCTAAATAACCAAAGATCTCAGAAGAACTCATGAGAAATTTTTTGAGCAATCATTGATGAAGTATTGAGATTGAAAGTCCCTTCCTAATGGACATTAGGGAAAAAAAAGTTAAAATGGAAAAACTAAGTGGACATTTTGACCATGCTCTTAGATTTGGGATATATTTAGTTAAAAAAAAAAAAAAAGAATGGACGCCTTAAATCTTAAAGTGGTGAAAGTTACTGTAATGTATTTTTTTAAAACTATTTTTACTGAAAGGCAATTCATATACCATAAAATTCACCTCTGCCGTGTATTTTTAAAACTTCTAGAGAACTCAGTTTAGTGATGTTTAAGAAAGAGAAAGATTTAATGCCTGTCTTTTAGGTTGCACTATGGAATGATGCCAGCATGTGGTCTTTATGTTACAGAGGTAACAGAAAGATATCACAAAGTGGTAAATTTCCATTTACTTGCACTTCGTGTAGTACCTGACACATGGTATAGGTCCAGTAAATATTGGATTTACTGAAGGACAGACAGAAATATGTGGGTTGCAACCATCGAGACTTATTGAAGAACAAGTCATGCCATACCAGTTTGATTTCCTGTTTTGATGGATTGACAGACTATGTAAACTTATCAGTCTTCAGTGGGGCTTTAGGTTCTTTCCTTGATTAACTGACCATTGCCATTGGACACAGCAGCATTGACCAATTCAGGCATAAAATTCCATCCACCTAAGAACTGAGATTTTCACTGAGTTATACCTTGAAGTAGACCAAAAGCAAATACATAAAACTGTTGGAAAAGTGTCACCACGATCTAATTGCCCAATTTGCATTTGGGCTTTTCAACCACTGGTTTTATCCTTTTGTGGAGCCAGGCAAAGACTGAGCCTTGATTCTGTTCATTGAGGGGACATCTGCCTGGAGGGTACTTTTGAATGATTGATCAGCTGTCTAGGATCTGCTTGACATACCAGTCTTCGGGCCTCTCTGACTTATTGACCTGTCATCTGCTTACATGTTAGAATGACTGAATGTTACTCAGATTAACATGTAACCCCTAACTGAGAGATTTGCTATGATCTTAGAAAACAGGGCTAGGGTTCTCTGGAATTTGAGAAATGGCCCATGAAAAGGCAGAGGGATCCTACAAAGGGAATATCCAATTAGATTTATGTGTTCATTCTTTAGTAGTTTGCAAGACACTAATTTGCATGGACCTGACTACTCAATAGACTAAAGATGGTCATGAATATTAAGACTGATGGCTTCACTCTCCTGATTAAAACCTCTCAGTGAATCTCTGAAGTCGTAGCTGACCATAGGAGATTGCATGTGATCTGGGCCTGTGCACCTCTGGCCTTATCTGCTATTCTTCACCTTTTATTCTGTATTCTAGCAGGCATGTCCACACAATCTTGTCTGAATTCCATGGGGCTAAATGTGTCTGACAATAGAAACTATTCAGATTTTAGAAAATTAATGGTGTATGTGTATATATATATGTGTATATACACACATACTATTTTATGTGGCACTGCCAATGAGGTCTTGAGCAGCACCCATTATCAAACACAGTATTTCTACAGTAAAACTTAATGAATATTCATACCAAGTAGGTTAAATAGATCATAAATAGCTTGATCAGTTAGATAAGATTTTATCATTAAATGGATCATGAAAAACTTGTGGTATTTGGAATGTTTTAGATTGAAGTACAGGCCTATATTTAATCTTCTTGAAAAGATTTGTCCTTTGGCCATGTTGTTTTCTCTTCCTGGAATGGCCACATCTCCCTTCTACATGATACCATCATCACCAGAATTGTTGTCATTATTATAACACATTTAAGGAGTATTTACTGTGTTATTTGGTACTGCCAGTCAACTCTGGGGCGATTCTCATTGCTTTATGATCCCCAATGTTCTGATGAGGAAGCAGAGGCTTGGTGAGGTCACAGAGCGAGGAAGAGGCAGAGCTGAGGTTGAACGAAGCACAGGGACCTCAGAACCTATGTTCTTAGTCACTCCGCTATCATTAGTGTATGTCTTCCTCAAAGTTCTGGTTCAGGTGTCACCTCCATGAGGCCCTCCTCTTTCCTTCCTCTACCACATTTAGTTAGCTGGGATCAGAGCTCTTTATGCACAGCTCTAGGGCAGCATTTGTCCTTCTCTGCCTTTCCCATAAAACTAAGCTCATTGAGCAAAGCCTACTCCATGCTCTGTCTCTTAAGATAAATAATAGGTACTCAACACATAGTTTACAATCAAGTTCACCCAAAGAGGTGTACTGACAGATAGAAAATAATTTGTATTTCCAGTGAAATAGATAGTAAACACCAAATCATAAGTTTAAGGATGTAAAAATTTGCATCTGAAAAAGAAAAAGAAATATTCAAAAGGGAAAAGCCTACTCAGGTTTATGCATGGTATTTAAAGGACAGCATTTCAAGGATGACCAAGGAACATATTTATACTTAATGATAACTAGGATTTATTACATATTTACAATGTGCCAGTTTCTGTGCAAGGCAGTCTGTATATAGAATTTCTGATCCTCACAACAAATACGTGAGATGATTTGAAGAGAAAGATGATTTGAAGAGAAGCGATGTTTTAGATTAGCATAAAGAGAAAGATATAGTAGCCATGTTTTGTCTAATCTTAACATATTAAGATTAGACAAAAGTTAAATATCACTAGAGGGTAGTAACCTAAAATGGCCTGATAGAGTACATTTCTCATCAAGAGATGATGGAATTGAGGTCAGAGAGATTATAAGGGTGGGGCAAGCAAGGTCATGCTGGGCTCCTGTCTTTTAGATCTATACCTCAAAAATGTTAACATGATACCTGAAGTATATTCCACTATCCTAACCAGGACTGGATTCAGTTTTGAGCTCTGGTTTTGGAAAAAGCTGCTGGAACCTGGAAAGAACCACAGAATACACTGCTATGATATTTAAGAGAAAGTGGGCCCCCACAAACAAAGGTTGAGATAGTTAAGAGAGATGGGATAGTTCTGACTGCTAAAGAAACCTCAGGGATTAACTTTATTTTCTTGTTTATGAAAGTTTTTGTGATCATAAAATGACTAATTCTTTCTTGGTGCTGTAGAGTTTGTAAAATGCCTTGTGAAATTTGATACTCAGAATAACTAAGTGAGGCAGTCAAAGCAGGTGTTGTTTTCTTTTTCACAACGAGGCTCAAAGAAACAGAGTGATGTGTCCAAAGTCTCACAGCTAGTAAGTGATAGGGCCAATACTCAGATGCGTATCTGAGCAAAACCCCAAGCCATTTTAGCTGCATCCTTAGTTGGTTTATCTGCATTTACTCAAAAAGGATCCTGCAGCTGGGGAAAGTCTAGCTCATCACAGGAAGGAGTCCTGATTCTGTGTCACTTGTCCCCATTGTGCTTGTAAATTCTCCACTGAGATGCAAGCTGGTGGTTCTCAGTTAATGTGCATAAAATGTACCTAGGGAACTCCTTAAAAATGTAAGGTTCCACTCCCACAGGGTCTGATTCAGTAAGTCTTGCTGGGAAGGAGTATATATGAATCTGTAATTTTATCATGTACCCAAGTGATTCTAATTGGGGACTTCCAGCAAAACAGCTTTAAGCTCCTACAGAGTAGACATTATTTCTTTCTATTACTGTTTTCTCAGTGCCTAGTACAGCTGTATGGACAGAGAAAGATCTCTAAGGTTATACTTGATGAATGTAAGAGTGATATAAATGAATGTAAAATTAGTGCAAAATAAAGTAAATCAAGTTGGATAGTCATTTAGTCCCTGCCAGTTTGGGGCACACTAAGAGGTACCTTGACCCCATCCTTTCAAAGAAAGTCTGTCTTGCCAGCTTAGGTACAGACAGCCTGAGAGAAGTTGGGACTTGGATAGAGTACCAGGCAGATCCTAATCTTCCAATAATTAGAGATTGAAGAATTCTTTTTTTCTTATGAAAAGCAGGATGAAGGGACATAGTAAGAGACCCCATTTGCAGCTCTGTGCAGACAAACCCAGAAACCAAAGCAGACACACCAGGACGCAACAGGAAACCACAGAGGCCTCAGATCTTTCAGTGTAAATAGGAAGTCAGAGTTTACTTTTGAACCCACAGTGCCAAGCCAAAGTGCAATGTTTAATCCAGCTCTCTGCCCAGCCCTTCCTTGATCCTGGGCACAGATGAAAGATGATGCCACCTGGGCAAAAGCATTTTAAAATGTTTGTTCTGATCAGGGCTTGGAGCAAGCTTCTTTTGTTTGTACTAGTGAATAATTTGGGACACAGGTGCAGATTGGACTTGAAAGCATTAATTGGTCTCCCTGGTTTTCCCTGCAGTGATATTTGAAACCCCCCATCTTCCTCTACAAAGTAGTTTTAATCCACATACATTCACAGAACATTTGCCATTGACAACCGTCTTTCATATGTCCCATCTGTAGACCTTTCGGTCCAGGTGCATAGGAGTGGAACATTGGTGGACACTTAGTATATACTCTGTGTATGTTGGATTGACATCTGTAATCTCATTTGATTGCTGCCATTACAATGGAAACTAATAAGTAGAATCTATATCATCATCACCATTTTGAAATAAGGAAAATATAGCATTGTAGAAAAGACACGGGTTTTGAAGTCAAATTGGCCTGTAGTCACATCAAAATAATTAAATTTCTTATCCAGACTCCCTTCTCTTATTCAGCCAGTTGTTTTTGAGCACGTACTATATGCCAGGCACTGAAGTGAAAATGGTGAGCCAAAGTAGACACAGACCTTACTTACAGTCTAGTGGAGGAGGTGGATATTAAACAAACAATCGTAAATTATTACCTTGATAAGTACTTTACCTTTGCACCCTGATGCCAGGAATGAATTGGTGCAATCACTTTGGAAAACAGCAGAGCATTGTCTGATAAATTTGAATATGCGTGTACCCTGTACTTCAGCAATTCCATTCCCAGGTAAAAACCTGGAGAAACTATTGCACCCATGTACCTATGTGTACCCAGAGAAAAGTGTAAGAGTATTCATTTTGTTATTTTTCATAATAGCCCCAAATTTGAGTCAACCCAAATTTCAACCAATAATAGAATGAAAAAATTGTATTATATTCCTGCAGTGGTATGCATACTTAAAATGAAGGAACTACAGCAACATAGAACAACAGAGATGAATCAAACAATTTTAAATGAAAAAAATAGGATATGAAATAGGATATGAAAGAAATACAGAATTATTTCATTCATATAAAATTCAAAAAGAGGCAAGAGAGACAATATGTTTTAGAAATGTATATATAGGCACTAGACCTAGAAAGACAAGCAAGGAAATAATTGCTACAATAACACACTGGTTAATTACATGGCTGGAAGGTGCTTGCTGTTGAGGACAAAAGATACCTTCCAGAGATGCTTTGGGAAGCTGACATTTACCTGTGAAGGATGCATGCGTACTTGTTATCTGTCTTCAAAATACATGTATCTTTTATACACTCTTCTGTATGTATGATATATAGGTGATATGAAGCAGAGGAACAATCATCAGAGCATAAAACCAAGTTTGGGTGTTTGGCTTCTGGTAAGGCAGTGAAGTGTGAGCTGAGATACTTTGTTTAGGTAACTAAGCAGAGTCTGATAGGAAGGAAGAAAGGTCTGCATGGTGGTGGTTGAAAGGAAAGTGGAAGAAAGCACAGCAGGATAATGGGAGGGAAATTGGCAGATTCAGAGTGGTGTGGGAGGGAAGAGTGAAACAAGTTAAGGCTGGAGAAGCAAAAAGAGGCAGGACATGCTGGGTTTATAAACCTTACAAAGGCTTATAAAGAATTTTGGTCTTTTATCATAAGAGAAACTGAATAGTTTAAAGCACAGTGGGTAACATAATTGAATTTACAAAGGATTGAAACAATTGCAGTTTGGAGAACAGATTGGCGAGACCAGAGTGGATGCTAGAAGACCAGATAGAAGGAGATTGATAGGTGAGAGATATCATTATGGTAGCTTGTCTTGGGTTATAGTGGAGGAGATGGAGAGAAGTGGATATATACGAAAGATGTTTAGAAGATAAAATCAATGGCACTTTTGGCAGTGAAAATGCCAAGGCTGCAGAATGGATGCAGTAGAGGCTTTCTAGGTTTCTCACCTAATCCTCCCTAATCAGCTACTACCGAGTAGGCAGGGACATCTGGATAGAGAGCAGCAGGTCTCAGGCATTCCTTGGACAAACTAGACTGACAGGAAAGAAACTTGTTTTAGTTAATACTGTCAGCTGTGTTTTTATATAAAAATTAAGCGTTTTGCCTATGGCTCTTACCAAAGATCTTCCCAAGAAGTAGCCATGTGACCCCAACATTTTTTCTCTGGTAGTCCTGCCCAAAATGCTTACTCAGAGTCTAATCATGAGGAAATGTCAGAAACCTAAATTGAGAGTTATTCTACAAAATAACTTGCTTCTACTCTTCAGAAATATCAGGGTCACAAAAGGTAAACTAAGACTAAAGAAGGGGTACAGAGTAAAGGAGACTAAAGAGACAGGGCAACTAAAGGCACTGTGTGATGATCCTGAATTGGATCCGAGACTAGAGAAACATTTTTCTTTCTTTTACTGTAAAGGACATTTTGTGGACAGTTGATGACATTTGAATAAGATCTATAGATTAAGTAATAGAATTGTATCAATGTTTATTTCCTGATAGGATAATTGCATTATGGTTATATAAGAGAATATCATTTTTATAAAATACATATTGAAATATTTATGAGTAAATGGGCATTATTTCTGCAACTTACTGTCAGATGATTCAGAAAAAAATTTTATACACTCATAACACACATAATGTATATATAATGATACATAATGTGTGTGTTATGTTTTTGTAGATAGAATGCTTATGCAGAACATTGAGAATCTGGGTGAAGGGTATACAGAATTTTTTGTACTATTTTTGTAACTTCTCTAAGTCTGAAGTTATTTTTAAATAAAAAAATATAAAAACACAAAAAAAGTAATGTGAAGATCATGGCTATATTTGCTATAACCAGACTGATGAGTTAATATGTCACTCATTGTACCCCACATAAAGTCCCCCTGGAGAATTTGTTTTAGAATTCATACAGTTGGAAAAGTGAAATTTAATCTGAACCTGGTAAATTATCTTCTGTCCAGTAATAAAAGTTGTACAACCAAGCATATTTTTCTTCTGACTCTGGAAGCTAGGAAGGTCAGAGTTGAAATTTAATACTCAAGTTAAAAGACTGAGCCTCTGTTTGCCATATTCCCATTCTTCTTTTCATTAGTCTTACATAACAGGTTCTATTTATATATTACTACAATATCTGTGTGTGCGTGTGTGTGTGTGTGTGTGTGTGTGTGTGTGTGTGTGTGTGTGTGTGTGTTTGGGGGAGTATAAAGTATCTTAAACCTTTTGTATTAATTTTCTATGGCTGCTATAACATTACTACAAACTTGATGGCTTAAAACAGCACACATTTATTTTGTTAAGGTCCTAGAGACCAGAAGTTCAAAATCAGTTTCACTAAGCTGAGATCAAATGTCAGCAGGGCCTTACTCCCTCTGGAGGTTCTAAGAAGAGAATCTGTTCATTGCTTCTTTCAACTTCTAGTGGCTGCCAACCAACCTTGGCTTATGGCCACATCACTTTAATCTTGGCCACCATAGTCATATTGCCTTTTCTTCATCTGTGGTCAATCTCCCTTTGCATCTTTCTTTTAAGGACACTTATGATTGCATTTAGAGCCCACTTGGATAATCTAGGATTATCTCCCCGTCTCAGGATCCTTAATTGAATCACATCAGCAAAATTACGCCCCCTCCCATTTTTTTGTGTTTTTTTGTTTGTTTGTTTTCTTATTTTTTTGCCATATAAGGTAACATTCACAGGTTGCAGAGATTTGGAAATGGGTATGTTTTGGGGGGCCATTATTCAGCCTATCACAGCCTTTGTGAAAAGAAGTGATATATAAATACTTTTTGTAAAGTAAATAAAATATGTAATTTATTTCTACGCTCTCATGTATGGCTAGGAGCACAGATAAAACAAAGGAGTCAAATTCCTGTACAGTGACTTTTAATTGCTTTTATGAATTGCATCTAGTCTTCTATTATATTTCCTACTTGGTTATTGCTAGAGTGGAGAAATAGATTTAATTTAAAAAAAATTGATCTTACATTCACTAACCTTGCTAAATTAAATGCACTTATTTATTAAATTTTAAAATGTACATGTGCTACATACTCTCTGCATGCATGATATCTTTCACACTAATTTTTAAACTATAGAGCTAGGTGTTTTAATGTGATTTGAGTAATCAGGAAGGCTCCTGAAAGGCAGTGATAGTGAACCGTGATATTTTGGTTAGAAAAAAGAGTGTTCTAAGCAGAGGGGACAGTATGATCTGTATCTACGAGATCATATCATCTACAAAATTTTGTCTCCTCCCTTCCTTATACCTTTATTATTGTTGTTAATTTTTGTCTTATTGTGTTTGTCACAATCTCCAGTGTTACGTTGAGCAGTTAGGATAATAAAATTAGCAATCTTATCTTGTTACTGATATTAGAGGGAAGGTGTCTAAAATTTCTCCAGTGAGCATGTTATTTCTTGGAGATTTTTGATATATATACCTTTTATGAAATGATCTTCCATAGCGTACAGGACAGATGACTAGTAGCCTGTGTTTGAATAACTATTAAGGATTATTTTATTTGACAGTTACATTCCATAACCATGAAGCTCCTACACTATGAACTTCATAAGGGCTGTGACCACCATTGTATCCCTGGTGTCTGGCACGGTTTTGGGGCTTAGTTAGGCTTTTAATGTTGAATGAATGAACAATACCTAACAAATGTTTCTTGAATGAATTAATTGAAGTTAGCAAATTATTTTTTAAAGTGAACCAAAATCTAGCTACTTTCTGTATCTCTTTTACATTGACTTGAGTTCATGATAGTGCCATTCTTATATCCTCTCAGGATCTGGAGCAGTCAGCTAGTCATTTGACATATGAAGGAATAAATGAATGGGTCAGTCACAGAATAGTCTACTGCTGGCTGTTAGACTTTGCCCCTAAAGATTCACATTTATTTGAACCAAAGCCAGATGGTTAAAGACGATTTAATCAGGACAAAAATAAAATACTCCCTTTAATGGAATAATTGCTATTTCATTTTCCCCTTAAAGTTGGTCATTCATCTCAAGCCACTGTCTTTCAATTTATATATGTTGTCATGAAATATTAAAGTGATTATTCTTAATCAAGACAAAAATATTCACAAAGGATTGTCTTAGTGTGTGATCAGAGGGTTCAGAATTCCAGTATTAAATTGGACAGGATTCAGGTATAGTGGCAGGCTTAAAGTTTACATTCCAAAAAGACAGAGTTGAAAGCCTGAGTAAAGTTATGTACAGATTTATTGATGATTAACTGAGGGTAGTCGGTTAACAGAAAACAGGCAGAATGTCTTAGGTAAGAATGTCTTCATAGTTTTAAATACTTTATGGTAGTTCTACACCTATATGTGCTTCTCATTTCAAAAGAGATTTCATTTAATGTTAAAGTAACACCCAATATTAGAATGTCCAGTGTCCAGAAATGCATTACTTTTTTCCAACTTCGAACTCTATTCAAAAAGCCTTTGATGATTCCTTGTTGCCTAGAAAATAAATTTCTTTAGTCCTAGCCAGCTCTGTCCACCTCCTCTCTCGCCATAGGCGCTTTCTTCTCCCGTTACGTGTAACACATTCTTACAATAGGAGTCTTCCTTTCCCAGAGTTTTTGGAAGAGACCAGCCCACCTATGCAAGACTTGCTAAAAGATTATAAAACTAGTGTTAAAAGCCACCTTGAGGATATAAAATAGAAGTGGAAAAGTTGGAGGTAAGGACTAAGGAAAGAGGCCGAGGTTCAGTATTGTCTCTGACATAGGAAAGCAAAAAGTGAGTGCTGCTTTGGCAACAGGATGTATGTCCACTAAAGAAAAGGTAAAGGCGTGTGTGGGTCTGGCCCAAGGGAGTCAGATGAGTATATCTGAAATGGGAACTCATCCAAAAGTATTGAGGGAAGGAGTAATTGAATTTACCTCTGAAGGCCAGGAATGAAAGGGAGTCTTAAGCAGAGCAGTGGAGGGGCGAGGGAAAGGGAGAAGGAGAAAATGAGCAAGAGAGAGCTTCAAAGCATAGTACTATAGGGTGATGGGGAGTCTCCCAGTGGAGTTGTAATGAATCACCAAAAGCACATTATGAGAGTACATTTTGTGCCCACCCCGAGGACATATCAAAGCCAGATCACAACCCTTTCAGTCAAATAAGACCTTCCCGAGATACCCACCCCCATTTGGAGCAGCTCAAGCAGCATCCCGCTAGCCAAGGGAAGAGTAGCTGGAATGAGGAAAGAAAGGAACAGTGTAGCACACCTGTCTTCTCCAGGTATGCTTCCACGCCTGAAATAAACTGTAGCTGTAGGAGGGGAAAAATTTTAATTTGATGAGATGGGAGTTTTAAATATTACAGTGGGGTGTACACATTTAATGCTTGAAGTAGACTGAGGACTTTTTATTATTTCAGAGTGTAGAAATATTAGGATCCATCTGAAATTTCATCCCAAGACAAGGAAGAACAGTTCATGGACAAATTTAGCAGGGAGTAGAGAAGTGGATAAAGCTACTTTCCCCTTGTACACCCATAACTGTGCAGATCCTTCAATAAACTAGGACACAAGGCTCTAGCCATTCTCCCCATCCCCCTTACATTGACAAATCTTTCTCTATTTAATCATATATGACTACAACATGCTGTAAGAGCTCTCTGGTAAAGAACAGGAGGGAAGGGGAAAGAACTTCTTTGACTCCATAGTCCACTCCTATCCCCTATTTATCTGCTTGTTACTTTTCAGCCCCCAGCTATCACTTTTCTCCTTGTTCACATCACTCCAGCTGAACTGATCCTTTGCTTTTCATGTGCTATAGCAATCACATTCTGCCACAGGGCCGTTGCACTTGCTCTTACCTTCCTGCCTGTATCACACCTAACTGCATGCTTCAATCCCTCACTTCTTTACAGTCTCTGCTTAACGTAACCTCATCATTAAGGTCCACCCAGACCACCCTGTGTTAAAATAGCAACACTTGCCCTTACTATACTATTTAACCTCTCTATTCTGCTTTATTTTTCTAACTAGCATTATCACAGCTGATATACTATATATTTGAACATTCGTGTATTTTTATCACCCCACTCTCCACCATACTATAAGTTCCATGAAAGTGGAGCTTTGTTGTTTTTTTTTTTTTATGACTGTATCCCTAGCCCCTTAGAACAGTGCCTTGAATATATATAGTAGACACTCACAAATACTTCTTGAGTGAAGCGATGTTTCCTAACTTGCTTTAGCTTTTCCATATGCTATTCCTTCCGGCAAGACAGATTCTCTTTATCCTCTTTCTTACACCCCAGCCGAGCCTGATGAACTCCTGTGTATCCTTTGAGATGCCATTTCCATACCACCTTCTCTGTGCTGCTGCCTTAGGGAGATTTAATTGTTCTTCTCAGAACTCATAGCTCTCGGTTATATTTCACTTTAATCAAGTACATGCTCTTAACCACTACATTGTACTGCTTCTCAGACTTATGTTCTTTCTTGATTTTTAGGTTTTAGAGATGACTAACTCAGCAACCACATGTCCTTCTCATGTTGTACAACTATAAAGTACGACTTTGAACTCCATACAATAGTATAAATTCTAAATCTAGAATTTCCAGTCCCTCAGTCTCACCACGTGTATTTTCCCTTCCCCTTCTTCCTTATTTTCTTCTCTTCTTCATAAAAAGTCTCAGGCATACATTATAGGTCAGTGATTTTTTTCAAGCTCCTGTCACTGACGTGTTAAGGAAAATTCTGTCTCTCCACTGAGTGGCCTTCCCTGTGACTATAGAAGTAAGGATTCTTTTTCTCCCTTGGCCTGTGGAACAGTTAAAATATCACTGACCATTTATATTATAATGCTCAATGGTGTTGGTCACTAATGATTTGGATAAACTTTTCATCTAATATATCCATCGGGAAATGGCACTGGGCTATTGAGCACATGAAGTCACTTTATATCTTCCAGAAATGGTTTGGGAGATGAGGCACCTTAGCTCTGTGCCTCCCTGGTAAGATCTCATTAGGTTTGGGGCCAAGAAGATGGTGATATTTCATGACAAAACTTGGAAAAGTTAAAGTTTACAGATGAACTAAAGCATTTTTTCATTTTTTAAAATCCCGCCCCCCCTTTTTTAATTCCCTGAGATTATTTGCATTAGGAGGAATTTCGCAAGAATCCCTAGTTGAAAAACTCTTCGTTAGACAAAATTGGACCTGGAGATCAAATTATCTCACTTCTTTTGAGTGAGATGTGTTGAATAGTATCTTAAATAGCCTGTTTATAAATTATTGGTCGCCACCTTAAGCAGTAGCTCTTCTCTAGAGTTTGGCCTGAGCCGCCTCCTATGACCTCAGGTGAAAATAGTCTCACCTTTCTTTGTGTTGCTGTAGCATTTTATTCGAGTCTGCTGTTGCTCTCATTTTATTTTAGAAAAACGTATTAAATGTGTGTCTCTGCCACTAGACCTTGAATTCCCAAGGGCTGCAACTGTGGCTCAATTATCTCTGCATATTCAAGGTCTGACTTGTAAAAGACATACAATAAAAGTTGAAAGAATATATTGAGCTACACTCTGCTCAGTCCAGTTAATAGAGTCAATGGACAGTTGTTGACTAACTGCCTATGTGCCAGGTAGTTTGAAATATTTGGTTTTCTTTATTCCTTATAGTGACCCTAAAAAGCATTGCTATCTCTGTGTTAACAGATGAAAGGAAGAATATAAGTAATTTATTCAGTTACATAGTAAGTAGCAGATCTGGCTTTGAATTCAAGTCTCTTGAAGTCAAATTCTGTGTTCTTTCTCCTTTATTAGGACTTAAAAGACCTTTCAGGCACACATTTATAATGTTTGGCTATCATCTCTATATCAACATAAAAAATATTTCTGTAATTGTGATCATCCATTTAATAAATACTCAGAATGTGAGACCCAGAAGGAACTTTAATGCTCCTCTAATTCAGGGCTCTCGTTTACAGATGGCGAAGTTGAGTCCTAGAGAGGAAAAATGTCTTGGCCAGTATCTCTCCTACCAGTTCAAATCACATATTCTCCTTTCCATTGCCCCTACTGTAACTACTTTTAAATCCTTAGCAAGTCTGATGATCCTCTGCAAGGCATGGCTTGTGCTGACCTTTCCAACCCCATGTAGCACTATTCTCCTTCACATTCTCCCTCCTCCAGCCCTGCTATATAGATTGTACTGTACTCCTTGCTTCCTCTCCTTCTACCTGCAATGCCCTTCCCTTCATTCCTCCTCCTGTCTAACTCCTATTTAGCTTTCAGATCTTAGCTCGGGTGTCATCTCTTCCTGGAAGGTTTCAGATTACATTTAAAAAGTGGAGTATCTGTGAGCTCCCATGGCACATGCTTCTATCACGGCGGATATTCTTCCATATTTGTTGCTGGTTATTGGGTTTATGTCTTCCTTGCTCACTTGGCTGTGACTTCCTTGAGGGTAAGTATTGCGGCCCATGCATTTTTATATCACTAGTGCCTAATACAGTCCCTGGCACAAGATTGGCTTTCGGTGAGTTTTGAATGAAATAATCACTCACCAGGATTGCAGTATGAAGTAGAACAAGCATTGCAGATGTGGTAGTATTGAATATTTACCTTTTTGGGTATCTTGAAAGTGTTCTTGAAGGTTTTCTGAGTCTTGAGGATCCAAAAGAGCCCACCATTCTGTCATGCCACCACTACTTATTGGTGTCTCCAACGCTTGGGTGCTGTTGTTGAGCTGAACCGAGAACTTCCGTAGAAAGGTCTGCATGACATGCAAGAGAGCCTCCTTACCCGACAGTGATGATCTCATGGTGTCTGTCCCCCTTTGCCACTAAGGAAAATAAAGTGCTTCCAGGTCATCTTATACTATGATGTAACTGACTACTGGATGTGTCCCTCTGCAACATCTCTCATACCAGAATAAAAGCTTTAAACTGAGTCAGGTTCTCTCTAGTATATCATCCTGTAGGAGGCCAGTAGGGTGATGGCTTTGGGGGAATATACGAGCATTTCTGACTTCTCTGAATCACATATATCCCTTCTTAGTATTATGCCAACTGAAAACTCACTGGACTTATAAAGAGAAGGGTCTTAATTTTGACAATGACACTTTCTAGGTGAACTTGAGTGATCCATTTGACTTTTCAGAGCCTCCATTTCTTTCTTTTTAAAAATAACTCATGCTAAGCGAAATAAGTCAGACAGAAAAGGTTGAAAATCACATTATATCACTTATATGTGGGATAGAAACCTAAAAGCAACAAACAAGCAGGACAAACAAACAGACTCATGGACATGGACAATAAACTAGCGGTAATCAGAAGGTAGGGGGTAGAGGGAGGGGGAAGTAGACGGGGTAAAGGGGGTCAAATATGTGGTGACAGAAAGAATTCTAACTATGGGAGGTCAACATACAGTGTAAATATATATATATGCCTTACTGTTAAAATGGACAGCTGAAACTTACCAGATTTCGTTAACCAACGTCACCATAAAAAATTAATTAATTGAAAAAAAAGAAATATCCAAAATTTAAAAAATAAAATAAAAATAATAACCTTTCTTACTTTCTGAAGCTATCTCAGTGATTAGTTAAATTAGTGATCACAGCAGCTGTCTGAAAACCCTCTGTAGCATGGAGACAGTCATCTGAAGGGCATTAAAACTGGTGGGAGGAGGGGAAGTTTAATGGAGAGCATACTTGATTTGGGGCGTTGCCTCAATTGAAGAACACCTTTGCCTTTGGCCACATGCAAAAACCCTCTGTAGGGTGTTAGGTACCAGGATGGTACCCTCATCTGAGTCCAGCTCTGGGTGGTTATCCTCACCAAGACTTTCAGAGCAGAGAGAGCTAGTGATGTGCATCTGAGCCAAAGTTGTCAAGGAGAGTGAGGATTTGGAAGACAATTCAAATGCTAGGCCCTCAAGACAAGTCATGTCATGAATGATAGATGGAGCCAAGGGTTTTGGGGCCAGATGTTACCTGAATCAGGGTAGAAGCAGGTCTGAAGCAGCTGACAGTTGCCCCCTACCCATTTGAGATGGCCGGGTATCACCATTTAGGTATTGGCTTTTCTGCCTGGGGTGGTCAGCTGGTTTAAAAGGGTCAGCCAAGGTTGAAGTAGCAGGTTTGGAACAGTCGAAGCATGAAGGGGCAGGAGGTGCTGGAATCAGTGACTTGGGGAAAAATAAATGGATTGAGTGAGGTGAGGCAGTGAAGGACTTTATGGAGAATCGTATTTGAGGCTAAGCCTCTTTTTCCCTGCCTGGAACTGTTGACTTAGCAAAATAGAAGAAACCACACATACTTATACACCATGAGGCTGATCGGGAGCTCGGAGGCTCTGAAGGGCCAGGGAAGGCCCAGCTCTGTGTGGAACACTTACGTACCCAGTAACCACAAGAACTTTTGGGCAACGTAACAGACGATTATCATTCATCATGCATTTGTTGTGAATCAAAACAAACCAAATGAACCACTGTGCAAGTATAGCCTCTGGTAATCCCAAATAGGAACTTGAGAGGGGCCGGCAGTGGGTTTGTGGACTTTTAGCTACAAAATACACAAAACGTAAGTTGGGATTATTTCCCCCATTGCCTTCAAGAAAAAAAATTCCTACTCCTTAGCATTTCGTGAAAAGACCTTCATGATCTGACCACTGCCTGCCCTTCCACTCATAGATTTGATGTTCTATTTTTGCATCTTCTGTTCCATAGCTGCCTGACCTTGAACAAGTTTTATAGCCTCTCTAAACCGTAGTTCTCTCATCTGTAAAATTTGGATAAAGATACCTATCTTATAGGCCTGTAATAAATATTAAATAAGATAGTGCAGAGGAAGCCACTCACACACAGTCTTTTGCTCACAGCATATGCCAATTCAACATTTGTGTGATTTTTGTTATTATTACTGTAATAGTCTACATTCTAGCCAAACCATAACACCTTCTTCAAGCTGTTCTGTACTAAGAACTTATTTCTTCATTGAGGTGCTTATCAGGGTATCTTACCATTCTTGGATTAACTGTCAGCCTCTAACTATACTGAAAACTAGGACAAGTATAGTATCTTTTTCATCTCTGTTTCCCCAGGGCCTGACACATAATAGGTGCTCAATTAAATGTTTGCTGAAAGAATGTGTGATGTGTGTCTGTTCTGGAGAATCTTGATTCTCAACAGACCCCAGATGTTTCCTGGGCCCTCCTCTCCTTTCCCGTATAACGCACCTACTCTGTCAGAAACCTCACCAGGTGCATGTATGTGAACTCAATAACCCACTACTGTAGAAGGCAGCTATTATGTAAACTCTTAAGAGGGGAGTGCAGAGCCTTAATGAACAGAAATGCCTCAAGTATAAACATTAGATATCTTTTTTTTTTTTTTTTTTTTAACAACCCAACCCATTAGTGACACAATTTGAGAATCCAAGTAATCCTTTTGGTCTGGCATGAAAAATGAGACGCAGATTTCTTCCACCTAAAACCTACTGTATCTCCAGCCATCCCCACCCTCTACTGGCACCTCTGTTATTTGCACCTTATCAGGATTAACCAGACCGGTCTGTACTCCGAATGCAGAAAAATGTAGATTAAACATTTCCTGGTTTAAAGAGAATAAGATTCCAGAAAGTTAAATAATTAGCTCTCACTTGTTCATTATTTACTATGTGCAGGCAGTATGTCAACACATTTTCTGCAGTGCCAGTAATCTTCCCGAACATCCTGGAAGGTGGATGCCCTTGTCTGTCTTTCATGTTGGAGGAAACCAAGATTTGCCAGGATCTCTCTCGTATCTTGCTGTATGGAGCCATGATATTGACTTGGCTGGACACAAACTCCTCTCTTCATGGCACTTGTTGGCTTTGAGGAAGCAGTCTCCCCAGCCCCCGGGCTCGTTAACTAGCATGCCCATCTCTGTATCTCCCAGAGACAGGTGCGGGGGAGTGTTTCCTCCTACCATGGCTGAGTGTTCAGTCACCACCCTGTGAGAGCAGACCAGTGAAGTAGAAAAATAGCTCTTACTCCTAACTGACATCTGTCCCTCAGGTGAGAGCCAGATTCTCAAATTGCTGGGCCAGTGGCACATAAGCCCACACCAGACACAGACGGTATCAACACAGGGAGAGTTCTGCCGGAATTCACACATACTGGAAGCCAGGCTAGCCATGATGGCCAATTTCATTTGATCTTGTCTCTGATTGCTGCGTGATGAGTGGAGGGGAGGGGAGAATGGCAGGACCATAGAGAAACACGCTGATCTCCAGAAGCTGGTTAGGTTTGCTCATTAAGAGCACCCTTAGGCAATGCCCTTACTCTCGCAGGTACCCAAGGTCCCCTTTCTATAAACCCTCAGCAAAAGGTCAAAAGTCTGGGAAGGGCTGGTTCCACTGACCCCCTCATGTTCATTTGTCTTTCATGGTTTCCAAGTAGCCAAGAGGCAGCTAGTTACAGTAGGAAGAGCATGATGCCCTTTAGAGTCTACAGACCCAGATCAAATCCCATTCTACCACTTGGCACCTGTGTGACCATAAACATAGCTTTGAACTTTTTAAATTTTATTTTATTATTAGTTTCACGTATACAGTACATTGGTTAGGCATTTACATAGTTTATGAAATGATCCCCCTGATTACTTAATCTATTTTCCCTCTGGCTGTACACATAGCTGTTACATCACTGCTGACTGCATTCCCTATGCCATGCTCCCCATCCCCGTGACCATCTATCAACTACTAATTTATACTTCTTTAACCCTTCTCCACTTTCTCCCAGCACCTACCTACCACCCCCGAGCTTTGAACTGTTATGATCCTCAGTTTCTTCATCTGTAAGCTGAAGGAAATGGCAGGATTTTCATGGAGACTATACATAAAAATGTGTATAAACCAATCAGTACATAGTTGGTGATTGGCAAATGTTAGATGCCTTTCCTCTTTTTCCCCTGTGTTCATTTGTAATGCTTAAAAAAAAAAAAAGCCATTATAATTGTCATTTGTTACATTGTGAGCTAAACACATTAGTGATTAATAACATAGAAACTCTATTTAAACCACTCTCACAGAACTGTAACCCTTTCCTTCATCATGTCATACATGTTACAGATTACTGCTTTTTCTTCCTCCCCACCTCTATTATTTTTTCTAAGGAAGTACAGATGGGCCCAGATGCATTCTCATACACTAGATAGCCTAAGCCAAGGGTAAAAATCAGGCCTGCTATACTCTCAGATGATCTATTCATAACAAAAGCAGCCTCCTAGCCATTGCCCACAGCTGAATACTGTTAGTGTGAGGCTATCATTTCATTTGTTTTTGATTGTTCTGCCATGTTTACATATCTTAAGTATCAGCATGATCTTTCAGAGGACAGGCAGAGGGCATACCCTCCTGAAATAACTTTCCTTCCGTGTGCCCTTTCTTCTTTTAGTCCCCGTGCCTCTGTGTTACAAGCCATTAAGTACTTTCTTTTTTTTATTTAACGTGAGACTCACTTAACATTCTCAAAGAAGTACTATTTAATATTGAGATTAAGAAGATACCACCGGTATATGTTCTCTCTCTCTCTCTCTCTCTCCCTATTCACCCCCCACCATCTCTGCATCATCTCTATCTCTATCTCTGTCTCTCTCTGACAAAGAAAACCCCACATTGTCTGTTGAATTCGTAAGGGACACATTACATTCAGGACACAGGAGGAGCTGGGATGGCCCCAGACCAACATTGAAGAAGGTGCTATCTGCCTGCTGTGTCCTTGCCTCTGCTTTTTAAAACCATTTTTTTTCCTCCTTTAAAAAAATATCTCAAGAAGAGTATGGACTCTTGAATCAGATTTGAATTTAAATACTAGTTTTGCCCTGTTTTGTAACTGTGAGAACTTAACATCTGTGAAGCTTGGTTCCCTTCTAAGTCAAAACTGGGTTTAACCCAGGCTTGCCCAGGATCTTAAGTGAGGAAATGTATGTGAAAGTGTCCCGTGTGGGGATGACAGAGAGATTTCAGAGCACTTGTCACTTTAGCTGATTGAAGTGGCTCCCTGGCACACTGGATGCCTAGTCCAGAAATGGCAGGAAGGAAAGGGCTATGATCAGTAGTCTGCTGTGGATGCTGGTGCCTGTGCCACTTTTGTGCTGTCCTTGGTAACATATTAGGTAGCCAAAGAATGTTGAGTTTCACATCCTCTCTCCCCATCTCTCTTCTCCTGACCTTCTCCTATCCAGCCATCACTATTTTTTAATACTGTCGTCAGTCTCCTTTGTTATAGAGAATATGTAAGGGATAAACTCCTTCACCCTAAGCACCTCAACTGACACTCGATAAACACTTTTAAGTGTATAATACATTGTAATCACTCAGTTGGGGAACTACCCAAGTGTCTGTAGGTAGTTTTTAATTCTCTTCGTCCAGGCAGTTTAGCCATCTCACCTGCTATTAGGCCAAAAACAAAGAGAGTGAGTTCTGCACATCAGGATTCTTTAGGTCTGGACTTGCATGGCACGGACATGTCCAAAATTCCCCTGAGCTGAACCTGAGAAGCAGGGGTGAGTTCTTTTTGGTGAGCAGTTCCAAAAGGCAGTGGGCAATGCAAATACACAGAAATTCTGACTTCTATTCAAAGAGGCCCTGATATAAATCAGCCAAGGCACTCTTTGCCTTTACACAATATATTTTTAACAGGGTACGGCCTCAGTTGTCATTATTCCCAGTGACAGATCTTGCAATTAGAAATTAACCCATCTGAGTGGAAGTGTTGATTCTTACCGGGCTCTCTTTTCTCTAGAGCCAGTACAACCTCTGTACCCATCTCCAGAATTCTAGTCAAGATGGTGTCAGATTTTACCTTTTAAAATTAAGTGCCCACGTGCGCTCCCATCCATAAATAAGAAGTACATCTTGGCCAGTATCAAGGTGATGACATGAACACAGGCCACATTTCCCTGGGTCACTGAATGTACCAGGCACTGTACCAAGGCCTATAATAGACTATGCTACATTTAATCTTTATGAACCTGTAAAAGAGGTCCTATTTACCTTATTTTTCAGATGAACACCCCAAGGTCCAAGGTCACGTGGCAAATTAAGATAGAACATAGAGACTCAAACTAGAAATTGTAAGTCTTTGGTCAGATTTATGAGATGATTTCTGAAGCCAGGCACTGGAATCAAAGCAAAAGCTTGTAATGTGGGAAACATAGAAACAGATCAGAAATGGGGCAGGAAGAGAGAGTATCTGTGAGTCAGCCGGCGATAATCGGATGTCTGACAGAAGCACTGTGTAATAGGGTGCTGTGCTCTGTTGCAAGGCAAAAGGCTGCATCATCCTTCTCAGCACCTGCTGACCAGCCTCGGCTGGCTGTGAAACTTATCCAGGGGTCTTTTTAACAAAGCCCTAAAGTCTGTAAGAGAGAGCTGCTTGTCCTGAAAGATAGTATTGAATCAAAACAGAGCATTGGTTGGGCCATATTTGAGAACCACTTAATAACTGATACTGTGGTACCTGGGGGGTGTGTGGGGGGTTGTGATTGAAAGAGAAACTATGGTTCTGACTCTGAGAGTCCAACTCACTGTGACACTGGAGCAACAGAGCTAAGCATCCATTCTGATGAATACCGCACAGACAGAGCACCCTTCCCCCTCATTAGCTTCCTCCCTACCCACACCCTGCCTGCCCCTCCTCTGCAGGATCCACAGAAGAGACCAATAATGTTTACCCACCACAGAATTGTTTGGGCTGTGAAAAAGATGCAAGGTATGATTTTATATGTTTGGAGTCATGCAGCTCTTGGAACTTTGAAAGTGAGAAGCCAGTCTGTGCTCACTGGAGCAAGTCAGGCATGTGTACAGAGAAAGCTAAGTGGGGCTTCTTGTCCTCAGGGGGTAAGAAAATTTGGAAGAACTTTAGGAAAGCCTCAATGTTTTCGTGGCTATTCAATCTCTCTTGCAAAGCAACTTTGGGTACGTTAAGTATAAGTGAATGAGAAACATGTGGGTTACATTTCTATTGTAATCACATCTGGGTTTCAGAATGATGAAGAAAGAAGAATTCAGGGTTTAAGGAGTCCAAAATGCTTTGAAAATAATTCAGGACACTGCAGGCAATATCTGGCTGCCTCCCTCCATCCCAAATTTGGGGACTGTTTGTTTGGGTGACAGACTTGCTCAGTGCCTGCTCAAACCGCTAAGTCTCAGGGGATCTTTGAGAACAGGTTTCATGTGTGCTTGTTTTACTCAAACTGAAATAAAGGCATTGGGTTTCTAGGAAGGGCAAACTCTTTACTGGAGGACTCCTAACCTTTCAGAAACCTCCAAATAGAGGAGAGGAACATTTGACAAGCCCGAGCTTTATTAACAAAGTGCCACTTACAGGTGATTGCACATGTTATACTCTATTATGGCTTTTAATGTCAGTCGTGTTGTTGTGTTAATACTAATTTTAGCCATGCCCTGCATTTGTGTGGTGATTTAGTTTACAAAGGGATATTACATGTATATTATATATTAAGTACATGCTACGTAGGTATTTATAGATATAGGTAAGTACACTTTCACACGTAGCATGTGTTATTTCAGCCGACAGTATGGAAGTACAGAGAGTGAAGGGAAGATGCAGGGAAGGGTACCTAACCTAGCTTTGGAGTAGAAATCAGGGTTTAGAGAACGCTTCCCAGATCAGGTAATTTTTTTTTTTTTCCAGAGCAGGTAATTTTGACCTGAGCATTATAAAAGGACATGTGTTATTTAGGGGCAAGTGAGAAAGAATGCCTTTTAGACAGAGGGAGGAGAATTTATGAGGATGAAGAGACGAGAAAGAAAATGGCACACTTGGGGAATTTCTAGGCTGCGATGGGCTTGTTGCAGAAAAAAATAATGGGGGCAAAGGACAGGGAAATGATAACACGTGCCAGACAAATTGATAAAAGCCGAATCAGAACAGTCTCATATGGGGAACATCGAAAGAATTTAAATAGGGAAATGATATGATTAGTTTCGTGTATTGGAAAGTTTATTGTGTTGGGAGTATAGAAGTTGGAGTCTCTGAGTGGGGCTTGTGAGGGTGCAGGGTGGAATACAATATTTGAGGTAGGGTTACTAGTTTGATCACTGTTGTAATAATCAAAGCAAGAGGTGATAAAGGACTGGACTGATGAAGAGAAATAGAACAGCTTGTGTTTGAAAAATAGAGTTGACAATACATGGGTAGAGGAGAGAGATGAATAAGTCAAGAAGTCAAGAATGGTATCCTGATGGTTGGGTAAATAGGGTACTATTCATTGAGACAGGGACCCTGGAGCAAGAATAGCCCTGGGAGGAAGAAGGGCAAGTTCTATTTTGGACGTGTTGGTAGACAGTCAGGTCAGATGTCCAATCTGGAACTCAAAAGCAAGTCCTGAGTTTGGGATAAAAATTTGGGACTCGACAACATAAAAATTGTCATTACACACATGAGACTGGATGGGCTGCCACCAGGAGATGTGATGAGTGAGATGAACATAGATGAGAGAATCCAGGTGGGAAGAGGAAGAAGAGCCTATCAAAGGAAGAGGTAATAAGGGGGTAGAGGCTGAACCTGAACCCAGGACATCGGGTTCCAGATATTTCCACCGTTCCAAAAAAGAATAGAATTAAACCATACGTTGTTTCATGTTTCTTAAGAGCATTTTATGTCCTAGGATTGTCATAATATATTTTTCCACTTAGGCCTTGTATAAAATGCTATGATAGATGAGGTTATCCCCATTTATAGATGAGACTCAGAGACACATGGCTAATAGATGTCCTAATCAGAATTGAAACCCAGGTTTGTCTGACACCAAAGTCTATGCTCTTATTACTAAACCATGTTCACTGCCTTTAAGATAAGAAGACGTGGTTCCCCACTGTTTTGTAGGAGAGGCAAGCAACTCATTACAATTTAATCTGAGAAGTGCAAAACTAGAGGGGAATGTTTAGAGCCCCCATTCATAAACAGAATTCTCTATGCTCTTTTTTGCTCTTTTTTTCTACTGTGTAGTGAGTTGGGAGCTGGCTGGAATGTGTATAAATGTTTCTCTCTCTTTTTTTTTTTTCTAGTAAGTTGATAGCACAGTCCATTTGGAAGGAGAGATGAGCCACCACGGAAATACTCAGTCCCACACATGCTTGTGGCTACCCTCTAAAATTCCCAACCTGGCTGGAGGCACTCAAAACAAAACCTCCTGTTCCCTCCCAGGACCACTGGCGCCTGGAGCCTGCCTCCTGTCCCTGCCCGAGGCTTAGGCCAACCTCGGGATGATGGGGTGGTGCTGGGGTAGCTCCCTGCTCTGAGCCCAGTCGTCTCTCCCCCAAGGAGGTATAAGCAGGCATCTGGGCTTTATCGCTGCAGGGAAACTCGGCTGACAGTACCAGAGCCTGAGGTGAAGCTCAGCCAGTGGCGTCCACTAATGGAGCCAGCTTGGGACAGACATGAAATGAGGCAGGAGCACATGGAGAGAGGCTTCTAATCCCTGCTCTACCACTTCTGATCCTGGTGATCCTGGGCATTTTGCTGACACCCCACTCCCTATTCCCAGCCTGTCTCTTCAGCTGGAAATGGTCTGCCTAGATTTGACTCCACACACTGTCAGGGTAATTGTAAGCCTGAATGCAAATGGACACTCACAAGTCTCTTGATGCCTGAGTTACGCCCCACCAGCCCATTCCGCACTCCAGCACCTGCTGGATTGTAGACTTCAGGAGGACTTCTGTGGCTCTGATGCCCATCTTTCTATGTCTTTTCATGTTTGAAACAGTAGTTTGAACTCAGTGTATATTCAGTAAGTATTTGCTGAATATTTACTCAGCTAATATAGTAAAACAGCCATTAAATATAATCCATGAAGTAGACAGTCGAGAGAGCCCCAGATAATCTTGGCCACAGGCTAGAAGAATAAGGGAGCAAAGTGGGTACTTAGAGAAACCCAAAGAGACCACCCAGTGCAACCCCTTGACCCCTAGGCCATGCGAGGGCAGAGTCTGTATTGAAATAGCTTGCTGGAGAGCTCTAAATGGCCAGCTGGAGGAGAATGACTCAACTTCATGGCAATTTAGAGGATCTCAAAGACAAAACAGATATTAAACATCTCTGGTCCAATTTTATTTATTTTACAGATAAGGAGAAGTTCTAGAGAGGGAAATAAATTGGTGGTTCATAACTTATATCTTGAAATTACTCCTCTGCTGTTTACTAGCTGTTTGACCTCCTTCCACTTAGATTTTATGCAGTAAAATCATTTATGGAGTAAGTATAATAATAGGACCCATCTCATTGGAGTGTCATGATTAGTAAATGTGACAGTATCTATAAAGAGCCTAGAAGGGTCTTTAGCACATAATAAGCACCAGTAACTGTTAATGATTACTGTCTTATTATTTCTTCTCATTATTTTTAATTCTACATTACCATTTCTTATTATTATTGCCTGACATAGAGGGTGGTTTCACTGAGGTTTTTTTCCCCCAGCCATAGCTTTTCAAAAATTGATTTTTCAATAAGCAATAGGGTCTATTGATGCAAAAAATATGCCTATCCTTCAGACCTTATGATTATTTATGTAAGGTAAAATGCAGAACTTTAAGCCCTCATGAAAATCAAGATGCTTTGTACAGCTTCGTGACTCTGAGCCTTGCCCACACAACCCTTTTCCTTCTGGGATGCCCTCCCTCTCTCCCTAAGGAAATGCTTATTCCTCCTTCGAGGCCTAGCTCCAATGTGGGCATCTCTTAAAATGCTCACTTTCCACCCAGGCAGTTTTGGCTCCTACTATCCTCCTTTCCTATCTTACTGTAGCACTTGGCATGTTTTGTTGTAATTTTTTTTTTATCCCACCTCTGTCTTCCCAGTCAGAGTTAAATAGCATGCCCAAAGTTATAAAACTACAAAGCAGGCAGGCACCACACTCTACAGGTTCTATATTTGGCTTAGCCAAAAATATGGTCTTGTTTTTAGGCTACGATTTGAATCTTTCATTTGCCTTTCAGGGCAGGAAGCAAGAGCCATTAGTACCAACATAGACTCACTCAAACTGCACAAGCCTCCTGGCCTCGAACACAAGTAGGTTAGGGAATCTTCATTTGCAAAAGACTTTTGACAAGTTTTCCCTGATACACTTGTGAAGAGCAGAGGAGAGAGCATGGCTGAGTCACAGTCCTGTCTGGATTCTGTTCCCAGTTGCCATTTTCTGGCCAGGTGATCTTACAGAAGGTACTCTTTCTGGGCCTCAGTTTCCTCAATTCCCAGATGGGGGGAATGACATGATTGTTGGAGGATTTTTATGATTAGGTACCTCACATTTATAGTAGCTTTTGATTTTTGGCTTGCTCACTGCAGTTTGTAATTACACATTTCTGTTGTGATTTGATTAATGTCTGTCTCAGGGTGACCAATTAATTGTCCCAGTTTGCATAAGACAGAAGGGTTTTCCAGAGCACAGGACTTACAGTGCTAAACCTAGAAGAATCCTGCCCGATTCTAAATGGTTGATCACCTAGTCTTCAGGCTCCAGGAGAGCAGTGACTGTGCTCTTTTGTTTACCATTTAGTCCCAGTGCCTGGCACAGACGCACATCACAATAGGAATTCAGGAAACATCTGTTGAACCAATAAGGACAGGAGAGGATATGTCAATGTAAGCGGAATTGTCTTTTCTTACAGAAGCCTGTCTTTTTTTCTCCCAGAGATTGTTCTTCCTGTTTTAGGTGTCAAATGTCCCTTTTTTATAAATTATTTTTATTCAACAACATTTAAAGTTGAAAATGTTGTGTAGTTTCCTTGCCTTAACTCCTTCCTGTCTGAGGGTTGGAAATCCTTCTAGTTCAGTGAAAAGGGAGGCAGAATAGTTGAGGTCAAGACATTTAAAGAAGGTTCGTCCCTGTGCTGAAATGTTGGACTGTAAATTTCATGAGGGCAGAAATTGTGGACATTCAGTTCATTTCTGTATCCCCAGAACTTGGTACAGGACTGAACATGTAAGAAGGGCTGAATAAATATTTGTAGAATAAATGAATGAATAGAGTCTCTGCCTAGCCTCAAGACATGCAGGAGCAGAACTTGTGTGCTTGTACTCCCTTTTCCTCCCCACCTGCTAATGACACCTTTCCATAACCACAAATATGACTTCAGCATCCATCTCTTCTAGATGGATGAGAAGTATATGTCATTCTAGATGAGTGAACACATCCTTGTCTGTTCTGGCTCATCTCTTGATATATTTTCTTAACACCTAAGAGAACTTCTATGGTCTGCTATTTAAAAAAAAAGTTGTGGCATCTTGAATACTAAGAGCACCTCCCTCTCACCTACATGGCTTTGTTCCAGCTCTTTTCTTAACCCGGAATGCCCATTCCACTTTATCTGGCTAAATCCTGTAAGTCTAAGTGTATGTCTCATTCTCTAGGAAACCACCGCTGGACCATTTTACTCATCACTTTCTGTGCCCCCTACAACATTTTATGTTTATCTCCACCATCTCATGGACCACATTGTATTCTATTGGTCTGTTTACTTATGGAGCTCCTTCTAGATGGATAGCTTCTTAAAGACAAGTATTCTGATTCACCTCTGTGTTCCCAGCACCTAAAAAGGGTGATGTTATTAGATGGCTAGTGAGTATTTGTAGAAAGAAGAGAATGTATCACTTATATATTATCACAGAAGTGCTAGGTAACAAACAAGCACAAAATCTTGGTATTTTTATTTACAAGTTATCAGATGGCTAGGTGATTCTGGTGACCTGGGCTTGTTAGCTGCTGGTCGTTTGCTGATCTTGTTTGGGCCCTCTCATATATGTGAAGCACCACCTGCAACAAGTGGGCTGACTCAGCTCTGTTGCATGTCTTTCCATTTAGCAGGCTAGCCTGGGCATATTCCTGTTGCAAAGGCAGAGGAGCAAGAAGAGTAGAGAAGCACAGAGGCCTCTTGATGCCTAGGCCTGGAAAACTGGCACAGTGTCATTTTCATCTCTTTTTTTTTTTGGCCAAAACAAGTCACAAAGCTGACCCAGATTCAAGAGTGGGCACCCTATCTCTCAATGAGAGTTGCTGCTGCACGGTCCCATTGCAAAAGGGGTGGATACAGGGACTGGTGGAAAATGGGGACCATTTGTGCAATCAGTCTACCACAGAGAGGGAGCCAGCAAGGAAAAACCTTATCAGTTTCTTTCGCTACCCTGGCAACTAAATGAATTAATCAGAAAGGTTCCCAAAGACGAAGTCATGCCCTTCCTTTGGAGGGAGCGACTTGCCTACCATAAAAGGTATTTAATAAGAAGCTGAATTCCATGGTCATAGGAACATCAGATGGGAGGAGGAGAAGACTCCTTCTAGCCCTGAAGGTCAATATTTTTGTATATATTGCTCCTTTCTTTCCAGATCAGCAAAGACCCAATTTTTGTACCAGGCGTCTGGGGCCCTTATTTCTCAGCCATGGTTCCTGGGTTCTGGCTGAATGAAGGTGGGCAGAGTGTTACTGGAAAATTGGTAAGTTGGCACTTTTTCATTATGGTCTTTAACGTTTTTACACCCTTGACTAGCTCATTTTGTCACACTACCCATATACAGAGTATCTGGAAGAGTTTCAGAATCTTAAATCAGAAGAATTAACTTTTCTTAGTGTATGGCCTAACATATGGTGCATATGCAGCATACATTTGCCAAATGAATAAATGTTGGTTCAGGCGATGATGACTAACCCATCTTCTCATCTCTCTTTCAGACAACAATCCATTTTTCTCATGGCAGAGGGAGTGGTATTGCCCTTTGTGAAAAGGACCATGTTATTCTCCAGCCCAGATCCTTCAGTGGTTCCCCATAGCCCTTAGGACATAGTTCAGATAGTTTTCTGTACATATCATTCCCTCTGTGGTGTACCCCCTCCAGTCCCACACATGACCTTGTCACTAAAGCTACACTGCCCTACTCACAGCTTCCTCATGGCTTATGTTATTCCACGCCTTTGTATATGCTTATTTTCCTTCTTGGAGAGTTCTTTACCCCCTTGATAATTTTACTTGTCCTTTAAGACACAACTTCACTTCTTATCACATTCTATTATTATTATTATTGGTTTACAAATCTGTCTTTTCCAGAAATCTGTGAGCTCTTTAAAGATAAGGGCCAAGTCATCTCTTTGTATCCAGCTCACTGCCTGGTTCTTAGAAGGAGTTTGATTAAAATTTGTTTAGTGCTTGCCATTGTCTAATAGAGAAGGCAGAAGATCCAGAAAGGTGAGATGAGCACTATACCAGAGGTACAAGGCACAGAGTTGGCGCAAAGCTGGGTCAGGGAACTCTTTGCAGGGGAAAAGGAATTTGAGCTGAGCCTTAAAAGAGAAATAAGAACAAACCAGGCGAAGAAGTGTAGGAATACTCTTTGAGGCAGGAGAACTGGCGTGGGAACAAAGACATGGAGTGAAAATAACAAGGCATATTTGAGGGTAATTGCAAATAGTCCAGAATTTCAGCTGTGGTATAAACTTTTCTTAGAAGAATGACTTACAATAAAAATTAGGAAGCTGGGCAGGGACCACATCATAAGAATTCCCTGTAAAGCACGCTAAGGAATTGAACTTTGTCTAGTAGACCGAGACCAAGGGGAACCAGTGAAAGGTTGGAAGGATGGACAGGCATGCTCAGATATCTGTCTGGCTCACAGTAGTAGGGAAGAAGGCCTGAAGGCACATGGCTGGAGGCAGGGAGACCAATTTTAGTAGGTTAGTCCACAGATAAAAAGCCATGAGGGCTTGAATGAGGATAGCGGTAGTGACGACTAAGAATTGAGGTCAAGAGATTGGTAAGCCTTGGGGGAGTTAAATGTGGAAGGCAAGAGAAAACGAGACAGCCTCAATTACCCAACCTCACATTTACTATGTTATATTGAAATCATTTGTTTGTGGTCTGATTATCCCACCAACTCTTCTAAATGTTCAGTCAAATTATAAATGATCTGATCCAAAGCTGGATGGGGATGCAAATAACCATAAGTTTTCATTTCTTAGTGTATCGCTGTTTTATACTTACCTGCCTCAAATTCTCTTTCAAAGTCAGTGGAAACGTAGGTGAATGGATGGCTTCAAAGAGGATGTTCTCTGCCGCTGCTCTTGCAGCAGGCTACAGAGATGAATTAAATGAATTAGACTCCCATCAGTTCCTGATTTTAAGGAGCTCATTGCCTAGTAGGGAAACTCAGTGAGTATAAAATAAATAACCTCTGAATGCTCTTAATAACCAGTGCTTAATAACCAGAAAAGTTGAGAAGATATCGCTATATGCCTAAGGTACATATAGAGCTTTACATTCTCCTATTTAAACTAGTGTTGTGTATTCATACAACTTTCAAGTTACATATCTATTCACTTTCTGTGACACACTGAAAACCCATATCTGAAATATAGCCGTTTGCACCCCTGCATCATGGTGTAATCACCCTTAGCAGATCCAGAACTCATAGATGACACAACCCAAAGACTTTTTTAACAAGGATAATAATCCAGTAAACCCAATCTTCATGCTGGATGCATTGTCCATGAAGCTGTCTATCAACAGGTTTTCAGAGACTTAGTATGCAAATTGAACATCTGTTTCAGTCTAGAAATGCTTTCCCCAGTATTTGGCTCTAAGTTTGCTCTGTTGCTATGGATATAATCCATCTTCACCCAAATGTTATGACGTATCTTTGTAGAGGAGAATTGGTTATTCTTCTTTACTGAGCCCGAATTTAAATAAAAAATTTAACCTTTTTTGTCATAAAAATTTCATAAAAATCCATGATGATTTTCCATAGGAGTCATGGGAATTATTGGCCTTTATCTAGTTAGTTTTTTATACACCATCGACCAATTGAGCTGCTTTTGGAGGTCCAGTTTGAGCAATTCTACATGTGTAGTTTCCTTGGACATGTTAATGAGGCATGATTGATTCATGGCCTACAGAGAGTGAATTCTTAGGAAATCTAAAAGCCAGCATAATTGGGCCAAATCTGAATCAAGAACAAAATAGACTGTCCACTAAATCATCAGTTCAGAGAGGCCAAGCAAAGAAACAGAAACCACCTATAAAATAGAGAAAATAAGAATAGCAATAATAATGGTAATAATAAAAACAATAATTGCACCTTACTGAGTGTGTTTATTAATGAGAAGGATCTGTATGTATAATCTTGTTAATCTTTGAATGATATTCATAATAATCACACTGTCTAATATTTATTTTGAAGGCTTATTCCCAGTCTTCATTCCAAAAGCTTTTCATATACTGTCTCATTTAATCCTCTCAAAACCCCTGTGAGATAGGAACAGTTATTGTTCATGTTTTACAGATGAGTAATTGAAACTCAGAGTAGCAAGCACAGGCCTGGAGAGATTACTGATGCACACTGTCAATGGCCTTTTCCCATGGTTCTCTTGCAATTCTCCTTTCTTTTTCATTTCCTTATTCTCATTTATTCTTTTGTGAATTCTGATCTCTGGTTTTGTAATAATAAACTGTTGTCATATAGGACACTATAAGAGGAAGTTACATAATTTATATTTTGTTTCATATGCACAGCATCTCTCACATGCCATGTCTGAAAGTGTCCGTTCCCTTATTACATTCTCCATAGTATATTCTAAACATACAGTCATAAATACACCATCTAAAACAGAAGAGTGGAGAAAGCAGGTGAAAAAGAAAGTAAAGGAAGAGAAAGAAGAAAGAAAAAAAAATGAAAACAGGATCTAAACTCTAGATTTGAAAAATAGATATTTTGTCTCATTTAAATATGATCTTCCATCACAAAGCAGGTCCTTCTTTCCAAAAATGTGAATAGATTGGTGCTTTAAAAATGTGTCCATCTGGTTAACTTCAGGATGAAGAAAAAAATGGGATAGGATCTTTTCTGGCTCAGGAACCTTGCTGTTTCATCTGACTGAGATTTGGACTCATTTTTTACTTATCTCAAGCATGTGCCTCTCTCTGATAGTTATTTCCTCTTAGAAAAACACATACCCATATCCCATGGATGATTGATTTCAGTTGCATAAGTCAAGCACCCATCAAGGATCGTCTCGTGCTTATCAATGCTCTCTCTAGAACAGTCGTGCAAAAATCTATTGATTTTTGTCCAGACTTTTTCCACAGGTCACCAACCCATGCATTCACTTCATCCAGATGCTGGAGCTTAATTCCATCTGGAACTTGGCCATCCTCCTCTCCAAGCACCCTTCTCTGTCTTACTCAAAGTCAGTTTTATTGGGGGATGTGTAAGGGGAGGGAGGCTAAGACAAATTTCTAAGCTGCATCTATGGTGGCATTGGCTTTCTGTAATAATCACTTAGGGTGGAGGGTTACTTTTGAATTGTTTGAACCTAGAATTTAAATTCATGAGCTTGAGCCACAGGATCACAATGTAGCAAGATGCTATGTGCTCTTGCAACTTTAAGATTTGTGCATTGTAAGTACCTATATGCCTCTTCCCTTATTGCCAGTCTAGAGTTAGCCTCAGGAAGACGGTCAGTCTTCTAGAAGTGGGTGTTTGAAGAGTTTGCAGTGTACACAGTGCTGTACAGGTTATGTAGATAGTGATTCATTCACTTGTGATTACTCGGGGCCAAGCAAGAATATTATCACATGATTCCTATCCTCTAGTACCTTATTATCTTATGGGAAAGTTGGATATAAAACTGATAATTATAATTTATTGTAGCACATAATAGTAGATTGTACTGTCCCTACAGCATACTAGGATTATCTGTTAAGTGCCAAACACTTTTAGGCCCTATTAAGATTCAGTATTTCATTTTATTTTCACAGCATGTCTATGTGGTCATTGTTATTATGTCAATTTTACTAATAAATGAATAGAAAAGAATGAACAGAACAGTAAGGTAACTTGATTAAGGTCTACAGTTATAAGTAGGAGAGCCTTGATTCAAACCCAAGTCAGCTCCTGAAAGCTCGGGATCTTTCCACAACTGGATCAGACTTTTGTGGGTCTGCATTTCTGAGTTTCTCTTAGAGTTCTCTTGTAGATTCCCTTGAGAATGAGTTATTGTCCGTCAGTTAGTGTGACTTTCTTTTCAAGTGTTTTGAAGCAAATACAATTGGCAGGCTTTTAAGGTCACGAGAGGAACTTATATCAGTATTGACAGGATCTTTGTATAGATGTAGGTGTGTCCCCAGCATTTCACATTAGCTAACTGGAATGACTTCATGGGTAAAAAGACCAGCTCTACATAAACAAATGCGTCTCTGTTCTCTCGTCCTGCACAGGCTTTCACTGTATTTTTTTGTATCCCACCTAGATTCCTGCATCGCTAATTACCTTCTTGCTTCTATTTTTTTCCCTTCGAACTCCTATGTCTTAGTCAGTTGGGGCTACTGTAAGTACCATAGACTGAGTGGATGAAATAAAACAGAAATTTCTTTCTCACAGTTCTAGAAGATGGAAGTCTAGATCAGTGTGTCAGCATCGTCAGGTTCCGGTGAGAACCCTCTCCCAGGTTGCAGAGGGCCATCTTCTCATATCATCACTTGGCTGAACTCTGGGCTCCGTCAGACTCTTACAGGGCACTAATCTCATTCAGGAAAACTACACTCTCGTGACCTCATCACTCCCCTAAGGCTTCACCTCCCTAAGGCTCCACCTCCCAATACCATTGTACTGGTGGTTAAGATTTCAGTGTATGAATTTCGGGGGCAGGGAGGACACAGACTTTCAGTCCACAATACCCTCTCCAAAATTTGCAACTGAAGCAATCTTTCTAAAACATAGATATGGCCTTTTTATTCTTGATAGCTCTCCAGTTATCTGTAAAATAAAGTCCAAATTCTTTGAGTGATCTTTATTTACACAGCCAGTATTTGTTGAGTGCCTACTATGTTCAAGGTACTGTTCTGAGTGAGGAAAAGGCAGTGAATAAAACGGCCTCTTCTGTCCCCTCTCCAAAAGTCTGTCCCCTTGTCAAGCTTACATTCTAATAAGAGGAGACAGAAAATCCACAATAAAGTGATAAAGCAATAAATAATTTTATGGTATAAGTTGTTAAAAATAATAGAGGATGAAAGTTTTTGATTCTGGTGAGCAACTTGCAATTTTAAATAAGGCAGTCTGGGTAGACCTCATTGAAGTGACATTCAAACAAGCAACAAGGAAGGGAAGAAAACCTGGAGGAAGAATATACCAAAACAGGAGAACAACCAGTGCAAAATCCTGAGGGGGTTGCTTGCCTGGGGTATTACAGAAATAGCAAAGAGACCACAGAGATAGAGCAGAATGAACCAAAATGAGAGCTGTAGGGCATAAGTTCAAAGAAGTAATGGGGGCTATCTTATTAGCCACTGTATGAATTTTGGCTTTTACTCTGAATGAAATGGAAAGCCACTGGAAAATAACGAGTGCAAGAGAGATATGATGTAAGTTTTTACAGGATCTTTCTGGCTGTTGCCTGCTATGTTGGGAATAAACTCTGGGGTGGGAGTGGGGTAGATGGATGCAGGGTGACCAGAAAGAGTCAGCAATCTATCTGAGAGATAGGATGATGGCAATGGAGCTGCTAAAAAGTGGTCAGATTTTGGATATAGAGCCAACAGGATTTCCCGATGGAGTGGATATGAGTATGCAGAATAGAGAGAGATCAAGGTTTTTGAAAGATATCATTGCTATCAATGGGAAAGGTAGATTAGATGTTAAGGAAGCAGGGGGAGGAAGGAGTGAAGAATTATTCCCGGTTTTCTGACTGTGGCAACTGATATACTCCCTAAGGTGATCCTCCATTATTTGTCTTCTGCTTAGTAAAGAGCACCATCATTTATATTTTTATTAAAGCCAGAAAATTAGGATTAATTCTTAACTCCTCCTTTCTCCTCTCTGCCCACACCCAATCCATTAGGAAATCCTATTGATTCTAACTCCAAAATGTATATCACCAATCCATCTTTTGTTCTTTACCTTCACTCACAGCACCATTAGCTAAACAGCCATTTTCTCTCTCCCAGTCTATGTAAATGCATCTTTTATACACAGCATATTGTTGGGTCTAGCTTTTCTCTACAGTTTTATAATCTCTGATTTTCGGGGGAGTATTTAAACTATCTATATTTAATGTATGATTGGATTTAGGTCTTCCATTTTGTTATTTATTTTCCGTGATCTCTTCTGTTATTTTTTTCTCTATCTCCCCTTTACTTACTTTCTTTTGTATTAATTGAATATTTTTCAATTTTCAGAATTTCATTTCTCTATTTACCTTTTAGGCATCATTTTTTTTTTTTTTTTTTTTTTTTTTTTTTACATTTTTAAATGATTTCTTTAGGAATTACAATATAAATCCTAAACTTTTCAGTCAACTTAGAGCATATATTATTAAACTTCAGGTAGAATATAACGAGCATTCAACTCTATAGTTTCACTTACCACTCCCCAACTCTTTATGCTGTAGTTGTCATATGTGTGGTATTTACATATGCTGTATACCCAACAATACAGTAGTTGTTATTTTATTTGTTTTAAACATAGTATAAGTCTATGCTGGCTGCCATAACAAAATACTGAAGACTTAAAAAATAGAAAGATCTTTCTTCTAGCTTGTACATGGACACCTTCTCACTGTGTCCTCACATGGCCTTTCCTAAGTGCATGTATCTAAAGAGAGATCTGCCTTCTTGATTCGCCCCCACATCCTACCTCCCTATCCTCATTTTATACAACTTTTCTACTTACTCTAGTTTTTACATTTGTTAATCTCTTTACTTGGAATTTTTTGGTTCCTTTTTTTTTTTTTTTTTTCTTTAACCCCTTTGGCTTTGGGAGCTGCAGAATTGTTTGGTTCCTTTTTTTTTTTTTTTTTTAGCATCTTAGCTTAAATTTCACCCTCAGCTCTTCCCTGAACCCTCTATCTAAAATCAATGTCCTTACTGCAGTAACCTATTTTCTTCAAATCATTAATCACAATCTGAAATTATTATATGTGTTTGTTGGCTGTCTCTTTCAGTAGAATATAATCGCTGTGTGGACAGAGTTTACATCTGTCTCAAATGCTAGTGAATCCCCTTTGCTTACTTACTATGACTAGAACATAGTAAGTTTTCAATTAACATTTATTGAATTTATAAAGAACCTTTTCAGTCTAAACTACATTTGAATATTTGCCATTTTCTGCTCACAGGTATAGCGTTTTGAACACGCGCTTTATTTATCTTTATATCCTGAATTATTCGAATGATGCCTATATCACATTAGTTTCATGAATAAGTGAACTAATTAACAAACCGTAAAACTACACAAAATTACCAACTAGTTTAGTCGATACATTCATGACTGACTGAACTAGTTCTATATTAAATTGGAATTTATCTACTTGTAAGTGAAGTTCTTCTAAAACTAATATTAAAGTTGTAAAAATAAATTTGTATTTTCTTTTAGAAATGTTTGTCATTCTTAAGAACTGTTCATTATTGAAGCTCACAATCCCTTCCAGCAGCATAAAAGAAATTGTCTAGGTTAGACTTTCTTCCTTCATTATAATTTCATGAGAATTTTAAGGCTGGAAAAAGTCAGGCAAAATGTTTTCACTTTGAGATAAAAAGACTTGGTAAGTAAAGAGTTGGAATAGCTTAGGTGAAAAAAATTGACATTAAACCCAGATGGAAAAAAGGCAGTTGTGACAAGTGATGAACACTTCCCTGAGCCCAATGATTTCTTTACTCTATCTGCAAAGCAAGGTAAAAGACAGCCTCAACACTAACACATAAAACTGATTTTAATAGAGAAAAAACCACCATGCAACAAGATAGCTTTGTCTTAGCAAAATAATCATAGAATCTAAAATTCATCAACTCTAAGTTTGCCTTTGTTACATGTTTTTCTTGACAGTGAACTCTTTGCCAATAGTTTTAACATCTCAGGTGATGTAGTTCTCTGTGTAATTTTACAAACAGTTGGCTATTCGTCATATTAACTTGTTAAATGTTTTAGAGAGAGTATTAGATACGGTCTTGTCCACAATTATGCCCTAAACCAGAACTGAACTCAGGTCTCAGGATTCTTGTCTATGTTCTCTTTGCTATATCAAGGGTCAAAACTCAAATACCAAAAGGAGTCAGATAGCATAAATGAATAAACAGACTGGGCAAATAAATATTTTCTTTACTCTCACAGAGAAGTTTTTCTTTCAGCTTTTGTACTCTAGGATTGAATTCCTTTGACAGAGAGATGGGCATAGAGAAATAGCTCTCTGCCACAAGTAAAACTTCGTACAATCATGATGATAAATTGATGAAATCCAGTGTCTGTTATGGGGAAATGATACGGGGTAGTGGTGCCTCTTACAAACTGAAGGGTGCAGGCCTTCCGAAGGGATCAGTCACCACTCAGCTCCAGGTGACTCTTGCCATGGGAGAATGTGGGTGGCCCAGTGTCTTACATTTGCCAGTTCTTCAAAAGAAACAAAAATCTGGATTTTAAGTGAAATTGAATTTTAAAATATTGGCTCATTTTTAAAACACATTGTATTTCCCAAATAAAATACATCTGTGGGCCAGATGCCACCTCATACACCCATTCTTTATCACTGTGTTATATACTATAATGCATTTCTATTTCTTTCATATTCCAAATGCAGATCCCACCTTTATAAGGAAGGCTTAGAAGTCTAGCCCAAATTATTTATTGTAAGATAGCCTTTCCCTCTTGATCTAGACTTGTAAGGCATCCTGAAGGAGATCTGTCTCCCTCCAGCTCAAGAGTTCTACCAATCAAAATAATTAGTAGAACTTTTCTACCTACTCTTAGAGCTGCCTGATGTCAGAGCTAAAATCTGAGAAGATGGAGGAAATAAGAAAACAGTTATAGAGTTAGACTAGCTCTGTCTTTATATTTCTGAGGCAACCACTTAACAAATACAGTAATTGTGGTTAAATTGGTTATTTCATTGAAAAACAAATAACCACTCATGCGACACTGTGTTCTTCTATACTGTGCTAAATGCATTAGAGAATAAAGTATAACTGGTGAGATCAACCCTAGGAACAGGCACTCCAGGCTTTCAAAATAAGCACTCAATTATTTGGCAAACTGGCTTGCTCTTTGCTAATCAGGGTAGGCCTTTACCACCAGATGCTGTGAAAAAATAAAACAACGCTGCTGACCACCTGAGATCCTATTCTCCCAACATTTTTTGCTCCTTTGGTGGCATTCCCTTCTTATCAATAATACGTATTATGAACTAAAAGTCCCCTGTACACCAGATCCTCACCACAACCTCCCCTACAAAGCAAATTTTATTATCCCCATTTTACAATTGTAGGAGATGAATCTCTGAAAGGTCTAGTAAATTTTCCTAGGTACCACAGCATGTCAGTATCGACCATGAGTTTGAACCCGAGCCTGTGTGTTTCCAAAATCCATGTTCTTTCCACTAAGCTGCTGTTTTAAGATGTAGGTTTTATTATTCAGGATGATGAGGCCAACATCAGGAGATGATTGTCATTGAAAAGATGGTTTGTTACTGTTCTCGAGAGGAGGAGGCATGCCACATCACACAGCCCCACACGAGAGGTACCAAAGTTGTCCCTAGTTGTCTAGTACCTGGCCCTGAGATGATTAGAGCAGGGAAATAGTGGCCCACAGAGGACGTGGTAGAGAGGTGGGCTCTGAATTAGTTAGTTTGCATAAACGGCGTGCTCACAAGTGAGTTTAGTCTTTTACTATCTCTAGGAATTGGCTAACCCTGAGAGGGGCATCCTTCCAGGATCAATAAGGCCTCAGAAAGAGTCAGAAATACAGAAAATAAAAAGATGTGATTAATATGGCCACATTTCCTTTCCTTAGACCCACAAGTTCAAAAGTCATCCTTAACTCTGAATTTCTTATATCCTGTAACTGGTTAGTCACTAAAATTGTTTTACTTTTTTAAAAACTGTGTCCCATCCATTCATTCACAATGCCCAGCATTGTTGTAGGCACTGGGGTGTGAGAAATAATGAAGATTTTGATTTAAAAGAGCTTAGAGTGTAGGGTAAAAGACAGATATATAAACTAATGATTTACTAAAAGAACTTGAAAAATGCCTAAATAGAGCAAGGACAAGGAATATTTGTGCCTTGTGTTTTCACTATCAGCCTCTGAGTGTGTCTGTGTTTCCTGCTCTCTATGCCTAGTTATCTCCCTGTCCTGCATACCCTATCAGACTAATTTTTCCTAACTTTTCATCATTTTGCTCCCCAATTCGAAATAGTTTTCTATGGCCTCAAATCCAATAAAACTATAAACATTTTTCTGATTTTCAAGACCCACTGTCTCCTCAACCCTCTTTGTTCATCCAATATTTCCACCACTTCATTTATTCTCTTACTTGTTACCTTCTGAGCAAATTGTGCCCCATGCAAATAGACACAATTGTAAAGTGTGTGGTAAGTGCTGCCAAGAAGTACATGGTCCTATGTGAGCATGTGGCATGTTATGCCTCCGTTATGGTTCATACATCCCACATTTATTCAACAAATACTTATTGAGCATCTATGATATGCCAAGCACAGGGCTTGTCCAGTCCAGGGTTTGAGACCTAGATCTGTCACTTACTCCCTGTGACCTTGGACAAGTTATTTTATCTCTTTTACTCCCAGTTTTCTCATCTCCATAGTGGACAATAGTATCTTTTCCATAGCGGTATTGTGAGGAATAAATAAGATAATGTATGTAAAATGCTTAGCTTTGTATTAATTAATATAAGATGAGTGAGTCAATAAATTTTAGATGTAGTATTTATACTGTTGTTGGCCTTATGGTAGAGACACTCCCTACAACCCAGTAATCCTGTTTTCAAAGGAGGCTAGTGGAGGAGAAAAGAGGTTATTGAGAATCAGAGTAGTCAAGTGAGTTGCATACAGTCACACAGCTAGTTATTATCAGAGCCAGAGGGCAGATCCAGCCACTGTGCCTCCGGAACAAATTCTCTTCCTGTCA
>NW_011889086.1:307226-309702 GCF_000151845.1 Pteropus vampyrus | reverse complement strand
CACACAGCTAGTTAGTATCAGAGCCAGAGGGCGGATCCAGCCATGGTGCCTCCGGAACAAATTCTCTTCCTGTCACACAGCCCCAGCTCTCAGGAAACATGCTCAGAGAGGCCATCTCCTTGAGGCCAAAATAACCAGTTGGTTCATAGTTTGAGTGAAAATAAATCTGTCAGAATGGTTGTTTTGGAGTCTTCGAGACTCATGTAAACATTGAGAAAATACACAAATTAAGTTCAGGAACCCAAACACAGTGTTGGCTATGTTCTTGCAAGCCAGAGTTCCAGCATAGGGAAGCATGTCTCTTCCTGATGCATTTTACATATTATTTTGTTCAGAACTACCAAGTGGATTAAGGAATAGAATTTTAGACATGGGGTTTCAAGTGAGAAGATGGTTGTTTCCAGATCTCAGACATGTCTGTCCTTGGAGAACTACGTCTCAAGTTTCCCATGTGTTAACTTTTCAATCAGGAGGTACTCATGACAGCTTTGGGACTTTTTTTTTTAACTTTTTTTTTTTTTTTTTTTTTAACTGAACCTCCCTCCTCATAATCTCTTTCACTCAGCTTCTCCATTAGTTAGACGGAATGAGTAATTCAAAGTCTGACATTGCCCTGAGGTAACAGCCTGGATTGGGAAAGTGGACATGGTGTGAATCAGAAGTTAGTGCTATAACACCCAGATCCCTGACCATTTAACTTGAGTTTCCCCTCCATCTCAGTCCTCCCCTCACATCTAGTTCTTGAGCCTGATACTACCTGCTGCTACCAGTTCAGCCTTGGGAGTTTCATTTCCTGCTACTCTTCTCTTTAAACTTCTTTGCTTTGTAATCCAAGAGGCCAGCACTAGGTTAAGCAAAACTAGATTTCTGAAAGAGCTGAAACACTCTTGCCGAGTTAGCATTTTAACATTCTTAGATTCTCTATGGACAAAGAGCTGGAAAAAAAAAAAACCCAGACATTTTAATATCTTTTTTCTGGCTTAAACATAGATTAGAGAAACTATAAAATTGACCCATCTCTTTTGTTTTTCAGATAGACCACATGGTGCAGGGCCATGCTGCCTTTCCTGAACTACAAGCCAAGGCCACAGCCAGGTAACTGCTCTCTGTCCTCTACGACTTTTCATGCTTGACTATGTCGAGGGCATTTACTTTAGGCTGATGTGTGATTTTTCAGATCCTATGGGCAATAAAAATGCCTGGCAGTACTTGGTTATAAGATAGTCATCCAGATGATCTAGAACATACAGGTATTAACTTTTAAAATGACCTAAGAGAATTCAAAGAACCTACAGATCCATACCCCCTACCCTCCCACCCCCTACACACACACACACCCCAACCACCACCACCAGCAGCAAAATATGCCAGGAACCATGGATGAGAAACTGATGTAATAGAAGGAAGATGGATTTTGGAGTCAAAACTTCTTGGGTTCAAATCCAGCTTTATTCCTTACTCAGTGGGTGACCTTGGACAAGTTATTCAAACTCTTTAGGCCTATCTCTTCATTTGTAAAACTGAGGATAACTGATATGGAGTAAAATCCAGGTTATACCAGTAAGTATAGAAAGTGGAGTGCAAAGCAGTGTTGACAATATGCTCCCTTTCATGTAAAAAGAAGGAAATATAAGAAAACTTGTATTTGTTCCTTTTATGCTAAAGAAATATAGGAAAGTTAAACCAGAACCAAATGAGATTGATTACCTATAAAGTGTGGGTAGGAATGGGATAGAAAGATTGGAGGAATGGGACCAGGGTTGTAGCGGGGAATGACACTTCTATGAGTACACTTTTTTACATAACTCTAACTCTTAGAACCATGGTGATGTTTCATGTCCTTCTGAAAATAAATAGACAGAAGGTAGGTAGGTAGGTAGGTAGGTAGGTAGGTAGGTAGGTAGGTAGACAGACAGACAGAGACAGAGACCAGGATGTGGTTGAGGTAGACAAAATGAAATACAAACAGTAAAAACGGAACCTCTTGTATTAATAATGAATAACATAACTACACTAAAAGGGATTTGGGAAAGAAAACTAGCCTAAGTAACTTTGAGGAAGAATATTTTGACAGTATGCTGTATGGCTAAAGGTAAAATAACTGTACATAAATATTATACTCTAATTATCAAATTTTCCCTAGGTATATGGTTAGCTATTCTGAAAATCTTTTATGTGTATATTACAGTTGAGCAAATAAACAAATATATTGTGGGTAATAACATCCAGGGAAAGGGAAGGTTAGAATGAACCCTATGGTACTGGCTGGAAATCAGAGGTATTAGGATCAACTTGCAACTTTATATATATACACATACATGTGTGTGTGTATATTTATATTTATAATGTGTGTGTATATATATATATGGATATAAATAAAAATAATTTGGCTCACATGATTATGGAGGCTAGCAAGTCAAAACATGTAATGTGAGCCTACAGGTTGAAGACCAAGGAAAGCAAATGGTGCAGGTGA
>NW_011889086.1:301966-307176 GCF_000151845.1 Pteropus vampyrus | reverse complement strand
TGGATATAAATAAAAATAAATATATATATATGCACATTTATGTGTGAGTATACATACACATATTCCTTGCTCTCTGCTGGGATGGCCTAGGAACAATGACACCCTAGTAGCAATGTGCACACCTAACACCGGTTCTGTTTCTAAATGCCATTCTCCTTTTTTTCAATAAATTAATCAGAACTTCTTAGAAAAATGGTCAATTCCAACTCTAGGGCAGGGAAAATACATGAACATTTTGTGATGTCAGAAAGGAATTGTGGAAGTATGTAGGAGCCAGCTTTAAGAATCTCTCAATGGCCTGCCTAATCAGGGACAATTTGATCAATTGAATAAATAATGATAGTACAAAATAACTCCATGAGGCCATACTGATATAAGTAAACAATTGAAAAATAAATAAATGGGGAAGAAAGGACAGATCTTCCTGTCCACTATAAGGCCACTGTACTTAAAATTAATAAATATAGTAGAAATAATAGAAATTGAAAATCATCGTTAGGCAAACACCACAGTAATTATCACTTCAAGCAAGAGTCATCAATGGATGCTAAAATTAGTGAGTGAAAACAGGATGCAAAGCAGGATATTTGCATAGTCTCAAAGTATCTCACTATAAGATACTTAGTAATATAATAGGAAAAATGGTAACTTCACAGTGGAGAAATCTGGCAGACAACACCCTACCCACCTGATCAAAGTTAACAACCTTGGCAGTAAGACATATCAACATCATGTATGTCTTTTTGAAGCACTGAGGTCGTAACATCATTCCTGTAATGTTCTTGCAAAAAATGCATAATCTCAATGTCAATATGAGAAAATATCAGACAAACCCAAAATGAGCAATATTCTACAAAATTATTAGCTAATATACTTCAAAAAGAGATTATGAAATGTAAAGAATTACTGAAGAACTGTCCCAGATTGGAGGAGACAAAGGAGATGCTACAACTAAAAACAGTATATGATCGTCATGTGATCCTGGATCAGAAAAAGGACATTAGTAAGGGAAAACTGTCAAAACTCAAATAAGCCTGTAGATTAGTTAATAATATTGTATTTATGTTAATTTCTTAAATGAGTGTAAGGAAAGTCTATTATTTTTGTAGCATTTCCATAAATTTAAAATTATTTTTTAAAACTTTTTATGGTAACAATGCTTAGCTGCTGGGCTTTTTCAGAAAGTAAGGTATTTTATAATATTAACAGAGAAACCCCATGCAATTAGTAGATGGATAAAGAGAGAAAGTCTGAGGTTGAGTTTAATAGTATAGGCTTTGGAGCCAAATTGCCTGTGTCTCAGCTTTATCCCTTAGTAGCTCTGTGACCCTGGGCAATTTATTTAACCTCTTTGTGCCTTAGTATCTCACTATGAAGGGAAGCAGCAATAGTCAGCACTTCCCCAGGTTGTTGAGAAAATTAAATGAATTAAAACAGTAATGGCACATGTTGACAATTAAGTGTCAAGATATGAATAGTATTCAGTAAATGATACTGGTAGCGATAGAAGTAATCGTTATGGTTGTCGTGGTTACTTATATTAAACGTTTCCATTCCACCAAGGGTCTTACGTTCCAGTAGGGGAGGCACACACTCGCACAGAGTAGAATGAAATGCATACTGTACTAGAATTTAAGCAGTGTGTCGTCAGGTATAGAGAAGGAAGGTTGATCCTGACAAGGAGTTTGAGAAATGCTTCACAAGCTTTCCATTCTAGAAATCTCTAGTTACAAAGCTATTACCACCAAGAGGGATCACACTATGTAACCTCATCAACTAGCCCTTTATTTGGCTTAGAGACCTTATAACTTAGAGCGGTTCCTAACTTCAGATGATCAGTGAACTCTTTAATTGTGTGCAGAGTTTTGTTGACGATATACATATATTTCTGCAAGGAGGGGTCATAACTCTCATCAGATTCTTGAAGGGCTCCAGCATTTATAAACCACTAACCCAAAGAGCCCTGGATTTGGAGTTTGGAGCTCTAGATTCATACCCACTTCCAACATACATCATTGCGTGACCTTCAGTGTCCTCATCAGAACATGGGAGAATATTACGAGAGAACCAGCCCTGAATACCTCTGAGAAATCACTTTAAGTTTAGTGAAGTAGTGTATTTGGGAAAGTTTTGTAATCTGTACTATGACAGTAAGTACTCCAACTACTACTGCTACTATTACTAATGATTGTAAAAGAGGCAGTTTGGGCAATAGTTCAAGGTTGAGCAGCAGATGTCAGTCATCTATAACCTGCCTACTTTCTTGTGGAAATTGTGGTAGAGTAGCGAGAACGTTGGACTTGGAATTATGGTTCGTGTGTCAGTTCTGCCATAAATGTCTTGGTGACTCAGTTTCTTCACTTATAAAATAATAATGCTGCCCAGCTTAACTCATTTTACAGGTGTTTATATGTATGAAAGTTCTTCTATAGATGAACCTCATGTGAGTAATTTTTACTGAAAATAGGAAAGAAGGATTTATGGATTAACATGCAAACTCAAACAGCAGCATGACAGCCATTTGCAGCGTTCAGTCTTGGAGTCAGAACTAGATTTAAATCCCAATTCTTTCCACATGTAAATCGACTTCCTGTCCCCTTCCAACTGCCTCCCCATATATCTCTTTAGAGCTAAGTTTCACCAGAGCATTGCCTATACTCTTGGTCACTATTCTGACTTTGTACTCTTCCCTTTCCCACTGCAATTTGTATTCTGTCGCCATTGGCCCACGAAACATTTATTGTTAAGGTTCTCGGCAATCCCTGTTTGCTAAGTCCTTAGGATGTGTTCCAGCCCCCTTCCTTGTGCTCTCAGCAGCACGTGGCACCAATGACGACTTCTTCCTCTCCTTATAACACTCGCCTTTCTTGGCTTTTTTGAGGGGGATGTCAGAAAAGAACATTGGTAGTCAAGGTTCTATTAACGGAATTAAGACAATAATTAATTTAGAGGAAAAGAGCCAAAGTTACGATCCAGAGACATAATTTATACAACCTTTAAATGTACCTGAGATTTGGTATATTGGGGACCAGTGCATTTCAAGAAATTGATCCTCAGAGGGATTGAGGGAATCACAGAAGCAAAAGAGGTCTGAGGCATAAATCAGATCAAGAAAAACAGATGATCTTCAAAGGAATAACAGAAAAAATCCAGGGAAAGTGGGGGGAAAAAAACAGGTTGAGAGAAAGTAAATTAGGAGAGCTTCATGCTGACCATCTGTAGGGACCTGAAACCGATACTGCTACTACTACTACTACAATCAGAGACATAATTTATAGAACCCTGTGCCTCTCTGAGTCTTCCTTCTTGATCTGCTTTTCAAGCTCATGGTCTTTTTCTTGACCATAACATCAGAATTCATCAGAGCTAATTTCCTGGACCTCTTCTCTCTTTGCTGTTTTTTCCAAGGTGATCCCTTTTATGCTCTTAACTTGATCTCCATTATAAGGATTCTCAGATTTTATCTCCAGCTCGTATATTTAGTATGTATTTAATGAATGTTGGTTTGCTTTCCTTTCACTTTCTTTCTATTGTCTTACAAAGCAAAGTGTATCTCTATTTTATCAGATCCATGAATAGAATATTCCAAAACTGTAGAACTCATTGTGCTTCAGGTCTTAGAAAGAAATAGGCCTAGCTTTTATTAAAGTGAGGCTGGCTATTTGGAAAGGACAATAGATTCCATGGAATCAGAAACCATATGTCTCTTTTGGTGTGACTTATGGCTCTTTGAAAGCAGCAATGCGGGCCACCCCTGTCGTAGAGCTTAGCATCCGCAAATCCTGTTTGAAACTGCAAAAACAAGTGTTGATAAACAGGTTTAGTATTTTATACTCTTGATTTACCATAATTCTTCTAGATAAGACATCCCTGAAGAGAAATGTCTTATGAGCTTATAAATTAAGTAAACACTAACTAGATGTGCCCATGCATGTAACTGGCAACCAAAGTCTCTCTCTGTGTGGGGCCAAATAGCCAGATATTTCACTGTGTAGCCAGAGATCTTTTAACATTGATCGTAACTTTGGCTCCTTTCCTCTAAATTAATCATTGTCTTAATTCTGTTATGGAACCTTGACTACCAGTGTCTCAAAATGAATTTCTGGTGATGTCAGGATTTAGCAGGAAGATGTTGGCTTAATCCACAGTGCTGGATTCCAGGTCAGCAGCAGAGCCAAGGTTCAAGTTCATTCTTCTGACTGTATGATGAGTGTCTTATGGGCATTTATGATGCAAGAGTGAACAAAGCAAAAAAGAAAAAAAAAGTCTCTGCTTTCATGGAAATTACACATCCACACACATATATGTGTGTGTGCCTGTTTGTGTGGAGAGAGAGAAAATGCATCTGCACACCAGGAATTGATTAACATTCTAAAGAAAAATAGAGATTAGTAAGGAATATAGAATAGGGGGTGTTGGGGTGGGAACTCTTTCAGGTGGGGAAGCCATCCTTGATGAGGTGACCCTTGAGCAGGACGCTGAATAAAGAATGAGAATAAATCATGGTTATATGGGGAAGATCCCTCCAGTACAAAGGAACAGCAAGGCCCAAGGCCTTGAGCAGTTCCAGGGACATTGTAAAGGCCACTGAGACTGGACCAAAGTGGAAGAGAGCAGAGGACAGGTGAGGGCCGAAAGTTAGCCAAGGGCCAAACTGTGCGAGTTGTTGTAAGGACATTGGATTTTTTTCAAGATTTTAGTTCTTTAGCGGGAGAAGGACCCAAACAGATTTACCTTCAAAAGGATTAAGTTGGCTGCTCTGTGGAGGGTCAACTAGACCATTGGTGGGGACAGAGGGACAGGGTGGGAGGTATGGCCCCTGACCTCAGCTTACGGTCTGCTGGAGGGGAAGGTTGTAAACAGAGAAGCTCAGCCTGTTCTCAGTTACTTTTGCAAGGTTGCTGTTGGCATAAGTCATTTCTCATTGTGATTCTATTGGTTTCAGGTCCCTTTAGATTGTCAGCATGAAGTTCTCCTAATTCACTTTCTCTCAGCCTGTTCTCCCCCTCCCCCCCCCCCCGACTTTCCCTGGATTTTTTCTGTTATTCCTTTGAAGATCTGTTTTTCTTGATCTGATTTATGCCTCAGACCTCTTTTGCTTCTGTGATTCCCACAATCCCTCTGAGGATCAATTTCTTGAAATGCACTGGTCCCCAGTCTACCAAATCTCAGGTACATTTAAAGCTCCCCATTAAAGGTTGTATAAATCC
>NW_011889086.1:286670-300216 GCF_000151845.1 Pteropus vampyrus | reverse complement strand
GTGGTTAGCCATTGCAGGATTGTAAGTAAGGAGATAATGTAATCAGTGTTCCTGCAGGGCTTTATTCCCAAACCGGAGGGTACAGATTTTATTGTCAAACCCCCAACATAGGTGATAAGGGCAGGTGGCATTCTACTCCTGAGGGTGCTTGAATATGTCAGGATCATTCCTCCTTTCCTCTTGTAAGGTTGGAATTGAAGAGTAAGGAAGAGAACGGAGGCAGTTGTATTCTGTATAGGTTGCTATGTGGTCATAGGCAGTGAAAGAAGCATTGGTCCAAGAATGGCCTCCAAAAGATGGTATCAAAGATGAGTCTGGAATGATGATTGACAGAAGTAGGTAAAGAAAGCAAACAAGAGAGTTCTAGGCAAGAGGGAGCAGAATAGGCAAGTATCCAGAAGCATATTATGGAAATTAAAAGTAGTTTAGTGTGATTATGGCATGGTGTGTGCAGGGGTGAGGAGGGAGGAAGAATGGAAGACATGTCTGCAATACAGTGCAGTGTAGGAAGAGCTAGGTAATGAAGAACATCTCATGCTAGGCAAGGAAGTTTGTGCTTTCTCTTGAGGACAATAGGGAGGAAGCACAGAAGGGTTTAGGTAGAGGCAGAAGTCATAATCAAAGTTGCATTTTCGAAGAATCTCCCAGGAAGGAGTACAGGAAACGTAGGGGGCAAGTTTTCAAGAGGAGAAATAAGGTAGGAGGCCAAAGCTCTAATCTAGGCATTCAAATGTGGCCTGAATAAAGTAGAAGCAGTTGAGCTGGACAAAGGTCTTCTGGTTAGAGGGATATATTTAAGTTAGTAAATTGATAAGTCCTGGTGAAAAATTAAATTTGAGAGCCAAGGGGAACAGCTGACTCTGTTCCCCAAATGATTACTTGAGCAATGGCTTAGATGAGATTGGCTTTGATTAATCCCAAGAAACACAAAGGAAGAGTGGGTGTACCAGAAAAGACAATGTGTGTCATATGATGCATTTTTGTCAAGGTCCCTTTGGACATCTAAGAGGAAGCATTGGATGGGTAGTTGGATATTTGGCCTGGAACTCATGAGATAGAAATGAGCATGAGATAAGGGCATATGTTTGGGAATCCTCAGCCGTAGATGGTAACTGGAGCCATGAGAGGAGGACGGAATCACCCAAGGGTATATAAAGAGTGAGAAGAGGGATGAGGACAGATCTCTGGGACAGATTTCAGGTATTTAAGGGACAAGCAAAGGAAGAGAATGAGCTAGAGAGGAGGTAAAACCAAAAGAGTATAGTGTCCTGGAAACAAAGGCAAGAGAACAAATGAGTAAGAAGTGGTCAAGTGATGCAAAAAGTGGGAGAGAATTCAAGTAAAAGAAAGGCAGAAAATTGTCCAGTGGAGTTAGCAGCAGAGAAGGCATTGTTCCTCACTATGGGACCAGTGTCAGTAGAAAGGGGCAGGCAGAATACATATTGTGGTGGCTCAAGAAGTGAGGATCTGGAGACAGTGTGGAAACTTCCTTTCCAAGACTCTCTTATGCCTGAAAAGGGACAAATTCTTCTGTTAAACCATGTATTCGGATTTGGGGTTTGAAAGTATGGTCACCATACTTCTGGGCAGCCTATGAATCCAGAAAGTTAAATGATTTCTGGACAGGGAGGAGAGAATGGAGATTCCAGGGCTTCTATCTGTGTTCAAGATTATAAACAATAAAGTCTGAAAAAAATCTTCCCGGACTCTTGGATTTTTCTAAAGCTAGAAATTAATTTTCTGTGGTGGGAAAGGAGAGGGAACTATGTATTGATCATCTATCATTTTATAGTGCTCAGGACTCTATATTTAATCTTCATAGGAACCTAGAAGGTACAAATATCAGCGCTGATTGCAAAAGAAGTAAACTAGGTTCAGAGAGGTTCAGTGTACCTGATCACCCAACTGGTACATGGTGAAGTCACTTTGTGATCATTCAAACTGTATTTTCTTTATTATACTCAATGGGACTAGGACAGCAAGAATTTCTCCCTCTAAGACAGGATATATGAGCCTGGAGTTCATGAGAGGGAGGGAGAATGATCTATTTGGAACAGTTAATATGTGATTCCCAAGCTGGAAGAGGGCAGACAGCCATTTGAGAAGGAATTGATAAAACATACAAAATGAATCAAAGTCAGAACCAAAAAAGGCATCATGCAAGGTTAAAATTATGTGAATAATGATGTGCATTCGTTATTTTAATGTTTTCCAAGTGCATTTCATTTTGAATGATATACTCAGATAGCACACATGGTAAGGTATAATTGAAAAAACGTGCAGGAGAATGGCTGCATTCAAAGAATAAACATACAGCTGCGAGGAGGTTAGGAGTCAAAGGGGTAAGCATATGCCCCGTCCCCCAGGGATCTCATTAGTGCATGAGTGACCATATATGCAGAGGCTAAATGAATCTCACTGTTTGCAAAGACCCGCGATAAATGAGACAATGACGAATCAATAGTAATTAGGCCTATAGATTCTTATTGACCCAGATGTCTGAAACCAAATGCCCTGCTCTGAGATTCCTTGAGAGGCAAATGAAAAGATTTATAGACACACACTTAAAAAAAAAAAAAAAATCCCTTTACTCTAAGTACAGTGATGCTATTCTGAAGAAAAATGTTGCTAGAATTAGTGCAGACTCTTGACTTCTTGCTGGAAAAGATGTTCTCTTGGCTTTTGTTGTCAGTGTGGTTCGTGTTGGACCAGGAGCAGAGAGCGAGCAGAGAAATAGAAAATCAGGATGTGATCATATTCTATACAGATGGTTCTGGTCCCACCTTCCATGGAGGCCTTGGAGGAGACCTTCCTGACACTATCATACAAAAAAGCAGAGTTTGAATGAGGGACTTTGGCAAATCGTTACTGACCTGGAATACAGAAAACACATGGCTTCAGAGTCACACAGAGAAGGGTTTAGATTTGGACTCTGTCAAGTAAGTGCTTCACCTCTTCAACGTCCCTCTTGTAAAGGGACATTAATAGTGTTTCCCTCACCAAGCTCTGGTTGAAGGCCTGGAGCACACTCAGGGAGCTGCAGTTGATGATGATGTGGTTGGTGAGCCTTTTCCCAACCACACTGCTGTCCTCCTAATGTGATCTAAGGCAGATTTTTACAGGTGGAAACGAGGTGTCACGGCAAGAAGCAAAAGTTGGCCTGGTAGGTAGGACTGCCCTTGCCTCTACCCAGCATACGTCACACACATGTACACACATTCTCACACTTACATTCCCTCACACACTTACATAGAGCTGTTTTGCTTTTCTTTCTTTTCTATATTGGAGTTCCACATAACACTTTTATTCAATAAAAGAGCTTGAAAACCACCGCTCTGCTCTTTAATTTATAAAACTTCCAGGAACTTCATGCGATCCATGGAAACACTCAGTGTCACAAAGCTGGAACTCGAAACCTCTGAGCTGTACTCCTCAAACATGTTTTAAATGTAAGTCATAAATACGATCTTAGGTATCTTAGGTATAACCTCCCTTGGATACTGATTTCCTATTTTTTTCCACTGTTATTCAAGCCATGTTTTTAACCATTAAAGCTATCGTTCCAGAGACACCAGTGGGAAGTCGCATGGATGCCAACCTCTGATAAACCCACTTTCTTCTAGAATTGTTGATTTGGGACTTTGAGAAGGAAGCACTTTTAAAGAGGGAGAGGTAGCCAACTTGAATCTTTGTGACATGCAGTGAAATTTAACCCAGTGAGGTAGCTGTTCTTAACATATGGGAAAACTGAAGTTCAGGGAGGTTATGTCGTTGGCACATGTTACTCAGCTGGGACAGGGAGAACGAAGATTTGAACCTAGGACTGCCTCGACTCCCAAGCCCATCATCTCCACCTCCCTCCCACCTGAACATGTAAAGACTGAGAGAGGTACTCAGACTCCCTCATTCTCCACATGAAGGAACCGAGGCTTAAACAGGAGAAAGAACTAATGCAATAGCATTTGGTGGGTTAAGGTTAGAAATCAAGTGTCCTAATTCCTGATCCTAACTGCATTCACTCCATACTATCACTTCCCTTAGCAAGCTCCTTTCCTGAGTCTGGGAACTTATATTTGCCTCCATTCGTCATCTCATCATTATTATTACAAGTAGGAATACCAATTTTAAAAAATCCTTTACATATGTACAGTATAGTACACTTTATAAAATACTGTATCTTCACATATATAATCTTTTTTGATCTTCACAATAGCCATATGAAGTAAGTTGGACAGGGAATATGTATCTTGTTTTACAGATGCAAAGAAAGTGGTTCAGAAAGTTTGAATAACTTTCTCATGGTTATACCCTACGAGGGATAAAGCCATTCCTAAATCTGGTCTTCTGATTCCAAACCTTTCCACCCTCTGCTAGGACATCCCATCTATTCTGGGTGATAGTACAGTGATGTGAGAGATCAGTATGCTGGTTTCTGTGGGTTTGGGGTAGTTTCTTTGCTGAAGCTTTTGGGACTCTGCTTACCTTCTGGATCTGATGTGGAAGTACAAATGGTTTCTTTCTGCAGAACAGTTTGCTCCCCGACCCTACCCCCACTTTTAAAAACAAAATTCACTTCTCTTCCAGATGCCAGAGTGTATATGCATATTTGAACAGTCACCTGGATCTAATTAAGAAGGCTCAGCCTGTGGGTTTCCTCACTGTTGATTTACATGTTTGGCCAGATTTCCATGGCAACCGGTCTCCCTTAGCAGATCTGACACTAAAGGGCATGGTAAGTGACAGCCAGTCCTTGCTCAAAGGTGAAGGCAGGCCAAAGGGCGACAAAATTTGGAAGAAGCAAAGTGGGAGAAAGGAAAAGAAGAAAACTAAACAAAACAGGCCAACAGCCCACTAGCTTCCTGTAGACGCGCTGCTGTTATGAAGGTTCTTGTTGCTCTGCAGGATGATCTGCTGAAAGTTCTCCTTGTTTCTGAGCCAATCTTGAGAGCGCTAAAAGCAGTATTTCTTACATTTAGCTACTGCTGCCTCTTCGTCCCATGGAGTGGCTGGAGGTTGTGAGCCCCTGCCTGTGTAATTTTTGTATTTACATCAGTTCGAAGAGTCATGTTTTCCATCTCCATTCCCTGGCTGCCTGGTAAGTAAGTGGTAAATATTACCACCCATGATCTTGCTTGCCACAGACACACATCTGCCTGGTCTCTGTAAGTCAGAGCTATTCAGAGTCCATGCTAATATGATTAGAATTTCAGATGGAACTTTGGTGAAAGTAAAATACAATTAATAACTTACGTCGGTGGATAAATTCAGCTCTTAGTGACATTAAGGGTCACTTCCAGTGCAGAGAGTCCGGGCTCTCCCGGAGGGGCCAGGATGAACTTGGTGGGAAAGCTCATAACCACCTAAGCTAAGATATGACATCTTGGTGGCCAAGCGAGATTAGGTGGCTAAGAGTAGTATAGCCATCAAGAATCGCGTGAAAGTGAAAGAAGTAGAGTTAAGCTTCAGTTCCAAGAGGCAGGAGAGGCCACGAATAAGAAAATAAGCCATCAATACAGAATGTAGGAAGCTGTCAAAAGCTGAGAAGCAGAGTGCGAGGTAAATTAAGGTGGAGAATTCAGAGTGGAGGCTGCGAGCAAGGTAAGGTTTATGCACTGCGTGGCAATGGAGCAGGCCTGCTGGCTCGAAGCCCTTCAAGACTCACTTCTATGGTTTGTGATTAATTTCACTGAGATGGTTTTAAATATTTTTATGATGCCAACGGGAAGACCTGATCTTTATTTTCATTACCTCGTTGACATAATCAACTTCTGCTAAAAAAAATGGAGTCAAGTTGAAAAGAAAAGAAAATTGGACACAGCAAAAGTTATGTGTGTCTAGAGTCCGTGAAGTGTGCCCACACAACAAAAATTATTTGGCCTGTGGAAGCAGAAGGAGAAATGTCCAGAGAGGGCCATGTGGCCACAGGTTGCAGCTAGAAAGCCATGCTTTCGGATAACTGACTCTCTGGATGCAGACAGAGGTTAGGGGAAGAACACATTTTTGTATGGGTACAAAAATGAGTGTCAATTAAAGACAAATAACAGAAGCCAAATACATTAGGCACCTAAAATGCTAAAGAAGTTAAGAAGCCTGACCAGTTCATAAAATAACCCCAAAACAAAGCACAGTTGTATAGTAAAATGATCTGGATCTAGAGTCATTCTCTTGGGGTCCTCCCCTTGCCACTCTCTGTCTACCCAGTTTCAACACCCAGCATGGCAGGTGCCATGTCTCCCAGTGGCTTTTGTCTATTTCTTAAAACTAAGCCCAACATTCAAAGACTTAAGAATTCTAATAAAGGTAGCCCAAATGCAGAATGTAATTCCAAAAGAGACCATGGAGTATTTTTATGAATGCCTGTCTCATTAGAATAAGTGCTTACTCACCAAAGGAGATTTCTTACATGGGGAAATATGCCCGATTATATCGAAATATCCTACTATGTTTGCTTCCTTTAAAGTTTCACTGGTTTATAAATATACCTCATATATTACCTGATATTTCTTATCACTGTTTTCCTTTCATAACTGTTCATGGGTTAGGCTAACATTAGAATAGCTGTCACTTCATGAGTTTACATCACAGCACTGGAAGGAGAAGGTGACCTAGATAAGATAGAAGGAAGGAAATTCTGAGCTAAAAAATTTCCCCCAGATCTCTTTCCCTCAATCCAATTATGGGTAACATCAAAATAATCATCCTGAAAACTATGTTATCCTTTTGTCAGAACCTACAATGACTACTGTCTCCAGCACTTATTCAGTAAATATTTATTTGGTACCTACTATATGCGGAGCACTGCTGTAGACACAGTAAGGTACAATAATTCCTTCATTCATATTTCAAGGGAAAGGAGGGCAGTGCTTGATAAAATGTGTACATAGCAACTAGAATTGTCAGGGTAACCCCAGTAGGGCAAGAACCATATATGATTTCTTCTTTGGGCTCTCGAAACATTTCTCTGGGTACATACTAAGTGTTTAATGTGTACTTATTGATAATTTATAGTCAACATGGAGATAATAAAGAGATCTTGCATTCTTTTAGAAAAAATACATATGAACAATTTGCCAATACTGAATGGATTAGTTGCTACTCTTACTATCCATATGATAAGTATTTAATACCAATATTAATGCCCAGGTAAATTCAGAGAAGAAGCTCCCATTTTATCTTAATTATGGACACATTTGTCAATCAATTATTTTAACAAACAAACACAGGCCCTGTTATAGGTGGTAGTAGGAATAAGAGTAGCCATAATTCCAGCTCTTGGGAATATTACTGTGTTGGGAGCAGGCAATATATAAACAAGCATCGGGGATACTGGGTCAAGCTCCAGGTACCATTCAGTGTCCAGGGCTCCCTACATGCATAGAAGATGAGACCCAACTTGTTTTCACTGGTCAAGAAAGGCTTCAACTAGGAGGCGACACTGAGTGAAGTGGAGAAGAGGGTTTGGGGCCAGGGAAGTCATAGTATATGCAGCGTTCTGGAGGGGAGGAGAGAGCATGGCATATGAATGTCAATGATTTTGGCTTCTTATATCATTGTCTTACCAATGATAGGTTGCATTTAGCTTTTTATCTTGGTAATAAGAAAATATTTTCTCAGAACCACTCCCTATTCTCCTTCGGCTTCAGCAGCATTATGCTCTCTTAGTTCTTTGCTCTTGCACCATTGACTCTTGTCTCTTACTTTGTTAAACATCCATTCATTCATTAAGTGTTGTTCACCTACTATGAACACAAAGGAAAAAAGAAACTGTACCTGTCCTGAGTTCACATGAAAGTAGGGAAGATAATTATTGTACGTGTGTGTGTGTGTAATCATTATACAGTGTGATGATACCTGTAATATAAACATCGATGTAAGCTGAAGGGGGTGCTCTGTAAATATCTGACTTTGAAATTTTTTTAAAAACTGGCATTTGGTTAGCAAGGCCTCATACAACCTTTCTCTACTTCACTTGAAAATGACCGGTGAAGATTCAGAAAAATCATTAACTCATTCTGACTTTGACAATTAAGATGACATTCAGCTAGGAAAACTTGAATTGGCATTCTCAGAATCTGGGAATATTTTCCAGCATCTAAAAGACTAAATATAACTTGTTTGATAACCGTAGTACATGACATATGAGCATAGTAAACCACTAGCCTTGGATGAGTTCGGACATCTCCACCTTTTGCTCCCTCACTTAAAAATGCAAGGCCCGTTTAAGGCTAAAAAGAGGATAGTCATCCCTCTACCCTGCTACTGCGGTTAAGAGTTTTTGTTTTGTTTTGCTTTTTGGAAGCAGCCAGCAAGTTGAATTTCCCAGAACTCCTACACAACTCGAATCTTATCTTCTCTTTCAGTTCAATCCATTAGAAAACTGCCAACCCAAGAAGCCAGCTGAGCAGGGAGTCTGATCTAGGATGAATGGTGGTGCTGCCCTGCATGCTAAGGATCCTGAGTTAAAAAAAAAAAAATCTATTAGTGAGGCAGAGACAGGAAAACCTTGTGAATTTGGAGGAGGGGTGTAGTTTTGCATGACTGCTGCTTTAGGATTAGAAACCTGGGCAGTGGTGACCCACCTCTGGCCAACGAAATAGAAACTGCTAGCCTCTCGAAATTGGCAACTAGCTGTAGATCTGAAGAGGCAAATCCAAACTACAGTGAGTTGGGTTGGAAGTAAATCATGAGGACGGTATGCTGGGAAACACTGAATATGTATAACTCTAGTTAGAATGAATAAAAAAATAATAAAGTGAGTCCATTAGGAAAACCATGTTGCATACAAAGAAAAAGAGATACCGTATTGAACACTTAGGGAAAGGCCTCTTAAAAAATATTTATTACTGAAACCAAAAGAAAATATTAAAAACTCCTCGACATAGTCAATGGGATTTTTTTAAAGGCACATCTCTATGAAATAAGGTAGAAACTTATTAGGAAAAAATGAGTTTGGAAGAAAAGTCAGTGGAATAGAAAAAAAAAAAATGAAGTGATAAAGACAACCAAAAATACTAAATAGAATTAAAACCTGCATCGAGGGCAATAAACATAACTTTTACTGAAGAAAAATAAGATCAGAGCTGTCATAAGATACAGCATATATTTTAAATTTACTAGAAAAACATTTTGAGGGTGGGGACTATAGCTTATTTACTGTTTAAATTTCAACAGTGCCTAGGTCAGAGACAGGGACATGTCTCTGTTGGCTTATAGTTAAGCAATTATTTTAATCTTTCTTTGCCAAGTGAGGAATGAATGGTGGCCTGCCCTGGTTCACAATACCAAGAAATGGCAGAGCTTCAATAAAAACATGAATCCTGACTTTCGGGGCTCTTATCCCCATGAGGCTGCCTTAACTCATAACTCTGGACTTCGAGAAGTGTACTGAGGGCTATAAAAAAGGAGTCCAAATTCCTATGTCACGTACAGCTTAATGCTGAACCACACTCCTCACTCTGGTCCTTGCTCCTTTGTTCTGACCACCAGCTTTCTCACTCTTTCTCCAATTTTTATCTTTATTTTGGTCCTTGAATTAAAGCTCTGACCCTGTCTTTTCTCAGTAATGGTTCCAGTTTCCTTCCTACCCTCACTGACTCAGAGTTCAAAAGTAATTGTCACGCCTGGTTCAACTTGGCTCTAAACACTTTCACGTTAGGTGCGTACCCTCGTAAGCAGGAACAGGGCACCAGGCATCCTTCCATTATGCTTGATAGAATCATTTCTTTTTTTGATCTGGTAACAGTTGGCTCCCTGCCATGTGACTAGCTATTTAATTTTGTTTGGTGATGAAGTGTCAACCTACAGCATTGGGCTAAAAAGAGATGGAGGTTAGGGGGTGGACAGCTTAATAGTATGCCTGGACCAAGTAGTCAACTATGTAAATAGTTCTCCTTTCCACTTAATAAATGAGGCATGGAGAGCTAAGAAATGCGCATGCGATATTTAAACGACGTAGAAGCTTGGGTAACAGCCATCAATCATTGTCAAAACATTTAACACTGGTGATTATAGTTTCTTTAAAACCAAACCAAAACAAAAAATTCTTACTTTTAAAGTGAAGAAACATGACATGGTCACACATGGAGATAGATGAAGCTAAATTCTCACCATCAGGAATCGTTGCATGGTTTATGCTTGTTTGGGTGTGTGATTGTTTTTATTTTGAATGGTTGTTGGATAGTTTTACCCCTGTGAACTAGTAAAGAGAGCCCAGGTTTTGCTGTCAGACCTGCATCTGCATCCTGACTGGAAAGTATATCAGTTGTATGACCTCTGAGGTTAGCTCTGTGAAGTCAATCTGCTTGTCAGTGAGCGGGAAAGACACAGGCTTCCATGCATCATTGTCAGAATCAAATGGGAAGACTGTCACATAGTACACAGACAGCAACAGCAAATGCTTTTAAATCTGTGGCTCCTTAGTGGTTCTTACTCGCGTGTTTACAAAGTGGCCAGCCAGATGATAAGTATCCCCTTTGAATTCTGAGCAGCCCATCATGAGCTGTCCACCTTAGTCTCAGGACCGACCGGATTCACCAGCCATGAAAATCATAGCCACCAACAACCAGCTAGAAAAGCTGAACAATCACTTGGTCTGTCACAGGAACCAAGTTTTATACAGGTGTAGTGATTAGTGATTGGCCCTCAATTTCCCCACCGACATAGTGAGAAACTCAAATTTGGTGTACCTGCAAAACAGCTAGTGCTATAGGAGTTTTGAAAGAGTCCTTACCTCCTTGTATATATGACCAGTTGTTATTCTGTTATTCTCAAATTAATATGAGCTTTTCATTTTGATGGGTTTTTTAAAAATTATTTTCCTGAAATACCCACTCAAAGAATTAAATTACCCCAGAGACATAGCAGGCCGTGAGAACACACCATGTTCACCATTGGTTGAAACGTGTTTTCTGTGCTTCGTTTTGGAAATACAGCATTCTGCAGAACAGAAAGTTACTTTCTGGTTCTTTGAAGAGCTGTGATTTCTAACGTAAGGCCATATGCTGCTCAAACTGCTGGAGAGGTTGAATGCTGCTCCAAAAGCTCTTCAAAGCAAGCACAGAGCAAGTGTGCATGTGGAAAACGGGGAGAGAGTCAGGAAAGAAGCATTACAAGATCTTAGCCAGTTCCCAGAGGACTAACTCCTAGCTAGAGATGGGCAGCACTAAACAGAGTCAGATGTGGATGGAGTCAGCAACTCAGATGAGTACTTTTGTAAGAGCTCAGTAGAAACCAGAGGGTGTATCCTTGTGGCTTCCTCTGATAGGGTGATCGATGACGGAGCTGGAAGTACGTGAGCAAATTAAAGCAGCTTTTGAGTGATATATTTATAAGCTTTGGAAACATGTGGGCTCTTTGACATGCATTTGTTGATGTTTCTCTTATGATTTAATGCTGTTTTATTTAGCCATTTTTACATATTGTTTTTGCCTATGAAAAATCAAATCCTATAACAAAGCTTAATATCCTCAGTATCATTTTACTGGTTATCTGATAATGTGTATTTCTTTTTTTTCCCCTTTGAAGTAACTAATGTAGCAGCTAGTGTTGTGATTTATAATAGGTCTCATTTATTCAGGGATCACGATGTACCAGGCACCAAGGTAGCTGCTTTACATGCATCAACACCAATTTTTATATTAACCCTACAAGGCAGTGTCGTTGCTCCCATTTAAAAGAATGGAGAAACTATGGTTCAAAAGTCTAAGTTATTTACTCAGAAAAGATGGGAAGTTATATTACATCCTAGTCAATTCAGACCACGGTCACTGATGTTCTTTGAAAGAAAAAAAGTTTTAAGATTTAAAAAAAAACACACAAGTCTTTGTATTTTCATACTCTCTTGCTCTATTTTCAGTGTGTTTGCCATATTTCTTCCTCATTTTACTGACTTTTTAAATTATATCAGAGGTAGACTTTTCTTTCCTAGTACATTCTATCTTCTCTATATACACTAAAAAACAAGTAGTACTGGGGGAGGGGGTAGATAATGGACAGGAGTTCTGCCCAAGTGCATAATGAGGAGTGAATTAGGTAGAAGTCGGCTAGGAAGGCCCGACAGATAAACAATGAGAACGAACTGAGGCCAGAGGACCAAGAATGGAATCTAAAGAGTTGTATAAATCAAAGACAGGGTTGGATGATACAGGTGGGGGCCAAGACAGTTGACCAGAACAGCTTTGGGATACTGGTACATGACATATTAAAATAACTTAGATTTAGAGCTTCAGAAGCAGAGCAGACAAAGGTGTGAAGTGCTCGGTCCGTCTGGGAAACAGCAAATGGACTGGAGTTCACCAATAGAACAAGGTTGTAAGGGACAGTGCTGGCCCATCATCTAGTCAGTGTGTGTGTCTTAGTTGTGTGTTGCTGCTTTAATGAATTACCACAAAGTTAAAACTTAAATTTATTTTCTCCTAGTTCTGTAAATTAGAAGCCCTGGCTGGCTTTCGCAGGTTTCTCTGTTCCAGTTTTCTCAAGACTAGAACCAAGAGCTCTTATCAGCAAGCTCTGGGAATAATCTACCAAACTCATTCAAATTCTTAGCCAAATTAAACTCCATGCAGTTGTAGGAGGCCCCTGTTTCCTGGCTGACTGTCAGGCCGGGGTCCTCAGCTTCTGAAGGCCACCCTTACCTCTTGGCTCCTTGTCTCTTTCTTGTACCTTCAAAGTCAGCAATGGCAGATCAAGTCCTTCTCATGCTTTGAATCTGATTTTCATTTCTGCCTCATTTCTTCTGCCTCTTTTCTTTTACCATATCTCTTGACTGACTGTTCTGCCTTCCTCTTCTGCTTTTAAGAGCACATGCAATTACATTGAGTCCGATTGGATAATCCAGAATAATCTCCATGTTTTAAGGTCAGCTGACTAGTCACTAGTTCCATCTGCAAAGTCCCTTTATAATAATGTTTAGATTAGTGTTTGAGTAACAAGAAGATGGGGATCTTGGGAGAATATCTTTAGAATTCTGCCTACCACAGTGTGTTAACACATTTGTTTTTGCATTCCTCAAATCTCACTTCGTTTTATGCATTGCCAAATGTCAGCCTGGACTCCTGATAATTACTGAAACTTCTAATTGTTGTCTGGGAGATTTGTTTGTTTTCTCTTCCAGGCTGCCGATATCTCAGCCTTGTTCTCCCATCTTTGTCCTCTCTCCAGAGGTTTTCTATAAATCTTTCTCTGATCCTCCTCATTTCCTCGCTGTCTGTCCATCAGCTCCACCTTCATTATTGCCTGAGCAAACAAGGCATTTTTTCTTTTCCTTTGTGTTCTGAAAACTTTTGACTAATTCCGTGGATACTCCCCATCAAGTTCTGATGACTCTAGAATAAATCTGAGGACTGGGAATTCTGTTTCGTGTTTTTTGTAATTTTTAGAAACCACTTGAGAATCTATATCTAATCCCTCCTCCACCACTTTTTTTCCCCTTATAATCACTTCAATTCCTTTAACAACTGACAAAGAAAAAACTTAGCTAACTAAGTTGCTAATACATTTTTTAATCTCAACTATTTTAAGGTCTATGAAACTATAAGTCCCATTGCCA
>NW_011889086.1:240471-286620 GCF_000151845.1 Pteropus vampyrus | reverse complement strand
GAATAATCTACCAAACTCATTCAAATTCTTAGCCAAATTAAACTCCATGCAGTTGTAGGAGGCCCCTGTTTCCTGGCTGACTGTCAGGCCGGGGTCCTCAGCTTCTGAAGGCCACCCTTACCTCTTGGCTCCTTGTCTCTTTCTTGTACCTTCAAAGTCAGCAATGGCAGATCAAGTCCTTCTCATGCTTTGAATCTGATTTTCATTTCTGCCTCATTTCTTCTGCCTCTTTTCTTTTACCATATCTCTTGACTGACTGTTCTGCCTTCCTCTTCTGCTTTTAAGAGCACATGCAATTACATTGAGTCCGATTGGATAATCCAGAATAATCTCCATGTTTTAAGGTCAGCTGACTAGTCACTAGTTCCATCTGCAAAGTCCCTTTATAATAATGTTTAGATTAGTGTTTGAGTAACAAGAAGATGGGGATCTTGGGAGAATATCTTTAGAATTCTGCCTACCACAGTGTGTTAACACATTTGTTTTTGCATTCCTCAAATCTCACTTCGTTTTATGCATTGCCAAATGTCAGCCTGGACTCCTGATAATTACTGAAACTTCTAATTGTTGTCTGGGAGATTTGTTTGTTTTCTCTTCCAGGCTGCCGATATCTCAGCCTTGTTCTCCCATCTTTGTCCTCTCTCCAGAGGTTTTCTATAAATCTTTCTCTGATCCTCCTCATTTCCTCGCTGTCTGTCCATCAGCTCCACCTTCATTATTGCCTGAGCAAACAAGGCATTTTTTCTTTTCCTTTGTGTTCTGAAAACTTTTGACTAATTCCGTGGATACTCCCCATCAAGTTCTGATGACTCTAGAATAAATCTGAGGACTGGGAATTCTGTTTCGTGTTTTTTGTAATTTTTAGAAACCACTTGAGAATCTATATCTAATCCCTCCTCCACCACTTTTTTTCCCCTTATAATCACTTCAATTCCTTTAACAACTGACAAAGAAAAAACTTAGCTAACTAAGTTGCTAATACATTTTTTAATCTCAACTATTTTAAGGTCTATGAAACTATAAGTCCCATTGCCAAGATTTAGGACAATTGTTCTTACACTTTATTGTGTATCAGGACCTTGCTGAAAATGCAAATTGCTGAGCGCATACCAAAGGTTCAGTAAATCTGGAGTTGGATCTCATAAAATCTATATTCACCTGAGATCCCAGGAAAGAGTTAAGAGATATGCCCAAATTCTCACAGCCACTAAGTGGTAGCAGGATTTAAGCTGAAGAGCTGAAGTGCAGGGTGAAGTTCACCTGTCTGTCATATTCACAGAGTGAGTGGAAGTGTGTAGGTTGATAAGAACCAAGGCTTCTCCAAAGAATTTTTGAAAGTAGGTCCTCCACTGTCCCATCCCTGGGCACTCATCAGGGACACACTGCTTTTCCACACCCCTAGATGCCCATACCTTTAACATCATGATCTTGATGCTGATGATCAGCATACATTCTATCCTGCCTTCTCATCTTGTGCAGCCACAGTCTTCAGTGACCTTCATTAATACCCTGGAGGTACCCATACCACCTTGAAGGAGATGCTTTATCACTTTATTCCAATTAATGAATGGGATTGAGCCCTTCCTGCATTCAAGAGGAAGAGGATGTACATTTATTAAGAGAGAGGGAAAGAAAAAACATTTTTAAGTGCTATCTATGCACACATTGTTGACACTAGCTCTTGTAAACTCAGTACAGCTTGCTAAAAAAGTAAGCCACTCTTAAAGTGATATTTAATCTTCACACAAATGCCTTGAGGTATTATTATTACTATTTGACAAATGAAAAAAGTTGAAGTTAAAAAACTCGTGCTATCGTGCAGGTGGTTGGGGGGAATGTCAAAATTTAAACCCAGGTATCTTATTCCAGACCTCATCATCTTTCTATTCACCTACATTCCTAAGCTCAAAAATCCTATAACCATTTTATATAAGTGTTTTATAACCATTACCTAGGATATTGAAATGATCAATTTCAATTCACATCTCTTTGGCTGCTAAGTGCAGCTTTCCCACATCTCTAAATATTACTTATAAGTGTTTTCTCTTACAGTTGTCCTCATTACACAATAGCCAAAATAAATAAAATGTGCTTACCATTGCAGCTGTCCCATGGGGCTTCCCCATACATTTCACCGTCTTGCCCAAACATTCAAAATAGGCACATGCACATCTATAAACACATTCCTTCCACTTCCTCTTAATGATGGAACAAGTCGGCCTTCAGCCTGGGATGTCAGCTCATCTTCCCTATCCCAGCTTTCTCACTAGTTACAAAGCTGCACCTCCCCCAGGACGTCTTTGGCATTCCCAGGGTACTGTTGCCACCTCTTTACCAAGACAGCTTCCTAGGGGCTCTTTTGTAGCCTCCTGAGTGGTCTACATGGTTGGCATTCCTTAGAAAGTACCATCTTGGGCTGGCTGACATTTTACTTTTGCCAAGGCAGGGCTAACGTCCCTGGTATTTGAGAGAATCAAATGGACTTAATGATCATCTACCCTTCTTGTGTCTCCATCTTCATATCAGGTGAGATGTGAAAGAAGCAGGGACCCTGACCATAGTAACTTCACACTTTAGAGAGAAATGTCTTTTATTGAGTCACATTTCAACTCCATTGCCCTGATGCTAGTGGTGAGGAAATGTTGGAAATTGCTGCGGGAGAACTGGAAATGGCTGCTTCCTCTTTGTACTGCGGACCTTCTTCCCAGGAATAATGTTTTCTCTCATGTTTTATTTGTCAGGAAAAAAATAAAACTATGTCACTCATCATGTGTCCCTTTTTTAACATAGCTACTAGAAAATTCTAGAGTTAAATTTAGTGCTCATTTACATCAATTATCTCATTCTTGGTTTCTGGCTAAAAGAAACTATCTTTTCTGCCCTATGATTTCTAAGCTCTGGAGGCACTAGAAATTTAGGGAAGGATCCATGATGTCTTTATGCTTGAATACCAGTAATTTTTGGAAGTTCTTATGAATATTTCCTGGATATTAAGAAAGCTAAATCTGGCAATATCACACCTCTTTTCTCTTATGGGTTCTTACTAATTGAGTAGGAGATCAGAACCAGTAACATTATCAGTGTTATAAAGTGCACTGGAGTTCCTAATAAATTGATAAGGGAGTGCATCTTATATACGAAGTCAACCTTCTCCCCCATCACCATCACAATTTATCTAAATCTGGTGTTTAGGACAAACCTGGATGGAGATGTGGGTCTGTCAAGCATATACATACCCAGTCACACACACAGAGGATTGTGGCTTAATTCACATCACATTGATGACCAGGGAGAGGAAGCCTGAGGCAGCCTGCCTCCTGGACTGGCTCAGGAAGAGAATTGTAAGCCATGGCCCAGTTGGCTTTCCCAGTTAGACCAACAACGGAGATGCTATTGAGGCCAGGCCAGAGAGAGAGAGAGAGAGATCATTAATGATCTTTACCTGGGACCACTAAATGCCTTGGTGCTGGTTGCTCACACAAGATATTCAGCCGAGGCAGCATATGACAGGACTGAAACACTGTCACTCTGCTCCTTTTTGTAATTAATTCTCCCAGATGGCATGCCTTATGTATTTAATCCACCTGAAGGGGGCACCTTTTTCTAATTCACAAAACGGCTCCGTATGAACTGCAGGGATTCAACTTTTACCCCAATCTCCTATAAGCCACTTCTCCGATAAGGAAGGGTAAATGTGGAGGTTAGGGGTGTTGGGAGCATGGAGTGAGCAACTAGAAGTGATCTTCCAGTGTTCTGTCTTGGGACATGGAGCAAATGACTCTTCCCCTTTGTGAATGTATGAGGAGCCGAGGCAGTAAATATTGTCCTCTCATAATCATATAATTTGTCAGAGAAGGACATGATATTCGGAGAGAGTGGTATACAAAAAGAAAAAAGGAGCGTTGAACTGTCACTAATTTACATATTCAGCAGGTCTTAACTTAGTGTCTACTATGTGCCAGGCACAGTGCTAGTGTTGAAGATTCTGTGGTAAATAACAAAGTGTGTCAGAACACCTAGGTTCTGGTTTCCATTCTCTGTGTTCCCTTAGGCAAATTATTTCCTCAGGAAGATTATAAAACGAGTTTCTATATTGTCATCATTGTGCATGTTCTCTCCTAGTTCCGGCGTGCTTACTGTATGTTTAGGTCTCTAGGGAGTTTTATGAGAGATGTACCTTCATAGAGTTATTGGCTTGGGAGGATGCAACCCCTGAGCTCCTCTCTGGTCTCTCATTGAAACCTTCCATGCTCCTGTGTGTTAAAATCAAAGCCATTGTTTTTATTTAGTTGCCTGATTATTTGCCAAGGAAAACTTATCAGCAGGTAGCTCTACTGAATTCAGGAATCCCCTTATGAACAGACTTAGGTGAGTATCCAGAAGAGCTGGAACATAGGATGCTAAGTGAGGAAGAGCAAACACAGGTGCTGAAGAAGTGAGCAGGGGCTAGCCTGAGAAGAAACACACAGAAATAAAGGCATTTCTGCTTAGAAATAAGGGCAGTGGGGAGAATTTTTCACAGGGAGTAACATGATCAAATTTGCATTTGAGAATAATCACTAGCTCCATCCTAGAGAGGAGCACCCTTAAAAACAGAGAGATTTGCTCTGGGCCTAATTCAGCAATCAGGAAGGACGTCATAGTAGCCTGGGTTAAGGAAGTGAGAGACAGTGAGGATGAGATAAGGGGATGGATTCAAAAGAGATTTTTGAGATCAAATGTACAAGACCTGGAGACTGGCTAAATACAGAAAGGGAGAGAAAAGTCACGGAAAGGTGCTCCCAAGTTTCTGGTTTGGGCAATGGAGTGGTGTCTGTACCCTTCCAACAGACCAGTACTGGCCCCTTCACAGCTTGGGGTGGAATCTGGAGAGAGTAATAAGTGGGGCTGGAAGGTGAAGGAAAGGGGTCTGAATAGACCACTCAGCTCCCCTATTGTAATGCAAGCTGCACATCACTACCTCATTGAACTCAGAACCATACACACTGTAGGCCCTAAGTAAATGTATGTTGGGTGAATTAAATTTTGTAATGTGAAAATATAAAATGCACTCTGGTATTGATGCCCATAAACTTTAGGCTAGACTTGACAAAACCCGCTGTCTTAACCCTCTAGAAATGTCCCAAGAGAATACTTTAATGAATGGGAGACGTGAAAGTGGGACTGTGAACAAGTCTTGAAAGCGTTCTAATCTAGCATACTGTTCAGTTCTGGAATCCCTCAGAGATTGACATACTCCATACGACCATGTGGTTCTGGTTGACTTGAATAGGATTCCCTTGCAACCCACAGGTTCTAAATTATCTCCTAGTAGGTATAACATTTATAGGAGATCTATTATTTTACCCTGATACCCCCTGGATGCTGATACACTGAATTCTGAAAGTAGCAGAACTCAGAATAAGATCACCTTTTACCAGAATGCCATTACTACATGTTGATTTCTGCAAGCCAACGATATTTGCAATAAAAGAACATTTTTTTAAAGAAGAAAAAGGAAATGTAATTCCATGCTAAGAAATATCAAATACAGCCTTCCAACAGTATTTATTTTGTTTCGTTTTTGTTTCATTCAAGACAAGGAATTTCTTTTAAGAAGGGATAGATTTTCCCAGGTCTGGAGATTAAACAATTTAGTACTCATTTCACGTTCTGTTCACAAAAAGGGGATTTGCATATGAACTTGTTTCGGCAAGAAAAACATGTGAACGTGTTTCATGGGAACTAACTCTATCTGTGGCAGCTCCTTTTGGCCATCATCTTCTTTTCTTGTTTTCATCCCTCCAGGTCACCGGATTGAAACTGTCTCAGGACCTCGACAATCTCGCCATTCTCTACCTGGCCACAGTTCAAGCCATTGCTGTAAGACACTTTAATGCCATTTTTAAAAAGACTTAGGGTATCAATAAACTTTAGACCACATTATCCCCAAGATATATCATATGCTTTTGTGACAGAGTTTCTTAATTAAAAGGGAGCTTGCCAAAAAGAGATGCGTGTCTGTCCAGAAGGAAGTCTAGACGGTTTTCACCTGCTTTATTAATAACCTCAAATAGCTAGAAGCTGAAAGGAGTTAAAGTCTTTGAATGTCATATTTATCATTTGTCTAATTTGCCTCCTAAGTTCAATTAAATGGAAGCAAGCAAGCAGATGCCATGTATGCTTGCATTAAGAAAAACTAGTATTAAGAATGTCCAGATTTATAAAATGCATGATATTGTTCACTTGGCAAAAAGATTTATTAAAGAGTTTTTTTTTTTTTTTAATAGTAAGCTTCCTTAAAACATGAAAGTGTTTGGTTTTAGATAATCACCTGCTTAAATGAGCAGTTTGGATGGTTAGGGAGTGAGACTATAAATCTAAAGTACCAGGAGCTCCTAAACCAAAGATCAAGCAAAAATGAAAACAAAATCCTAAAAGCTCGAACATGGTGGTCTAAGGAGTCTTATTCTCTAGAAGTGACCCATGAGTGAGCTGTAACATGAGTGAGGGTTCTAACATGAGTGAGGGTTCTACACCTTGAAATCACTCACGGAAGATTATATGTGTGCACATGTTAGAAAGTGCATTTGGGCAGATTGGGTCATAGCTTTCAGGATCTCAGAGCTGGCGAGAACCCCAAAATCACTGTTGATCTAGTGAGACTTGGCCACTCTGGAAAGAAAATGAGGACCAACAAACAGAAAGGAAAAATCAGTTCACTAAATATGTATTCAAAATTGATTTTCAGGAAAATACCCATTTAAACAAAGATTTTGTTAATGCTTTATGGACGTATTTATATGCTGTTCAATTATTGTTTTTCCATATTTCTTTTATAACTTTAGTGCTTCAAATAATAGAACTACATGCATTTTTCTTATATCTATATCACCGTCAAAAGTATTTTTCTTATGTTCCGATATGTCCAGGTGTCATGTACATATGATGAGAACAGAACTCCCCAACCACTAAAGGAATATACAGTGTTTAGTACAACTACATAGGAGTATGGAATCAGACAAGGTGATTAGATTAAACAGTGTTTTTGTTTGTTTGTTCGTTTGTTTGTTTAGTTTATAGGGCAGTTTGGCTGTATTTTTCTGAAGCTATTGATTGAATAGCTTGGCTAGTTCAGTGGAATCAATCACCCTGCCTTATTTATGATAGGGAATTGGTCAAAAACAGATAATTCTGACATCTATCAAAATGAAGAGAGTGACTAATAAGATGAAAATGGAGAACAAAACTGTGCATCAGTAGTAAAAACAATTATATATATAGTGATCCTATTTTATAGTAATGATGGTAATGATAATGATATAGTTTCAGGATATCATGTGCCAGGCACTGTGCTAAATATTTTACACATTATCTGACTTAACCTTTTGAGGTAGGTATGATAATCCCTGTTCCACAGATTAGAAACCTAAGCCTCACTGAAGTTAATTGCTCAGTTTCATATAGCTAGTAAGGGGCAGAGCTGGGATTTTAAAAATTAGATATATGATATATTGAGGAACTTTCTTTTATTTTCTGATTCATTAATGTCGTTGTATGGAAAATCTTATAGTGGAATGAATTGCTTGTATTGAAATGAATAATCCTGGTGAACCAGAGCTGGGTGATGCTCATCCTTCTGAGTCTATGCTAAGAGATAGACATGAAGAATGAGGCCACACAAGATGGACCAAGGGGCACCATCATGTGGTGATAATGACTGTTACCTCTCTTCGATACCCACTCTCTGTGCCAGGCATCTGTGGCTTAAGACAGTTACCTATAAGCAGGTGAGATTGTTCTCATTTTAGTCACAGAGGGAAACCGCTTGCCAAGGTCAAAACATGTAGTATACGGCAGAGTCAGAATTTGAACCTCTATCTGACTCACTCTCCCAGGCTTCTGCTTTCCAGGTTACCAGGCTGCATTTTTCTTTTATCTATTTGTTAAAGCTATCTAGATACAATAAGCTTCCAGGCATTCCCAAGGGCAGTTTTGACTTGGCATATCTTAGAAAACATTGTTAATTTGGCCAGGATTGTCTCACAGAGGTCCCTTTCCTGGTAAGAACACTGCAGTAGAAGTCCAAGAATGTATAAATGAAGATACACGTAATGCAGGCCGTGTTGAGGGTGGAGAGCCTGCTATATTTTCCCAAATACCACACACTTGGAAAATCAATCCTGTATGTAATGGGCCATCATGTAGTAAAAGCTATCGTAGTTATTCTGTCCATTGTCTTAATGACGTTTATAAAAATGTCACAAAGAGAAGCCAATTTAAGACTGAGATTTTTTTTAAGAAGACTTTATTATGGAGTCAAATGAATTGTGAGTACAGTCTGTTTTGCACAAGTATCTTGGTGTGCAGATCTTTTAGGCAAAAATGTGCATTTTAATGAAGCATTCTGATAGCAGATATTTTCCCATAATGTTCAACTTGAAAAAAAAACATTTTTTTTTTGTTTCATTGGCTCCAAATAAGGCCATAGCACCTATTGGTTGTTGATAAGTTAAATTGAAACAAATTCCTCTCTATAGTAATATCTATGGTTGGTATTTTGTAGAAATAGAATGAAATTGAAGAGATATTGTAATGGAGTTAACTTGGGACTGTGTGAAACCCTCCATGAAGTAAAATTCTCTCTTGATTGAACTTCATTGAAAGACCTGTCAAACACCCAGTTTATCCATAGCCTGTTCATCTATAGTTTTCTTTTCAGAACAGACCCTTAAAAAGTACTATTTGCATTTGAAGTCTCTCAATTTGCATTTGGTTCTGTACATTCCCAGTGGAATGGCTTAATTTTAATTTAAATTTCTCTGTGAAAACATTTTTTCCAGAAAGGTGAGCACAGAATCATTTTAGCACAAAGCCCTTTGGCGGGGCATTTAAGGAGGGTGGAGCATTTCACAGAGTGGAGTCTGGGACACCAAAAGGGAATGGCCTGTAACGAACCGCCAGCCCAAGTGGGAAATTCCAGCCAACAATGCCACACAGGAGAGAGACAGGCTGTCACGGCCCCTCTTGAGGGAGTGCCTCTTGTTCCAGTCTTTCCTTCCTTTTCCCAGGCAGTGGGCTTTGTATTACCCTCAACTCAGGCCTGCTAATCTTATGAGCCCCAGGTCCCTGGTTTTAGAAATATCGATTTTGCATTGCATTTCCTACAGACTGTTGTACCTTAGGCAAATTATATAACTCCTAAATGAGGGTAGCAATATGCAATTTTTGAATTTGTCATCAGGTTAGAGATGACAGTTAAGTGCATAGCAGAGTGCCTAGCATATAGTTGATAAGCAGAATGACTCATTTCTAAACACTTCTCATGTGCTCGACACTCTTCTGCAAACTTACATGCACTGTCTACCTTACAGGTAGGGTTAAGTGTTTCACCAAGTCTAAGACCACATTTAAATTTTTTTAAATTTCTGACAATCCATAGAATTTTCAAATGAACGAATGTGGTATTATTATTCCCATTTAAAAATATGAATTAAGTCATAGAAAGGTTAGGTATAGGTTTGATTCGAGAAATAGGTGAAATGCCTTAATACCATCCTAGGTTTTTTTTAATTCAAATGTCATAATCTTAGCTACTACAGATTCATATTCCTAGAGTAGACTTAGAGTACCTCTATTCCGTGGACACCAAATGAACCATGGTGGATGTAAGGGCATCTGTAGACCTCCTGAAACTATTTATAATACCATTTTGGGACTTTTTTCTGGGGAGGTCAATAGGTTTTATTATTTTCTCAAGAAAGTTCATGACCGCCAAAAAAGCTTAAGAAAGAACATCTGGGAGTAATCAGCCATAATCAATAAGCAGGATCTGGCCTTATATGGTACAACATGTTTTAATTTTTATTTTTAACCCAGTACATCTGTGGATTATCTTTGGCGGCCCACATTTCACCAAATCCATATTCTTACCAGATTTCACTAATAGCTTCAACAAAACCCAGAGACCTCTGGGCTGGAACTGGTCTGCTCCTTGAACTACCCATCTCCTTCATCATTTATTTCACAGCAATCAGGATGTCAACCCCGCATCCCCCAGACCACCCTATAGAAAACTCCCTCTCCCAGAGGTACCTCCAGCCCAGGATAAAGCTCTCCAGCTGGCCTTGTTAAAGGGGGCTTCACTTACCCTATATTCTACCCTCTGGGGGTCAAGGGAATATTTAGATCACTTCTCAAACCCTCTACTTTGGTTAAGCCTCTGATTTGGCATTCCCTCAAGCTAAACTATCGTCTTCTTTTCTATACCCACTAGGTACCAACTTGCCAGCAATGCTGTCACACTTTCATTTGTGATATTGGCTCATGTGTTCTCTCCAGCCCAAACTTTCCTTCTTCTTGGTGGCTGCACCATCTGTAGTGTCTCAGATCCTTGACCTCCAGTCTCCCTTGACCTTCTCTTCTGTCTGCTTTAGCATCTCCCATGTTCACACCTAGGACTTTGTCGTCTCCCAGAATTACTCAATCTCTAAACATTTTCAGGTCTATTTCGCCACCGAAGAAACCTCTTCCTGCCTCGTAAGCCCATATCACAGTTCATCTTCTATGTTTTTAATTCTTATCCCAAATAAGTTATGATTTGTGGAATTCTAGTTTTTGAACTTCTAAATAAATTATGGTTTTTAATTATTAGAATATTCTAGCCAAAACTAAAGAATCGGACATTAAGATTCGCCTGATGACCTTACGATAGTGTGCTCTTCCCAAGCTTTAACATTTGTTACCAAGTTTAGTAAACGGCAAAACGAGGATGAGAATAATGCATTTTAAGAAGATAGTAAGACATAGGGCTGAAATAAAAATATGGTGAAGACTTGAGCCAACTAGAGCATGTGATTTTGCGTCATCCCAGTTCATTAAGGACTGACCGAGAATGGATTCTCGCTCTGGAAGCCTCATTATTAGAACCACTGCCTGGTTCCAGGTGACAGCAAAGGCCATTTTAGCCCTTTGCCAGCCTGAATTCTGTGTCTTGCCTTCTCTGTGCAGTTAGAGCCCCCTTTTCGTGTTTCTGCTGCTGAAATTGTCAGTGTCTTTTTTCAAGGAACAAATGTCTTTAGTTCCTGTTTAGGCACAGAAGATTGACTCAGGGACCAACGACCACTGTTTTTGGAATAGTATTGCAAATCGCTCCATTGCCAGTACCTTATAGAGCAGTGGTCCCCAGACTTTTGGCACCAGGGACTGGTGCTCCTATGAGAATCTAATGCCTGACGATCTGAGGTGGAGCTGAGGCGGTGACGCCAGCACTGGGGAGCGGCTGCAAATTCAGATGAAGCTTCACTCACTCAATTGCTGCTTATCTCCTGCTGTGCAGCCCATTTCCTAACAGGCCACAGACTGGTACCAGTCTATGCCCCAGGGGTTGGGGACCCCTGTTATAGAGGATCTAGGCTATAACAGACACTCGTCAAATACTGCTTTGAATGAACTGTATTAATATTAACTGTGTTAGCATTGTCATTTGTTTTCATCAGTATTTTGTAGCAATTCATAGAAGCAAATGGTGTAATAATTAAAAGGAAATTCAGTCAGGCAGGCCCAGGTTGGAATTCCTACTCTGTGACTTCATGAACTGTGCGATCAGGACCAACCTAACCTCTCTGGGTCTCAGCTTTCTGAGATAGTGTATATAAAGCTCTTAGGGCAGTGTCTGGACTGGCTAAACACTTAGTGAATGTTCCATATCATTTACTTTTGCTATCACTCTGATGCTTTCTTCCATTTTTCCCTTTAAGTTTGGAACTCGCCTCATTATAGAAGCCATGCAGGGAGCAGGGCACTCAATCAGCACTCTTTTCCTGTGTGGAGGCCTGAGCAAGAATCCCCTTTTTGTGCAAATGCATGCAGACATTACTGGTAAGTCTGAGGAGGAGGGGAGAAGGTCATCTTAGGCTGGGCAGAGAGAATGGTTGCAGCCATGATCTAGACAGGGTTGAGAATAAGAGGATGTATATGCTGTGCCAAATTATTTTGAATATTTACTATGTCAAAATGTATTTTTTAAAGATAACTGGTGTATTTGTAGTCATGATGGGCAAAGTGACTTTGATGTGAATCCAACTATGGAATGATGGCAAGAAACGAGACAGAAGAGGTCAGCAAGGGCTAGATCCTAATTTAAGCGTTTACTCAACAGTTTTGAGTACCAATTCTGATTTACACATTGTGAGGAATCTGGCAGATACAGAGATGAGTAAGACAGGATGTCTGCCCCCAAGGAGTTCACGGCCTATTGAGGAAGGCAAACAGCAATCAGATTCCTTAAATCTAGTGTGGCAATAGTTCCGACTGAGAAAAGTGCAAAGTGTTGTGGAAACGCAGTGGGGCTCTTCTTCCTGGTTTGGACCTGTGACGGTACAGGGCAAGTGATCTGGAGGAAGGGATAAGGAAACTGTTTTGAAGAAGAAATGTAGAGCCCGGCTGCTATGGGAACTGTGGGTCTGGCTGCAGATAGGAATTTGCCCCCACGATCCTGTGATTTCTTCTCAGCTCATCAGAATCAGAGATCATGACATAAGTGGAGAGAATCCAGAGTAATGGGCTGATCCCTCTGTGATAGGAGCAGACAAAGTGAGCAGGATCCATAGAGCAGACTCCTGGGCCCCATTGGCAGGAGTCTTGCTGGTGTCAGAGGCTGGCCTGTACTTCCATGCCTCTGGACCTGGTGTCCTATCCCTCTTACTCCTTTCTCTCCCAGTGTCTCCTGGGGACTGCTGTTCCCTTCCTAGGACCCATCCCAGTGTGGCCAGGCACCAGGGTAGGGCAAGGAGATGGAAGTAGGGTAGGACTTGACCCTGCGTACAGCCCCAACTCCAGCTTTACACGAGCCCACCCTACACACTGGCCTCCATTCATCATGATCTCTTGCTGTCCTCCACCCCCCCTGGATAACTTGTCTCTGACAGCTGGGTGGATCACGTTCTCTGCCTCCGACTCTGCCCCAACATATCTCCCTTCCCCCTCTAGGCCATGCAAATTCCTGCATATGAGCGCTTTACCAAATGTGATGGATATAATTGACCCTTGCACATTGTGAGATCAAACTAAAGTTGCTTATCCCCTGATACTAGAGATATGTAGACTGAGGACAGTATAAAAAAGCACACAGTCTAAGGTTAATATATCAAGATGTCAAGTATAGAAATTCGTACCATTAACCAAGCTCCCACTGTGTGTCAGTGTGAATTACTTTATATACATTTAGTCCTCACATACCACCAAAAGGTAGAAATTGGTGCCCACATCTTACAGACAAGGAAAACTGAGGTTCATGGAGGTGAATTAAATTAACTATCCAAACTCAAACATCGGGACAGGACCAAGATTATAACCCAGGTATGTCCAAACCCAATGTCCCCTAATACTATGCTGCTGACACAGGTTTCTTAACTTTTCTGCCTAGTTTGTAACCATTTGATGTCGATGAGTCCTTCTTTCCCAGAGTGTCCAAAACCTGTTGAACTGGGCCAGTCTGAGGCAGAAAGAGGAAAGACATGAAAATACACCCAGATTATCTTATAATTTTCCCCAGGAGAAGAACCATAATTGCATTTTATGTAATTGTCAGCTAGCTGGTTCAGATACGATTCAGACTTAAAATCTGATCTGTGAGTGACTTTCTAATTTCCCGCTTTCTAATAGCCACCAAGACTCCCTACCTGGATGCAGGAGGGGAGTTAAGATCAGCCTTGGCTAACACATCATCCGAGGGAATGGGAAGCAGGGCTCTGAGAGGAGGGCAGCCTGAGTGACCCGGCCAGACTCTGCACGGCCCCTGCAGCCTTTGTGAATGTGGGTTTTCTTCCAGGCCTTATCTCTCGAGCTGACTCAGAGGCAGGGGGTGCAAGGGCTCCACAGAAAGTTCTGCTTTGGAAACTGTTCTCCTTCAGTTGAATGAAAAGGCTGTTAATCGTTATTTGGATTCCAGTTGAAATTAGACCCTTTGTCTCTGACTACGGACCAGTTACAGTCTCAGACAAAGGGACCTTTTCTTTGGCCTAGAATTCCTCTGCCTTGGGAAGCCTATGATTGACAAGTGATGGCAAAGTGCATCTGCCTTTAAATGCTTTGGGTTCTGCTAAACTCATTAATGCATCAGATAAAATAGTTCACATTCCAGGCAAAGCTGCCTTCTTCCTCTCCTTCACCAAGCACTTAGAGAAAAAGAACACATTTGCATTCATTCCTCTAAAGGGCACGTACACAGCATGAGGTGTAGGGTAGAGTTTTGGTGACTTTAAACATTGTAATTACTCTAGTATTCCTGCAAAGAAAGACTAAGAGAGGACCATAGAATTGGTACTAGATTCTCTGGAATACATATGAAAAATACAATGGAATTTGGAAGACGCTTTAAAGAAAGTGTGGAGTAATTAATGGAAAGAGGGTGGGGGACAGCTCTGTGACTCTGGGCAAGTCGCTTTACCTCTATGAGGATCATTTTCTTCTTCTGGAAGATAGAAATAATATTATTTTCATCATGTAGATCATACTGAGGAATAAATATTCACGAGTTCATGAGCACTAACCTCTGTGCTTGGCTCAGTTCACTAAATGTTAGTTCACTTCTTAAGGCAGCCCCACACCAGAAAGAAAGAGGTACATTTGAGAAGAAAGCAGTTTAGTATTTTGTAAGCAAATCTTTGCCATTTGGGGAACAGCTTGCTCCATGCAAGCAGGGAAAGTGGGGATTTGCCAACTTGGAAAATGCCTTCTATGCGAGGAGGAAGACTCTCCTTGTACCCTTAGGCATTTAGTTAACTGCGGTTTCAAGAAATACTTAGTATGTACTAAGTAATTGTAGGTTTCCCCTACTGACTTAGGACTAAATGTTCCTCCTTCTAGATTTGGTTTTTTAGTACTGGCAATTTCAGTAGGGGTTTCCCTCTTCCTGTCTTATTATTTTAATCATTCTTTACTTCATTTACTCCAAAGCCTTTCTCTGAGCACACCAGTAAAGCAGGCACCAAGAATGGCATGGGGATGTGAAGAACAATAATATCCTGCCAACAGGGTCATCACGAACTGAAAAAGTGCTCTTGGTGCTTTGACCAATGTCCAGAGAGTACAGTGGGACCCAGAGGACATTGGTGTCAGTATGAGTCAGGTCCAGGCAGGGAACAGATGACACACTCAAACTGGATTAACTGTAAAAGTTGAATAAAGAGTCTGTTTACAGAGGTGTGGGCAGGGTGTAGGGAAACCCTGGCCACCAGGCAGTTCCCTGGGGTTACTCACAGCCTTACCACCCACACCTCCCCCCAGGTTTGCAAGTGCCAGGGCAGGAAGGTAACCGACCTGAGATGGAGGGGCTCTGTGAAGAGGGCCGCCTGACTGGAGCTTAGTCAAGGGTGCATCCAGAGGTCAAGAGGGCCACAAACGTGGTCCACACAGGCCAGTGTTCCAGGAACCAGAGCAAGCTTGGCGGGGTGGTGGGGTTCGCTGTGGGAAGGGAAGAGGTGAGATTGACTTTAGAGGCAAATGGAAGCAGTGAGTTGGTCCTACCCAGGGCAATGAGTGAGGACAGACTTCAAAGATAAGGTAAACTTTAAGAATCTTAACAGCTAAAGCTAGTTCACTGCTCTCTCTAAGCCAAGCACTGCTTTAGGTGCCTTACTCACATAGTACTTTTAATGCTCATGGCAGCCCTGTGAGGTAGGTGGAATTTTAACTCCATTTTGCAGACGAGAAAACCGAGGCATAGAGAAATTAGGTAACTTAGCTGTGCTCTCACAGCTAAGTCACCAAGGACACCACAGTGCAAACTCTGGCAGTCTAGCTCCAGAGCACTCTGGGCTGCAGATGGAGAGCTGATAGGGACTCACCAGGTTCACTCTGGTTTCTGCTTCCCAAGGGGAGGGGCCTGCAAGTTGTTCCTCCCTGCTCAGAACTGGTGAGGCTTTTGATAGGGTACGGAGGGACTGGGAGGTGAAAGGCATTTGGAGGAGCTGTCTTCTAAAAAATCTCAGTGCAGTAGGTGGTCACAGTCACACCTTCGTATGCATGATCCCTAGATTCTGCAGAGTCATCTGGTGCTCTCTCCTGGCTTTGCCAACACAGTCCTTCAGTGCAGACTGGTGTCTGCCTTTTTTCTTTTTTCTAGCTGATGGACGGACACCTGCCCTGTCCCTTCCCCACTGTTCCAGTTTCCAGCCCACGTGAAATGCAGGCAGAACAGCTTCCCTCACCATCAGTACTCATTCTAACAGTAACAGCCATCATTTCAAGGGCTTATCATAGGCCAGAAATGTGCTAAGTACTGTATGTGCCCTTTCTCAATCTTCACTGCAAACCTGTGTGGAGAGTCTTATCATCATCCCCATTTTACACGTGGGGAAACAGAGGCTAAAAGAGTGTAAGTGATGTGGCTAGTGGAACCAGGTCTGAGCTTTTTCACAGAGACCCCACCCCACCAGATACTTGTCAGCAAAGTCTCAAATGCTGTCCCCGTAGTACAGCGCTGGTATTCCCGAGTCCTCCGGGAGGTGTGTGGAAATTCTGTGCTCCGCCTCCTTTGTCTGGGATGGTTGGCCAGCTGACCCAGTCCTACAGTGGGAGGATGAGTTGGGAGGTGGTGGGAGCACAGAGGAGGTTATGTCAGGAAAGTCTTTCCAGAAACAATAGGAAGAAAACGCCAGTCTTTAGGAAAAATAAGTCTAATGTCTTGAGTAGAAAAAGATTTTATAGGTCTGGCCATAGAGCTTGCCTCTGTGGACTTTGCTGCCATCTCCTGATTAGCAAATACATTTATATTTATATTATGTATATTTTATTTATTATACACACACACATGTATATAAAATCCTAAAAATTCTCGATGATTTCTATTAATCTTAAACCCACCATGAGTGCACAGCCTCTGGGAGTTGGCTTCTCGCTGCCTGGCAGACCCCTCAGTCATCCTTCAGGTTCCTGCTGAATTCTCATCTCCTCTCTGATGACCCCCTTCCCCATCCTGGAAAATTGTTCTTTCATCATTTGAGCACTTACTATGTCCAAGATACTGGTCTCAATTCCAGGGATCTAGCAACGGACAAAACAAAGAGTCCCTGCCCTCATGGAGCTTATGTTCCAGCAGGGAAGACAGACTATTATCAAGCTACTTAATAACGCAGCGCCAGGAGGGGATGAGGAACTAAGAGACGGTAATAAGGAGTGTTGTGCGTAAGTTGTTGTTTTTCAAAGGGACGGTCAAGAAAGCCACCGTAGGAAGGGGATGTTTGTACAGAGACTTCGAGTGAGACAGAGTTACCCTGTGGACATCTAGGAGGAAGTGACCGAGACAGAAGGAACAGCACGGGTGAGGGCCCTGAAGCAGACCGAAGAAAGAACAAGGAGGCCAGTGCGATGCGGCCAGGAGGAGAGGAAGATCGGGGTGGGCACCAGTCTTGGAGGGTCTTGTCAGGCATTCTAAGGGCTTAGGCTCTTGCTCAGAGAAATTGGAAACCACTAGTGGGATTAATCATACCTTCTCGTAGTACTTCTCTTGTCTTGGTGCATCTGTCACAGAATTAACCCCCTTTATCTCTTTCTCACCCATCTTCCCTTTGAGACATGAATAGCAGGACAGAATCTGATTCATCTCTGTATTCCCTGGGCCCAACAAAGCACTTAGTAAATGTTCGTTGAACTGAACTTGAACCAAATGGCAGGTAACAACTAGCAAGAAGCCTGGGAAACCTGAGCAAAAAGGTCTCATGAGTTGATCTATATGGTGTTTTGGCCCCCATGGGGCTTTTGGCTACTGCACTAGCAGGCAGAGGCAGTGAAATCCTTTATAGAACCAGGGAATCTCATAGAACAAGGAACTGCAGGAGTTGGGGAGGGGATGCCCACTGCTGCTGGGGCTGCTTGCTGGCTCCCCACAGTGCCTTAGTCTTGCTCCCTAACCAAGGTGTGGCCTTGTTCTGCGCAGGCATGCCTGTCGTCCTGTCGCAAGAGGTGGAGTCTGTTCTTGTGGGCGCTGCTATTCTGGGTGCCTGTGCCTCGGGGGATTTCGCTTCTGTACAGGTATGTGAAGACCAAGGGGTGGGCCGTGGCCCCTCCCCGTCTGAGACTGTCCTTCCTCTTGACAGCAGCTCACATCTTGCAAAACACACACAGGATATAATTAAGAAATGATAGGTTCCAGCCAGTGAAAGCACAAATGCTTCTAGCCTCAGACATATTTATTGCAGTTTTTATTTGACTTGGCCTCTGTTAGTGTTGGTTGTTCTGTTTTTCTGTTGATTTTCTTTCTTTCTCCTTTAAAATAGCTCTGAAATGATTTCTTTGACATTTTCCCTTGACCATTTTCCTTTTAGCAAGTGAAACAGGTAAGGTTCAAACTTAAGTTTTTTATGTAAATTTCAGATTTGCATTTGCTTATTTTATTTCCACCCACCATTTTCCAAATACCTTTGAGTCCTCTATCAACAAGAGACACAGATGAAAATGTTAGTAAAAAGGGAATTAAAAAGGAAAATAAGGAACAAAGATATAGGAAGAAGGAAACAACTTGGTGGCTGTGATTGAGTGTACAATTAGACTCTGAGCTTCCTGGTAGCCAAGACAAAAAGAACACATGATAAGTTGCATAACTCCAATTTTCGAAAAGAGGAAACGTGCTAGTTTCTTGTAGGGGACAGAGCTTTTCCTCCCACCGATTGCAAAAGACATTTCACACGTGGGTTTTATGGAGAGACTTACAGGCTTACAGAAAGGTAGAGAAGCAGCCTAGGTAGATGTTAAGAGCACAGGCTGCGTGGAATCAGTCTGCCTGGGCTCAGATTTTAGTTTGACTGCCTACTAGCTCTGTGACCTGACCATTCTTCTCTCCGCTCCATTTCTTTATCTAGAATAATAATAAATAGCACATTATGAGTTCTTTCCCTGGATCAGGAATGTACATTTAGTCCCACAACGTTTCTATTATTCCCATTTTATAGTCGAGCAACTCGAGGCATAAGTTTGCCTAAGTTGAAACAGCCAGTAAATGCCTGAACAAAGAAGTCTGGCTCCCAAGTCTCAGCTGAGAGTTCAGGAAATATTTGTTCAGCTAAGCGTCAGAGAATTTAAATGACTTGCCCAAGGTCTCAAGGTCAGGACTACAAGCCAGGTTTCTACCAGTTACCCAGTAATTTACTGTGGCCCTCTTAGGTACAAAGAACTATGCCAGGCGCTTTTCATATGATCTTCCTAATACAACAACATACATGGGCAACAGAGATCCAGAAAGGTGACAGAACTTAAGGGTACACTGTTAAAAGCAGACAGATGCAAAAGTCTGATTCTAATGTCTGTGCTCTTTGTACCACATTTTGGGAAGTGTAGTATACTACATACTGCCCAAGCCTCTGGAAATGATGCCTGTGAACTATCCCTTCCAAGGATTGAATCCATTCATGAATGTTAGTGGATTTTAACTGAAGTTTTTAAACAAAGACGGTAGAGTTAAATTCTTAACTTCTGGATTTTCTGAAACAGAAATATCACAAGGAGATATTTATTTATTGTTGAAATGTCAGTGGCTTACCAATTATTATTCTAACATTATCAACTTATGAAGATTTTTTCACAACTAGATGCTTCACCCTTTCTGGGACAAACTGTTATTGCTAAAATGAAATAATAGAGATGCTTGCAAAGGCCCTGCATAGGTTACATCACATTATAGACAATGTTTTTGTCCTCTCAAAATTCACATGCTGAATGAAGCCCTCACTTCCAATGTGATAGCATTTGAAGGTGGAGTCTTTCGGAGGTAATTAGGGTTAAATGAGGTCATCAGGATGGATCCCTCATGCTGGGTTAGCGCCCTTATGAGAAGAGACACCGGAGAGCTGGTGCACACATGCTCTCTAACTCGCTTCCATTCTCTCTCTCTTGCTCTCTGTCTTGCTCTCCTCCTTTCTCTGCCATGTGAGGCACAGCAAAAAGGTGGCCCTTTGCAAGCCAGCAAGAGGGTTCTTACCAGAACCTGACCATACTGGCACTTTGATCTTGAACTTTCAACCTCCAGAGCTACAAGATAATAAATTCCTATTATTTAAACGCCCAATCTGCGGTATTTCATTATGACAGCTCAAGCAGACTAAGACACCTCATTTCATTTTGACAGTCTTCCTGCCTGCAAGATAGATGTTTTTATTCTTGTATTATGTATGAGGAAACCAAAGTTCAGAAAGGTTTTCAGTAATTTGCCCAGGATTACAGTTAATAAGGGACAGAAGCAGAATTGGAACCAAGGTTTCTCTGGGTCTGTATCCTATCCCGATTTTCATTCTTTTCTACTTTGTCCTGTTTTTTTTTCCTTTTATCTTAAAATATTTTTTTGGCTTCTTAAATGTTTAAAGGTTTATTTTTCAAAATGTTATTAGTCACAAATTCAGAGATAGTCTGAAACCCGAACATGCAGAGTAGTATGACAAGATGGGATAGTTCCATCAAAGGCTTCATACCATGACCGATGGCACCTCGTTGATATCTTAGTCAGACTGAAGGAAGTTTCTAGCTCCAAGAGGATTCCACTCACAATTCCACATTGACATCTTCATTACATGTGATTTTCTACTAATCTTTTGGAACAGAATCTAAGATATGGTGCATCAAATATTGGCATTGGTGACTTGAATAGCAGCTGTGAGGCACACATCTGAAAGACAAACTCATGTCTCCTATTCAACCCAAGGATATTACCTCTTCTATCTGTTTTGGGGAGATACTGTAACCTAGTAAAGACAGCCCCAGCTGGGAGAGATCTGTGATCTTATCTGTCCTCAAATTCCTGAGAGAATCCATGTGGTATTGACTTCCATGCTTACTTGTTGTATATCCTCAGACAATGCCACCTGGCCTCTCCAGATGCTCCTTTTATTTATTTCCTTTTAAAAAATATTTACAAAGAATTGCCATTCATGTGAAGACTGTTGAGATGAAGAGCCTTTGAAAGCTCTGATGACCTCCATGAGCCCTAGGTATAATTATCAACATTGTTCTAATGATTATGTTTGGAACTGCTTTGGAAATATAAATGCATATAGACTTGGTTTCATTCACCCCTTTCCAAAAAGACCTGGCCAACCTGTGTGCCCTAGGCTTAGGGACCAGCTCAGGGTTCTGGCAAGTGGAGTTGAAACAGAATTGCTTCTTCCCTGTGATTCATAATTTTCAACCTGAACTTCAATTTAGTTTTTTCTTGGAACTTCAGAGATCCTATCTTGGTCTTCAGGGTGTCTGCCACTCCTTTCTTTAAGAAAACTGAGCAATTCTTGCCAGAAGGTCAATGATTCCAGCAAACCAGATGTTTTGTCTTCTAGACCAGGGGTCCCCAACCCCCAGACTGTGGACCAGTACCGGTCCAAGGCCTGTTAGGAACCGGGCCGCCTGCAGGAGGTGAGTAGCAGGCGAGTGAGTGAAGCTTCATCTCCATTTGCAGCCACTCCCCAGCACTAGCATCACTGTCTCAGCTCCACCTCAGATCATCAGGCATTAGATTCTCATAGGAGCACCAGTCACTGATGCCAAAAAGGTTGGAGACCACGATTCTAGACCACACATCTGGTGGTTGGATGGATGACTTCACTTCTTATCTAGGTGTGCAGACTTCAGTAGACCAAGCCAGAGTCTTCTCCTCCACTGTGAGGAAAAGTCTAGGAAGACTCCAGAGGACCCAGGCTCCAGACCTAGGGAAGAAGCCTGGGGAGACAGGATATCCCAGTTTCCTAGGCCCATGAATGGATGTTTTATCAGATGCAGGGAGAGGGACAGTGGATGGAATTTTCTGAAAGCCATTGCTATTCCAAATTTTGAAACCTGCTGACAGTTCCAAACTCCTACTTCTTGTTCTTTTATCTGTTCATAGTCTCATTCTCGTAGTTCCTTTCTTCCCCTTGCCCATTCCGGCAGTGCCTTCCCTTAGACATCTAAAGTCTCCCTACTATTTTCTTTTAAAATTAGGATCTCACAGAGGGTACTGATATAGCCATCCATCTTCACTAAAGAGTAGAATGATGAATGACATCTTGAATTATCCCTCTCCAGAAATGGGATTCTTGTTTTAGCAGTTTTAAAACTGTGTCTCCAGTAGACAGTTTGACAAGAATCATGTCATGGTCGTCTTTACACTGCAGCTTAATCAATAAAATGGAATCAAACCACAGGTATACCACTGGTAAAACTTCAGCTGTTGAGTAGGTGGGAGGGGATGCAAGGAAGAGAAGCTTCCTCCCTCCTTTTATTGGTGGGAGTATAGAATCCAGACAGTCTTGACCTCTGTGACCTTCTCATCTCACCCCTTGAAAGTCACCCATCACTCCCTTGGCTATCAATGCACTCCAAAGTTATCTTCTCTAATTCTGAATATCCTGGAAAGCAAAACATTACAATTAGAAGTTGGGAGCATCCCATAATACTTATGTAGGCTCTGGACCCTAGAAAATTAACAAACTGGAAAAAAAAAAGTTTATGAAATAGCAACGTGCTTACATTTTCTAAGCACAAGCAGTAGAGAGGTTCTAAGAAATGTAAAGGAGTCGTAAAACAAGAAACTGGTTTCAAAATGTTGTGAGAAAAAACTCAATCAAATGGCAAAGAAGCAGAAACACAACATGGTTTTCGACTTTGCTGCCTTCAGGCCCCTGAGGATATCATGAGCTTTCTGCCATTTCTTATGAGACAGTTTTTTTTTTTTTTTAACAAGACTATACAAAACAAGCTCTAATTCTAATAGTGTTATTTACCTTGACGCCCGCCTCTACCCGACTCCTTTCCCCCAAAAAGCAGTGAAGGGAACATCTGAAACAAAAATCAGCAAAAGAAGACAGTGACAAAAGATTAAAATGAATTCAGCAATCAACGTAAGGCAAGTAACAATGTAAAGAAAATAAGCCCTAGGAATCAACCAATTCATCAAACCTTTCTTCCTCCCACGGTGTGAGGGCTGCCGCCTCATAAACCATTGATTCATTGTGCTCCCACCATCAACTTTCCCTGTCACGTTCCAGACAGACTCCTGTGTCTTGCAGACCAATACATGTAAGTGGCCAGTTGAGAGCCCTGATTACTCACTCTTTCTGTAATGTGTACCCGCAAGATAAACCATCCACTCTGACCACTGTGGTCTGCCCTCAAGGTCAGTCCTTGCAGACATCTTCATTGCTTAGTTGAAAGCTCTCCTTCTATTCTTTTTCATGAAGTTTACTTCATTTAGAGCCGGCTCAATTCATCACCTATTAAGTCCTTCAGAGCCTGTGATTTTGTATATGATATGATACATTTCCATTCGGTTTTATTTTGTAAGAGTCAACTTTTTGTGATTTTTTAGTTCTGTTTGGCTGTCACTACAAATACCAGATTTACAATTGCAAAGTAAAGCTGATTATCATGACTTCGGTTTCTGGAGGTTTATAATGAATGCTCAAAAATATGAAACCATCCCATTTTTGAGTACATTCAATCAGAATTTGCTTTTTTTTTCTTTTCTGGACTACAATTAATAATTCACATTCATCGAGAAAAAGAAAACTCAGTTAAGCTGAAAGAAAAATAAAGAAGTATGGGCTACTACCCTAAAATAACCAACCTGTAAGATTCTGGTTGCTATTCTTTTGGTCTTTTTAAACATGTTTTTAAATCATTGTTCACTTTTTTAAATTACAAAGATGTATTCATACAATCCATACTGTTTTATAACACTTTCCCCTACCCCAAAACATATAGTAAACATCTGTATTTATTGTGTTTATAGGCTGCACAATTTTCTACCCTATAGACTATATGAGGTATTTCACCAGTCCCGTTTTGAATATTTAGGTTGTCTCTATTGTTTTAAAAAAGGCTGCAACTGACATCTCTGTAGCTAAGTTTTTGCACACACCCTAAATTATGCCCATAAAATACATTGTGAGTATAATGGTTTGTCAAAAGTTTTCCTTTTAAGATTTCAATACATATTAATACTTTATATTCCCACCAGTAGTATATGAAAATTCAGGACTTACACTTCTTATGTACAAAGAGTCTTTTGCTGTGAATTTTAGTTTGGTTTAGCTTATCCCCAGACCTCTTATAATCCTATTCATTTCACATATGGTCCTGATATTATCAACTTTTTTTAGCCACCTTTTGCCCTTTGCTGCATAAGCATGTGTTTCTGGAGATGTGAGATTCTGGTTTCTAATTAAATAGATTCAGATTTCTGATTGAATTTTCGGAGTGTCCTGTCCCATATGTCAGTGCCTCATAGAAAGTCAATAGAAAATTCTGGATTGGTAATTAATAGTCTAAAGAAGGATTAAATTAAGAATGTGATGCTGACCCTAACATTCATTATACTTATTGCCACACCTGGTTAACAACAATACATTCATACTTTTCCAGAATTGTTCCCTCTGAAAAACAAATAAAGCAGCAAATCTAGGTTCTGTTTAATTGTAAATCTCTTTGTTTCGATCTATTCTGTAGAATTAGAATCAGGGATGTCCAAGTCAAAACATTAGCTCAAATTTAGAATTCTATTTTCAGGAAATGTCAATATATAAGATATATAACATTTGACTCTCCTGTTCATTACAGGGTGATCCAGGCACAGGGCCTGTTACATGCCTGTTACTTCCCATCCCTTGTCTTTCATAGAATCCTTACAGCAACCAGTAGGTCTTAACAGTCCTCACCATGCACATGAGGACTCTGAAGCATGGAGAGGTCATGTAACCTTGCTTGATACAAAGCCCATACTTTTTTATTCCATCAAACTATATCCTAGTAAATATATATCCATTACTTGGGAATGTCATAGATTCCAATATGGCAACTCAACTGCCCTTTACAGAGTGGTGTGGTTTATAGACAATATCAGCTCCACACATTTCTCAGCATTGCTTGGTTGAATATTGAATATAGAAATAAAAATAAGAAATGCACTCTCTTTGATTTGGAAATTTTCTAATTCTTTTTATACTGTGCTCACCAGTATTGTTTTGCTTTATTTGCTTTTAATTATAATCTGCCTATTTGTTTTTTATAGAGGTGAATATAAAAAAAGTACTTTAATTAGAAGCTTTAATTAAAAGACAATTTTTGTAGTATTGTAATTAACATGGCTAATGAAATTGTAATTAACATGGCTAAACTTAGGCTAATGAAATTTTTCCCAAATACCCTTCTCCCCTTGAGGTTCTTACTCAGGAACTTAAGAATTGTGCTATTATAAAAGCAAATATGGCCAAATATCAACTGAGTCCTTTAGAAACTTAGAAGGGTTACAGAACTGTATTTCTAAAATAAAGTTTACCTAACTCCTTGACTTCATTTTGTTCAAGACAACATTTTATGATGGTGAAGATATGAAAAATATGTAAGATCTTTTCACAGAAAGAAATGCTTTTAAGTAATTAATTCTTCATCCTATTTATCATTTATGCATTTACGTTTCATTAAAAAAATTCCTTATTGGGAATGAATAGGTTGGGTATTTTATTCCTTTATACTAGAATAACTCATAGATAGAGAATCCATGCTGTAGAAGCTTAATATTCAACACAGTAAATTAAGCTATGGAACCAAATTAGAGATTAGGAAAGACAAGACCTTTAGTTAAGTCAAAAATTTTTTGGAAAAAAAAGCCCTGAAAAATGACTACACACACACACACATATATACATACCGCACACTATTGGACAAAGTTTGATTCAGGGTTATGTAATGTATAGAGGTCTTACTGAAGTCTACAAAGAGTTTTGGTCAGAGCATTGAGGCAAATGATCAAGAATTATGCAAAAGGGAAAAAAATCATTATTACACTTCCTTATTGGAGGTATTTGGTTCTCTGTAGTAAACCATAAAAAAGTACAGTGTGTTCAGAAACCTAAGTGGAGTGTCTTTAATCATGCATATCAAAGAAATTTGAACATTTAAAACTTTGATGATGTTAAAAGTTGTATATAAGGAAATTTCCTATACTCTTATAATAATTTTACAAATGAGGAAAGAAGGTGAGAGAGGTTAAGTGACTTAGCAAAGCCAATGGCTAGAAAGGAATGAAGCCAGGAACCAAGGCCTAGGCTAAGATTTCAAAGCCAAGGATTGTTCAACTTAATCACATATGGAAATGGACTCTTCTGGGGCTGAATGTGATTGCCATTATTTAAAAAACTAGTATCAGAAACAGATGACTAGAATTAGGATGCATAATAAAATGTCACTGAGTTAGTCAAGGCCTCCACAGAGGGCACCCTCAAATTAAGATAATTTTAGAATTTAGAAGATGGACTGTTTATAAGATTAGGAAATTACCATGGGGGATGTGGTGCCCTGGGGTTTGTAACAGCTGGACCTGAGGAGGTGAGGAGAGAGCACAGTTACTGAAAACCTCAGAACGGAGGGCTGTGCAGAGACAACTGAGTCAGCTGGCCTGTCAGTGACCCTAGAGGAAAAGAGCTGGGTTCTTGACCCCATTCTCCTCCCTCTCTCTGATCTCTTGCAGGGTTCTCCGTTGGCTGGACTCAAAGTCAGAGAGCAAGGGTGATCTTTGGTGTAGTCTGAAGAAGTGAGCCTGGCTAGGCCCAGAGAAGGGTGGGGAGGGGTCCTCAGAAGCACATGCAGATGTCCAATGCAGTCATTCAGGCTAAGGTGCTCAGGTCAGTCTGCTGACCAGGGTTCCCCTCCGAATGGTTTGTTAACAGATTTGCAAGGAGATAAGGTGGGAACGTATCAGGATGTAAATCAATTACATTTTTTTTTTTAACACGTTGTGCTCACCCAACATTTTATTCATAGCAGAACGTTCTCAGTGAAGGGACCAGTGTGTTTGTTCACATTCTGGGGCAAGCTTCTTGTGTCATTCTGGACGTGCCCTTTGAGTAGCGCTGATTAGACTCCACAGCTCTGCAGATAATAACAGACATGCTGGAGTCCTCAAAAGAGACTCCTTTATCCTTGCTTTCATTTTCTGCCTTACCTATGCTAAAGACAAGAAAAGTAATACTTTTCTGTACCTCCTCTGAGCTGAGCACTGTGCTAAAGTAGTTTAGATATTTAATTCTTGAATATAAGGTTATTCATCTCATCTTTGTAGATAGGAAGCTGAGGCACAGAAAGTTTAAGTAACGTGCCCATGGTATAACTGCAAGTGGCAGAGCTAGCAATCAAGTCCCGATCTGACTCCAGTGTCTACGCTCTTCTTATGTCTCAACTACCCCAGGGCAGTGCTTACCTGTATCTGACATTAATACCTAGGAAACACTGCAGCCTTATAGGGGGAATGCCTTGTTTGGATACCCATGGCTGAGTTCAGTAACAACCAAGGCATGGCTTCTTGGAATAGACACATCCCAACTCCCAAAAAATCAGCACCATTTATAGGGTCTGATGTGATTTCACTTTACAAGGCCTTTCCCAGCCCATCCAGCCAGATCAGAAAGCAAAGTTAGTTTGTTTCTAAGTGGCTCTTGTCTGTTTCCATCACTTCTTAAACCCGAGAGATCAAGAAGAAGATGGAGAGAAAGAATCCATGAGAGGGATGCATTTCAGAAGTGATATTAATTGGCTGGGCAAAACGAGAGAAGGAAATAAAATAGCTGCTCCTTACTAAGTAAGGCATCTTCTTTCCTTATCTCATTAAAAATTTAAAGCACTCTTGGTTTAAGTAGGGCAAATTAGTAATTAAGTGCTATATAATCAACTTGTATAAACATAATATTGAAGGGGAGGCCAAATTAATCACTCCACAGGCTTGTTTTTATCCCCATTAATGCACTTTTTCCTTGGGTCCTTCCTGTGATGTCAGGATGCATTTTCTGCTCACCTCTTCTGCAGGAGGTCGGGTAGGCTGTGATAGCTTGCTGACAGATGACAGTTGGCTAGATCTGGAAAAGGCATGTATCTGCGCCTTCATTCAAGCAGGTGATGAGGTTCTCTGTTTAATTCTTTAAGCCAAGGTTCATCAGCAGGAGCCTGCTATGTGACAGGGACAAGTCCTACATGGTAGCAAGACAAAGAATTATATACATCTCATACCCGTAGGGTTCCAAGTCTAGTGGGGAGGAAGTGGCCACAGACACATACAGTTATGAAAAAGTCAACGCTAAAGGTAATTACAAAGACCATGGGGTCTTGGCTTTGGCTCAAATCACAACTCTGCCACTTACCTGGGTTAAGTTATTTAATTTCTATGTGCCTCAGAATCTTCATATGTAAAATATGACAATATTATCTGCATTGTAGATACATTATCTCACAACTCATGTTGTAAGGAGTAAACATGTTAGTATATGTAGTGTGCAACAGTGTTTATTGAATGGTGGCTGTTATTTGTTTACTGTAGTTGCTATATAATGAGATAATGGAGCAGCAAGGAAGGGGTGTCTTCCACCATCTTGAGGACTGAAAACTCCCTTCTAAGAAGGCAATATTTGAACTGGGCCATCTAGGATTAGCTAGTGATGGAGGCTGTAGAGCTGGAACTTGGGGGTGGGGGATCTTGTGACCCCAGTTCTGCTCTTAATCTTTGTAGTGGGGTGCCTTCTCTGAAAGTAGAGGAAGGAACATGTGCCTCAGTCCTGCACAAATCTCTCTCCATTTTACCTCAAAACAGTAAATACTAGCCATAATTACTGGAGCCTCAGTTATGTAGCATTGTAGCAGCTCCCTACCAAGTATGGGGTCAGGGGGTAGAAGAGGGTAAATGAGCTCAATCCACTGTGGGCAGGATAAAAAGAAATCAAATGGGACAGAAGGGAGAAAGTATCCCTCAAAGTAGTCACTTTGTTACACTCCAGGGTGATGGCTTCTCCTTGGTTTGTCAGCTGTGTGGATGAAGCTGGCCGGGCAAGGCCCTTAATTCCTCTGAGCCTCAGTTCCATAGTTAACTGACCCCACTGAGTTGCTGCAAAGATTCTATGAATGAAAGCACATTTAGCAAAATGCCTGGCACACAGAAAGTACTATTGTTATTTCATGTATTAATGTAATCCTCACAACAAACCTATGAAGTAGGTGGTATCATTGTTCCACTTTATAAAGCAGGAAATCGAGGCATTAAAACATTGATAAACTGGCCTAAGGTCACAAAGATGGCTAGTGGTGGAACAGGTTTAAAACTCAGGTGGTCTGGCTCCAGACCCAGGCTCTGCTTATCTCCTACAGCCTGATGCTTAAGAGGCACCTAGAGCTACATTTACATATTAGATGCTAGATATAGGGCAGATGTCACTAGGTTATGTCGGGCCCTTCACTCTCTTGTGAGGAAGAAGTTCTTTCTGCCGCTTGAGGGAATGGTGGGGTTGAGCTCACAGCCGTGGTAATCTTTTAGCAGATAGGGCAGGTAGGGCAGGTGGGGCAGCCCAGCATGACTCACCAGGAATGTTCAGTCCTTGGATGCAGTGGGAATGCAGCTGCTTACACTGATCTTGACAGTTTTGCTTAGGGAAGAAAATAATTTGTTTATTTGTTTATCATTCATATTCTACTTCCACAAAGGATTTGAAGAAGTGTATAATAAATGACTAAGCAGAATAAAACTGAGAAAATAAAACTCTCAAGTCAGAAACTATGTAGAAAGGAAAATACAATAACCACGTAGGCTGGAGGGGGTGGGGAGGAGGAAGGTGTCTTCAAATTTATGTCTTCAAGTGCCTGGTAGTAACATAGGAAGAGACCAGCAGAGGATCAGATGGTTTGATTCTATGCCAGACTGGAGAATGTATACTCTGCCGAAGGACACTGAAATTTAAAGTGTTTTAATCCTGGATTGGTGAGTGCCAAGCCAAACAGATTTATGGGACAGGTTTGGCCTATGGGTCTCTGACCCATAAATAAAGGGATTACTTTGAGCTTCCAGGCAGCCAAGACAAAACTGGGAAATATGTCAAGTGTTCACAGAGTCGAAGAAGTATACCGGTTCTCCAAAGAGACCACATTTTCTCTGGTACCAAATTCTAAAATTGCCATGCCTTTAAAAACTAATCTAGAAATTGTTTCATGGAACTTTCACAGAAGCAGCAGAAGAATGCATCGTATGCTACCTTGTTAAGAAGCCAGAGCCTGATACTGAAATTTTAATTCTGGTTAAGGATCACCTGGGTCTATACGTTTCTGGAGATGTCATTTGTCCTTGGAGTAGAACTGAGAATACGCAGCATATAGATAGATGACATGTCTCTTCACCTCTCTTCCCTGACTATCCCTCCCTCAGCCAGCTTTGCAAACAAAGCTGTGTCGCTGACCTAGAAGTGTCTTAGAGGACCTCAGTACTAAGGCTTTTTACCCGCCTGGCATCAGGGAAGTGCTAAAATGAAGCACCCATCAATTGAGAAGGGCAACAGATGTTGAAGTATATCAAATGTCAGTAAACAGCAAGCCTACAGAGGCCACTGGACTTGGCATCCTCTTAGCAAAATTACCCTGTTGCCTTCAAGAGGGAACGCCATGGACCTTTATAAACTACATTAAGTGATGTACTCATTTTTTAATCTCTACTTTTTTTTAAGGGCAAATTTAATGCTTACAGAGTGTTCTAGGCTTTCAGCCCTGGAAATCTGGTTCTTCAAAATATCCTCCCAGTAATTTTGAAAAGTTTTATGTTCAACTTATCTAGCACCCTCCCTTTTACTGTTAACTGTATGACTCATATTATAAGTAATAAACAGGACCATAGTTAAGAGCATAGACTCTGATATCACATAAATCAGGGTTTTAATCCTGAGGTCAAATGCTATAGCCGTGCATTAGGTCAAACCTTTCTAAGCTTGTTTCCTTATTTGTTAAAAATAAGACTATTAAGAATATGTACCTCAAAAGATTGGTGTGAAGATTAAATTAGATAATATGTATAAAATATGTACCATGGTTACTGGTATGAATAAGCTGTTATTGAGTTATACAAAATTATAGCAATATTTATGTCGGTAACTACCATTGCTGTTAGCTGGCTATCAATCACATGCTATGCTAGTGCTTTACATGTACAGATATTGCCATAAATCTTTACATGTGTACATGTAAAGATAGCTGGGCCTGTCATTTGCCTGTTTGCTCTCAGATGGCTTATTCACCCATCCTCTGCTGTGTATTACACTTCCCAGGCTCCCTTGCAACTGGCCTCTGGGTAAGTTTGGCCAATGGGAGATACAGGTAGAAGATCGATGTGCAGACATGGGGGAGAAATCGGGTGATTTCTCCCTTCACTACAGTAGCAGCTGCATCTCCTATGTGATTCCAGCTCTTAGCCTCTCCATTTCAGGTTCCAGTTCTGGCCACTCAGCCCTTCTTTGGTTTCAGCTCCAGCCTGACATCTCTAGCTCCTGGTCACACCACAGCCTTTTGTTGTCCCTTGATCCCTAAAAAGGGAGCAGCTTTCTGCTGTTGCTGATCTCTGAGTTGCTTCAATATCGCCTATCTGGCTTCTTGGTTTCTTCTGTCACCTCGAAACCTATTTCTTGTATTAAATTCTTTCTGTTGAAAGACCTAGAATAGTTTCTGTTCTCCTGACTGGACTCTGGTATGGTTGCTTTTAATATTAAAAGAGAAGTCGGTCCTTATAGTGAATTCACTTCCCCTCCTTGCTCCCTATCAGAATGAGCTAGGCCAACTGGAGAAGAGGTAGCTGGTTATCATGGAGAGCAGTTCACTTTATCAAAGTGAAGGCCAAATGACAAGAAATTAACCTAAGCATCTCTAGTGAATATCCAACTCTGAGTTAGGCATTGAGGTCAGTAGCTTTCCGTAGCTTACCACCTTTCTGAGGAGACAAGACTTGATTACAATTCAGAGCCAGGCACATTTTAAGATAGGATCTAGTAAAAGGAAATAGAAACTTCTCTTTCTTGAGCTGGAGTTATGGAACATTTGCTATTCTAAGTGAGTCACTATAGTACGTGTGTGATTATTCTTGTCCTTCAAATGAGGAAATGGAGGCTCAGAGTCACACAGCTATTAAATGGTGTTAGGAGTTTAACTTAAGTCTATATGTCTCGGAGTCTATTATGTTTATTAGAGACTTAGATCTGTTGCTTAGTTTTCCAAGCTTCCTGTTTCAAAGTAGATAGTAAAAAGGCTGCATTCATAATTCCTATAGTTTTCTTCTGGAGGTTTCTTTATATAAATAATATTTAACTTTTCTTAACTTTTATAATAGGTTTATGTGGAAAATTTATTGTTTTCATTTTTACAAATGAGGAAACAGACGTAGAAAATTAAAATAACTTACCCAAGGTCATACTTGGTGTTAATTTTCAAGCTGGAATTGGAATGCAGGTTGTTGTGTCCCCAAGAACACATTGTTTCTACTGGTGCCATCAAAGTACTAGATTATATGGCATAGGGCCAAGCGTTTTTTACAAATTAAAAAAATAAAAAGCAAACAAACCCAGGTACCCCACCTTCCAGGAGCTGACAGTCAGGCTGCATAAATAAAAACGAAGCAACTTGAAACCAGAGAGTGCCATTATATAATCTACTGTCTGGTAACAGCTACAAGCAGAAAGGAGAAGCGTGGTTCTATATAAGAAGTGGGACTTGAAATGTGAACTTAGGACAAGCAGAGAAGCAGCAGGAAGAGGGCTTTTCAGATAAAGGTGCTAGTGAGAACAAAGGAATAAATGTAAACAGAAAGGAGAGCAAGTCCACTCCTGGGAAGGCTCCCAGTTTTGCTCCCTGGGAAGGCAGCAAAAGAGAAAGCTGGATGTGTAAGGACTACAGTTGGTTGGGGGTGGGGGTTGTTAACTATAAATAGGTCAATTGGAAATTTGATCAGGAGTCTTGGAAGGATCCTTTGCCTGACATCCCCTGACTCTGTCTATTGTTTTAGAAATATATATCATAGGCTAATAGCCTCACTTTTTAAAAATCAACAACATTAAGTGCTTCTTGGATGATAATACTGCTTCCTGCTTAAGAAAAATCACCTGTAAATTAATTCAGCCTAGGAGTAATAACAAAGGTTTATATACTTATTTCCAACAGTTTTGAAGAGTCCCTGAAATAGAAGGGAAACACTCTTTAATAGCCCCTGGAAAGCTATCCTATTTCACTAGAGCGTATTTGTGTGTAGCGTGTTGTACCATATCAAGTTTGAGAATTTCTGGATAAAGAAGGCAGCTTCTGAGACAATGGCATTGAGATATGAGAAGCAAGCAATCCGCCTCACACCAGCTCAAAATCTTCCTTCTCTTCCCTCCATCGCACCCTCCCTGTCAATTGACCCTTGGCCATGAGGAGCCTGTGTGTTGGATGGAGCAGATCAGAGTGAAATTCTTACCAAGCTGGCCTTGTCAGTTTCACCTGTCAGCATCTCTGATGAGGAGGGATCCTGACAGACCAGACTGGTTTAGACAATTGGATTACAGCAGTTGTCTTCATCTCCACAAGACTAACCACTACAGATGCCGGAGAAGAAATACATAGACAATCCTAAACTGAGAATTCAAGCAAGTGCTTGAATAGCAGGCTTTAGTGAGTCCAGCAAATTGTAGTGTGGTGGGGAGCTGGGACCCCTCTCTTCAAGGGGCTCCCAAAACTGATAGCAGAGGGGATTCATGTAGTATGTACCAGCCACAGTTTATACACTTTCTGTGTATTAAAGTTACTTAATCCCCACAGTGATCTCATGAGGTCCTGATATTAGTTGCACTTTGCAGACAAGAACACTGAATCACAAAGAGGTTAAGTACTTTCCAAGGTCACATAGCCAGTAAGATAGGAACCCAGACATTCCGACCCTCTGGTCTGCTCACTGAGATAATGCTGAAACCCATCTGTAAAGTTGGTTTTGGAAACTCTGCTTGGAAAGGCCTACCTCTATACTCTCCTACTGCCTGCGCTTATCTCTAGGACTGCCTGTAGATGTTTCAGTGTGTGCTTGCCCCACTCCAGTGTGAGCTTCCAGGTAAGGGTCCAAGTCGGCCTCCTCCTTACCCAGTAGTAGGTGCTAGATAAATGTATGTTGTGCCAAACTGGAGCTGAAATTTTACAGATACTTTGTAGTCTTCCTGGAGCTGGCTAAGAAGGCAGCCACTTGTGGGTGGTTACACAGAAAGTCGGCCACTGAAAGCAACAGTGCCACTGTGGATGGGTGTGGACTGAACATTTTAACAGGTAAAAACAAGAAATCTACAACTTTGGGCCTCAGATTCCTCATCTTTAAACTGAAAGAATCAAGTCTGGTTTTCAGAAAATTTAAAGGAGTGAAACACTTAGGAAGCCAGTGTATGAAACAGAGAGAAGGTTATTTCACGATTACCCTGTTGCTCCCTCCCTTTCTCCACAATGTGGCACCTTTGGAGGGTCTCTGCTGAGCATAAGAAGCACTGGGCTAGATTGTTTCAAAGGAAATAACCCAAAATATATTAAAATAACTACTACTAATACTTAATAATACAAAAATAAAATAGCTTCAAATGGGTGATCCCGGCCATTGAGAAAGGTAGGTTTGAGGGTTCTGTGCCTGTGTGAGTCCTAGATGCTCAGTGCACCTAAAGAGGCTGTCGGCTTGGCCTGGTTGTGTACAGGTGGGGAAGCTAAAGCCTGTGGGCCTCATCCTCCTCGTCTGGAAACAGGCTCCATGGTATGGCACCAGCAAATTAGAAATTCTATCCGGCAACTCTTGGAGATTGATTTTCCGTCTAGGGATCTGACCTCTTGCTTTACCAGCAGAGGGGATCAGACTTCTGGGAGGAGTCAGTGGGCAAGCTCTCTGAAAGGCCTTGCCTTTCTTTTTCTTTTTCATTCTTTTTCAACTGTACATTTCAAAGGGAATTTCTGATTACACTGGGGGCTTAACACCACCAGTGTGAATCCTCCTTGACACTTAGAGCATTGAGATATCCATGCCACCCCCCCATAATCAGTGCTTTGTGCTAGAAGATTACTGAAGATTTAATTCCATTTATGTTACTGGATTTATACAAAACCCCTTTAGAGTCACGAATGAATGCCCCATTTCCTTTACTTTTGTCAGTTTTTACAGACCCCTCATGTGACTGCCTCGAGGATAAGAATCTTGCTTTAGTTAGTTCCATATCTCTAGTGTCTAGCATAGAGATTGAGATAGAGTAGCTGCTTGGTAAATATTTGTGCATTTATTCAACAAATATCCCCCTCCGTACATAGATGAGCAAATTAACCGTTGTCCCAGTTGTCATCGCTTTTACAGTTGAGTAGATGAGAGAGTTAAAAATAAATAAATAAATACAAATAAATATATCTTGTGTTAAGGGCTATAAAAAAAAATAACAATTTCAATGGAAGAACAAATTAGAATACTTGATAAATGACTGAAAGTAAAATGACCCCAACTCCCAATCTTAAATTTCTGTCTCATCTCTCTGTAAATAATAATTATTGCTATTATTTTAATGATTACAACTGCTACCATTTATTGTATTCCCATCGCATTCCAAGCTCTGTGCTAGCACCCTTCTATTTATTACATCAAATTTTCCAGATAACCTTGTCAGTTAGGCTTTCTTATAAATTATTCCATATGAAAAAAAACAAGTCCCAGTGAAGATAATTAAATTGTTCACCTGATAAGTGTCAGAGATGAAATTTAAATCAAGTTGATCCAACAGAGCCTCTTCTCTGAGCAAAAGGGGGGAAAAAATCCAAAGATTATTGCCAAGGATCCAACAGGGTTTCCTGTTTGAGGAACACTCCATCATACCATGTGGCAAAAGGTTTGGTTATGTTAGGTGATAGGATTAAAAAGACAAAACTTTGCTGGAGAGGGAGAGGGAAAAGGAGGAAGATAGTGTTCTTGAACTGACCATCTTATCAGCCTAGCAATAATAAAACCATCACCATGGTAACAGGAACTCTAATTAATGGCAGATGTTGAGTCACTTTAAAAACCACACCAACAGAATGCCGAGATGGTGCCGTAAACCTCTCTCCCCTGCCACAGCTGGAATAATCATGCTACGGTCTTAGAGAGACCCATCTTTCAAGGGTGGAGCAAACTCTGGACTTGGCATCAGAAAATTTGCATCTGAGCCCCAAATCTACCCTTTCTGAGCTCTTTTGCCTTGAGTAATCAGTTCATCAGAAGTGGAAGGTAGTTATTATTTTGTATTATTACTACTACTACTACTAGTAGTATTAGTCGCAGCAGCAGCTTTCTGAGATTCAATTTCAAGATCTACAAAATGGATAAGTAATGTCTAAAGCATTGTCAGGAGATTTAAATAGAATTAAAGATGTGGAGGTGCTTAGTAAATTATAAAGTAACTCACAAATAAAAACTATTATTAACAGCAGGAAGGCAGCCTGATGTGGTAGAGGAGCTTGCTTTGGAATCAGACAGACGTGGCTGTATACTTACTGCTTCACTTAAACACTCAGAGCTTCTGTTTCTTAATCAGTAAACTTTCTTAGTATAAATCTATAAAATGCTCTACCTATCTTCCAAAACATCTTATTTAACCTCTGTGCACTTCAGTTTCCACCTCCGTAAAATGAAAATGACACTAGCACCTCCCTCATAAGGTGGTTGTGAGGATTAAATACATTAGTACAGGAAGGACAAACAATGCCAAGCACCGTGTGCCATAAATTTGGATGGTGGTGGTGGTGGAGGAGGAGGAGGAGGAGGAGAAAAGGAGAGAGGAGGGAGAAGAAGAACAATTGCAATGATGTTTATGCATAGAAGTGTGAAAGCTCTGAGGTGTGATACAGATGAGGACATTTGTAGTCTCTGTCAAAATACTTTTGGTCAGTTCCTGGACTGGTCAGCTCATTCATCTACTAGTTTTCTCAAAGGTTCTATTGTTTATGTCACCTTTTTTGTCCAGTTCTCTATGCTTGTCTCTCCTGATTCCTAGCTATGCAGTTTAAGTGGAAGAAGGAGACCCAGAGCAAAGAATTGATAGGAACCATAAAAAACATTTGCTCAGAGCCTAAGTTCTCTATAGGTGAGGATTTCCCAAACATGTCTGTTGGTATATTAAAACATATTCCTGGAAATAATTTGTTTGGAAATTGCATGTTTAGTTAACTAGATATCTTTATAGCAAGACTTCTTATGAGACTTTAATATGTAAATACGCACAGTGAATTTCCTGGGTTGTGGAAGCATATAGAATGTAGTCTTTCTCAAATTTACTTAACCAAAAAAGTAGTTTTTCATGGAACATCTAACTTTGCTTAAATTTCAAGGACCAAACATAGGGAAATTCTGTTATAAGCCCGTGGTCAGGACCATCAACCATACAAGTAATATGAAAACTCCTGTCCATCCTCCCGTTAATTCATGTGTCCATTTAACAAATTGGAAGAGCACCAATACTGTATTTGGCAGAGACCTGTGTGCTAGATGGTAGAGAAACAACAAGTAAGACCAATATATTTCCCACCCTTTTGGAGCTTTTGTGGGCCTGCTGCAGTAAGGGAGAGATTGCCTGGCAATTTCAATACAGTGTGACAAGTGAACAGAAAGCACGAGGTGCCATAGTACCAGGCGCAGGGGTTTCATATCCAGCTTGGTGGGTCAAAGAACATTTCCCAGAGGAAGTAACTTCTAAGCTGAGATCTACCGGAACAATTAGAGTTTTGTAAAACATTTATAACGCACTTTCCATGCACTGGCATATTGCCTCCTCACAGCAACCTTCCTAGTTAGATACTGTGAGAGTGGGAAAAGCTGTCATGACTGCCACTTAATGAGCTCCTACACAGGTTAGGCACTGCACTAGGCATTTTATTCACTATAGCCTTTAATCTTTATAACAATGAGTAGTGGCCTTAGTTTAAAAATGAAAAGTTGAGGCTCAGCTTAAGGTTTCACAGAGCTTCACATGTAGTTAGCACAAAACCTGGACTTGAACTCTGATCTGCATGATTCCAAAGTGTCTCCCATTGTCCCGTGGTCCACCATGCTGTGTCTGGATAGTGGCTCATCTGTGACAAAGTTTGCCCCAGACTGAGAAATGTAGAAAAGTAAGCAGAATGTCATAAATGTTTTTCTTCTTAAATGATTTATTATCCTGACTAGTATACTTCCCAGTTGGTTGGTGTAGAAAGTCCTGTGCTTTTTTTTTTTATATTACATTGTTATGAGAATATATTTTTTTTATTTTGAGTTCTTACTTGGCAAAATAAAAATTTTTTTAACCCTATGCCAGTCTCCAAAGTAATTTGGCAGGGTAATTTTGACATCTTTGAAATATTCTCTCTGCAATTTTAAAACTCTAAAGATGGGAGGGATATTGACCAGCACATTGCTCTGGGGTCTGCTGGTTCAAACTCGGGTGAGTGACTAAATTCTACAGGCTCAAATGGCTAGTAGCCATAAGTAGAGATAAAGTAGGATAATGTGGCACCTCTCATAATGCACACATACACCAGTGGCACTCAAAATGATTTTAGCTGGCACGTGGCCAATCTTTTTCTAATAGTTATATATTTATCTTACCATATATTAGGGAAAAAAAAAAAACATAACCAGCACCAAACCTGAGTTTTTATGGGCTTTTTTGCTTAGAGCAAAGCAATTTTTAAAAAGAGAGAAAGGAGTTTATTCAGAATTTAGAAAAATACGACATAATACTACAGGTAGTACTCGTATGTGGAAACAGTTGTGAAGATGGTAAGTGAATTACTAAAATTTGTGAAGTAATAATATGTGCGAAAGTGTCTTATGCATTGGCAGGCCCCAGTAAATGCTTCCTTCCTTTCAGATAAACCTGGCTAGCAAGTGGCAGAGTCCACGACTATGCCTCAGTCTCAGACTCCCAGTCCAGTGCTCCTTCCAGGATACCCTTAACTCTCTGCTTCTTGTCTGCCTTCTTCACCCTGCATCCTTCCTTCTTCTCTGTGCTCAACTCCTGGGGAAAATGTAGCGAGTAGGTATTTCAGAAGTACCTGAAGTATAAATGAAGCATAACCAACAGAGCAGAAAGTGTTAGCGTCTGAAAAAACTGGAATCGGAATCCGAAAATTGAAAGGGCCTTCGGAGATCATCCCACTCAGTCCCTCCTTTTTACAGCTGAAAAAGTTGAGACCTGGAAAAGGGAAGTGTTTTGTTCATGGCCAGAGAGCTCTTTGCTGGTCAAACCAGGATGAGAAGTCATATAAAACATGCAGATGTAAAAGTTTACATGTTAAAAAAAAACACACACACAAAACTGTTTCCTCCAGACTTCCTGCTTTCCAGACCAGTAGCTGGGATGTAACACAGAAGGACTTTCACTTCTACAAATCTAAAAAATTGGAAGGTGATGCTTCGTACTGTGCCAGGCAAGAGAATATTGTAAATGACTACTGAGAAGGAGTTCCTGGTTGTATTCTTTCTTTTGTTTGTTTTAATTGTGGTAAAATACACATAACATAAAATCGACCATTTTTAAGTGGACAGTTCAGTAGTTTTAAGTATTATTCACATTATTGTACAACCAATATCCAGAACTCTTTTCCTCTTGCAAAACTGAAACTCTATATCCATTAAACAATTCCCCATTTCCCCCTTTCTCCAGGCCCTGGCAACAACCATTCTACTTTTTGTCTCTATGAATTTGACTACTCTAAGCCCTTCATATAAGTAGACTCATACAGTATTTGTCCTTTGGTGACTGGCTTATTTCACTTAGCATAATGTCCTCAGGCTTCATCCATGTCAAAATTCCATCTCTTCCTGGTTGTATTCTTGATGCAACACAGTCTACCCCTTGTGGTCCCTGATTGTACCTATCATTGCTATGAAGACTTTGGCATGTTTAACATTTTAGTGACTTCTGGCCAGTGCGGGGAATAGCCCAGTTGTGGACGACAGTGGCAATGAGAAGCAGTATCTGAGGAGAACTCAGCTCCTCTTCCTCTCGTCTTTTGCAAGTAGGTGACAAGGGAGATGAATGAGATTGCGTGCTCTGTACCCCATCTTCACCCAAAATTTCTCCTGCCCTAAGTCTTTATTCTGCCCTTCATTGCTCCTGCCCTAAGTCTTTATTCATCCATAGAGGAGTGGGGATGTGGCGGTTAGAGGTTTAAAAGAGTGGACTTTCAAGTAAAAGAATCTTGGGCTCCAGTGTAACCTCTGTAACTTATTAAATGTATGATCTCGAATAATGTGACGAACTTCCCAGAGCCTCAGTTGTACTATCTGTAAGTGAACAGAATTATATCTGTGTCAAAAAAAAGCTTTTACTCCCCCGCCCCCCTTTTGAGGTATAAGGTATTATTTTCTGTACTTTTCTGGATTTAAATTTAATTTATCAAATTAAAAAGTAATAATACTGGGACCTCTTCCACAGGTTTGTGTAGAGATGCAATGTGATATTGTCTGACATTTTGGCCACTCTGAGATGTTTTGTTCCAGCCTGAGGATTTTAGGGAACCTCATGATACTGGAAAGGACAAAATGCTCATTTATTCTGCAGCTTCTGTTCATCAGATATATATATATATATGTGTGTGTGTGTTTTTTTTCCAGCAGAAACATTGATTAGAACACTATTGTGGCACTTGGCTCTTTGCATCATCACCATTTCTGTCTCCCCCACTTGTCTTAACCACCCTGCCCCCAAGTTTCTACCCCTTGATCAGTGCCTAGCATAATATCCAGAAAACTATAGATGCCCTGCCTCATTAAAAAACAAGTGTTTCTTTAATGCATTTGGAATCAGTCAGCATCTGTCTGCATTCATTTGGCCAATAGCACATTCTCCCATATCTTAAGATACTCTCTTCCCACTCCAAGACCCCCATTTGGCCTCATGGTGAAAGGTACCATTCATCCGACCCCTCAACTCTGGCAAAGATGATTTTAGCTCCTCTCTAAAGTTGGGCATTTCTCTTTGCTGAACACTTAGAATTCTTTTTTTTTTTTTTTTGCTTCTTACCCTCCCCTCTCCTTTCTTTTGATAAACAGGACAGCTGTCCCAAAGGGATGAATCCATTACCTTTCGCCAGAGTTGAGTTCATTTTTCATTGCATGTTCTGTTTAAAAAAAAAAAAAAAAAGCCTTTTAAAAGGGTTGAGCATGCATAGAGTGTGTGTACTTAATTTTTAATATGTGTGTGCTCACAGCCAAGAGATCAGAGAAGCCTTAAATAACAATGAAACCGAACTGTACACGTTGTATGTTTTATGTGGCACTGATTCCTAAACATACTCTTAGCAGCCAGGTATTATTTAATACTTCCCCATTAATCAAGGTGCCAAATCTAAATGAAAACCATGTTTAAATATATTTAATAAGATTATAGCTTTTGGTTGAATATCAAATAATTTTTTTTCCTCTGGGCCAACCCTCATTCACTATCATATATTTTTACTCTGAATGCTAGTTCTTTTGTGCTGTCAAGCCAATCTTAATTATAAAACAACTTATACCACAACCTTTTAGCATCGCGTGGGTTTCCATTGAGTCCTTAAATGTAAATGTTTTAAAGAGAGAGAAAACAACCTTGAAGTTTTTTTTTCTGGCTAAAAAATAAGATGTCTCTTGTTCATGGGGTGAGCCCTTGAATTAAAAAGGAAATTGATAATTGTCATAGAGATACTAAATTGTTTGTAGCTTCTGTAATAATTGGTGTCTACCTTTTGAGCTGTTATTGCTTTTAGTGTTTTGTACTAAATGTACTTTTTATGTTATTTTTTTCTCTTTTTTTTTCTTTTGATGATTCAGGCTTCCGTTAGTTTTGCAATAGTGACACCTAGGGACTCTAAGGAACATTGCATATGCTGCTATAATATTCCCAGTACCTTTTAAAAAAGCAATCCCTATGCTCTTTGAGATGCAGCAACAAAATGCTTGTGGGTCTTGGGGTTGAAGGAGAGAGAAGGCAATGGCAGCCTGGTAAGACAGATCACTAGTTCCATCCATCAGACTTCCAATCTAGCAACAAACCAAAAAGAGCGGTAATTAAAAAATCTTTTTATAGAGAACTAGCCAACCTTGAAGTAATATATGCTGTTTTAGCAGACTGTTAAAAGTTATTAATAAAATATCATTGTATTTATTTAACATGTTCTTGTTTTAGCAGTTTAATTGCTGTTTTCATCTTTGTAACAGGCATGTCCCATGGTGATTGCAGCAAAGTGATTATTGTATGTGGTGCTTCCATTTACTATCTTGTAATAATTTCTTCTCATGTCTTCAAATGCTCTTCTCTTTCTTCACTGTTATCTGTATTAATCCTTATAAAGTTTTTTTACAGCCTTTTAGCCTATTTATTCTCTCCACTAAATTTTTTAGCATCATTTCTTCTAGTTTCTCACAGTTCCTCTGTAGTTCTCTATGTCTCAAAACTTTTAATCTTTAATTAAACAATCATAAATATGTTTATTAAATTCTTCGATTATATAAATGCTGATAAATAACTCTTATAAAACCATTTTGCACTATGTTAAATTCAAAACGGGGCATAAACAAAGTGTTTAACTTTGTACACTGTACAAGTTCTGTGCTCCATTTTAAAAACAAAAAGTAAATCTACTACATAGCAATACATAAAATTCTTATAAACAGTTACTACTTCTGTGTCACATTTCTTTGTAGAGGAGGCAGGGGGAGGAGGACAGGCAACATTTATTGATGTTTTCTATATACCAAGCATTGTTCAGCTCATTTGACATGAATTAACTCATTTCATCACCACGACAGTATGAGACAAGAACTAAAATTATCCCCATTTTACAAATGTTCATGGAATGTTTACGAATCCCAAAAGAGAAACTTCAGCAGCGTACTATATCAGCCTGCCACAGTTAGTGTGCAATGAAAGAGTTAATGTTATGAATTTAATATTTTTAATTCTTTCTTAAACTTTGGAAGTCAGTTCAGGTTACTTTTCTTTTTCCCATTAACTAGCTTTCCTTTTGGGAGCTATTGCATCTCCTTCACCCTTTGATGCCTGTTTTTTTTTTTTTTTTTATCCTTGCTGAGTACCTTCAGCTGTGTCTCTTGAAAAGCAATGTCTGCCCTCAAAGAGTTTATATTCTTTTGGCAGGAGTCCAGTAATAGTAATTCTAGAAACAAGTAATCACAGCAAATCATATGATTTCAGGTAGCAATGCCTGTTTTTTTTTTTTTTTTTTTATCCTTGCTGAGTACCTTCAGCTGTGTCTCTTGAAAAGCAATGTCTGCCCTCAAAGAGTTTATATTCTTTTGGCAGGAGTCCAGTAATAGTAATTCTAGAAACAAGTAATCACAGCAAATCATATGATTTCAGGTAGCAAAAATTCTGTGAAAGAAAGTAAAGCAATGTAAGGAAACAAAGAGGGATTATAGAAGACTGGGCATGAAGGACTAGCTGTGAGAGTGGTGGGAAACACTCTCAGGAAGGAATGTTTGAAGTGAGACTCGAATGACAGAGAGCACAGCGAGTGCAAAGGTCCTGAGGTAGGAATGATTGAAAATGCTGAGGAAAAGGAAAAAGACCAGGAAGGCTGGAATGTGTTAAATAAGAATTCTGTGATATGGCTCTCCTCTCTCTTTTTCCTTCCTCAGCTCTCTGACAGTCTGTTTTCTGCCGTAGACCATGGTTTCACTGAATTCAAAGAAATGGTCTGGAAAGACAGCATCCTGAGATGTCACCCATGGGAGTCGGGGGTGGGGGGGTGGGGAGGGGAGAGCCACAGACAAGAGAATTGAACTGAGAAAGGTTATACTCTGTGTGCCTTCTACATATACTCACATCCCACACATTTCTATTCTATAAAGTTAGATTAAGATGAACATAAGGCAAAAGCAAAATCCCAACCATCTTGACACAGTCATTTATTCTTCAGTGCTTTTGTAGCACAGAACAGACTTTGGTTACACTTCACATATGTATGGTGACTCTCCTTTGTGTGTCCACCACCCACTAGACTGGAGGCTTACAGAAGGCAGAGTCTATGTCATAATCATTCTTCAGTCATTTTTCTTTCTTGCATTTATTTATTTGACAAATGTTTCTTGAGTGCCATCTATGTGCCAGTCTCTTGTGCTAGGTCTGTCTCTCTCTGTTCACAGACACAGCTCTAAACAAGAAAGACAATCCTTGTTCTCAAGTTTCTTATAACATTGCAAAGGAGAAATCCAATTAAATAGACAACAATAATAGAGTGTGCTCTGTGCCGTGATAAGTGTTGCACCTTACCCAGCCTTGGGGAGTCAGAAAAATGTTCCAAGGAAATGATATTTGAGCCAGGACTTGGAAGTGTTAACTAAACAACACTTTAGTTTGCGTGTATATGTGTGTATGTTGAGGGACTGAGATGAGGGGAGGGTATACAGAATTTTCGATCTTAGACAAAAATGATTCATGAACCTAGAGGTGAACTCGGCTGTATATTGGATGAAAATGTGAATGTGAGTGAGTGAGTGAATGAATGGATGGATGAATGCGTTTGTCTACACACGTGTTATAGGGACAGCTTATGACATGGAAGTATGAAGTCAAAAGGTATTTTGTAAATTCACCTTGATATATCACTGTTCCAAATTCTTCCCATTGTTTTCCTATAGGCAGCCTCTTATGGAGACACACATCATTATCAAAAGGTTGCTTGCCTTGTTGATTATTCAGTGACATATTTGGAGAGCAAACTAAGCATTCATTTTAGGGATGGGGATGGCCTTATCAATGGGACTGGACTTTCCAAAGCCGCATGACCAGCATTCCTTTCTCCTGAACATTGCTTGTATGAGAACTATGGGATGGATGAATGATTGAAAAAAAAAAGTCATAACCTCAAGGCTTTGCATAGAAAGGAGAATAACTGTTTGTGTATTCTGCATGCCAGAGGTAGCTTGCAGGCTTGGGAATTAGTCGGCTGGGTTCTGGTCTTTGCTCTACCATTAACTTGTGGTGTGGTACTGAGCAAGTAACAGTTCTCTACTGTACAGTGAAATGGTGCCAAGCAATGCCTAAGGTCCCTTCCAGCTCTGGAATTCTGTGTTCATTTAATTCTATCTTCTGAGAGTAGTAGTATGTATGGGCACCAGCTGGGCAGCTCCCTCATCCTTCCTGGCCAGCAGCCCTGTCCCAGATCCTCACCTCTCCAGAAGCATGCGCCTCTGGGCCCAGAGCACCCTAAGAAGCTGTCCTAATCTGCACTCTCATGAGTGGTTTCTGGTTGTCCACCACCTGTGCTTCCTCAGGGCCATGAATAACCATGCTCCTGATGTTCTTCTTCCCCTCGTGTCTGTTCTTCTAATATGTTCCAAGAGGTAGGCTCTTCTTAATGTAGCCTTTCTTTAGATTCCACATAGGGAGCCTTTGGTCTGCCCATTTTCCCTTCCTCCCTCCTGCTCTAGAGCTATACTGCAAGCATTCAGATCCCTGCCCCTCTGCCAACCATCTGTGTCCTTCATCAAGTTTCTTAACCTCCCTTGCCTCAGTTTCTTCAACCACGAAATGTGGATAACATTTGTTTCTACTTCATAGGGTTATTCATGAGGATCGAGATAATTCATATAAAGTAGTTAGAACAGCGCCTACCTAGCACATTGTAAGAACAAAATACATTGCTGACTTCATTCTTCAAATATTTTTTGTCCCATTCTAATTCTAAAACAAGCATTAGAAATTCTGAGTAAATAGGACACCATCCCTGCCCGCAGGTGTTTAGTCCAGTACCCTTTATTGAGTGCCTCTTGTGGGGCAGACACCTGCCTAGATTACCACATGGAATCCCCACTATGGTCCAGTGGATGCTCATTCATCCCATTTCATACTCAAGGAAACTACAGCCCAGAGAAAGTCATGTGACCTTCCCTGCATCGTGCAATTAGTAAACAGCAAATTTGGAATTGCTATTGGAATCAGGTTTCTTAGACTCCAAATCCGGTGCTCTTTCCACTCTTAACCCAGGCATCACAGACTGCCATTATATGGTTTGTTTTGAAAGGAGAAAGAAGCAATGCATGATGGGAGAGATCATAATGGGAAATAAACTCTCCTTCCCAGCGCATCCACTTCCAGCTTTCAGAAGTGGTGGGAAGGCTCATGAACCCAGCTCCCAGCAGCCCTTGCTTCAGCTCCTCTGAAAAGGATCTGTCTTTAAAAGCAAGGAGCCAGAAAAAATAATTCATACTAAAAACAAACTCTGTCATGAGTCATTTGACTTTGCTTTCCCCTGAACACATAGTTTATATCTTGGGCGAGCTAAGGCTAAAGGAACATCTGATATGTTTTAGTCTAGCACAGCCATTATTTAAGGAGTTTCACATCCAATGCATGCCCACTGGACCCC
>NW_011889086.1:222489-240026 GCF_000151845.1 Pteropus vampyrus | reverse complement strand
AGGAAGCCTCCGCTTTGGGTCAGTGTATTTCTCAATTCTGGGCAAGCAGTCTGTAACCCAGAGTGCAAGGCAGGTGGCTCTGTCTCTGTGGCCAACTTGCTCTTCTTTAGATAATTGAAAAATGATAGGAATACACTTAGACATTGTAAAAACTCGAACAATACAGAAACAGAGAACAAAACACAAAAGGCACAAACCTCTCCTGATTACCCAGAGATAATCATTATTATACATTTTGTATGTCTTTCTAACCTTTTTAAAACACACGTATGTAGAATCATATAGTACAAATTGTTATGCAACTTTTTTTTCACTTAAATTGTTCTGCAAATTTTTTTCCACTTAAAAGAAATTTGGGGAGTATGTTAATGAATATAAAGCTGCCCCGTATCTATTACATATTGGTGGTAATTCCAGAGCCTGCATACATAAAAAATTATTTAACCAATTTCTTATTGATAGACATTTAGGTAGTTTCTACTGTCTAGCTTTTATAAATGGTGTTAAGGATCATCACTAATATGGTTCCTTTTATACAAGTATAAAGACTTATCTCAGATACAAAAAAAGTGGACTTTCAACTAGAAGGATTTGCGCATTTAAAATTTTATTAGCTGTGGCCAAAATGTACTCCAAAAAGGCTGTCTCAATTTGTATTCCTGCCAATGGCGCCCCTGTGCCTTTGCCAACACTGGATATTGTCAATGATTTAACATTTTTGCCAATATGTTGGGCAGAAAATGACTTCTCATCGTCCTCTTCCTTTGCCTCTGCCCTGTTACTAGTTAAGAGTGAACATTTCTTTATATCCACAGTCACTTGATTAATGTTTTCTGTTCATGGCCTATTAATATCCTTTCTTCATTCTTCTATAGAGTTGTCTTTTCCTCATTGATTTGGAGGAGTTCTTTAAATACTTTGCAGATCAATCCTTTGACATATACATTGAAGACTTTCTTATGATGTGGCCCTCATCATCTACTTTTGCTTATGATATCTTGTACAGGAGTTTTACATTTTCATGTACTCGCATTTGTGAATTTCTTTCTTTATGACTTCAAGATTTCTTGGAAGCTTTCCCTATAAACTGTTTCTTCTCCTGAAGCTGTTTTTCAGAATGATAATTTTTTAAACCAAAATACACCAGGTTGGCAGAATGGTCTCTGTGTTTGGGCAGACACTCTGGTAATTTAAACATTAATTATGGGAAAATTCTACAATCATATGCATCAGTCACAGGCCAATGAGAGGTACCAGGGAACTAGCCAAGAGTATACAACCCAATGTCATATATACTGTCCTTGGACTATACCAGTCTCCTTTACATGCCACCAGATTTGGGGATATTGATGTTGCTCTGAGCGTTAGTTTACTTATCTATAAAATGGAGTGAATCACAATTTTTAAAAGTTACTATGAGGTTTAACAAATTCCATGTTTCAGCACCTGGTAGCTACTCAATACATGTTTGTTTTTGCCTTTCCTGACAAAGCCCCACCCCCTCGGACATTTAAATGTAACTGGTCATTTAACACTTTTGACTTCCATCTCTTCTGAGAATTTTGTAGCTGAATAGTGGAATCACAGCTCGCTCAAAAGTCTGAGGCAATTTCCTCATGATGCATCTCAGTGGGCCTAAAGGAAACAAAACACCTACACCATTGCTCAATGCTGGAAAATCCTGCAGGGTGGCCAACCCCTTTTGGAGGAGAGGAGCCAGCACTCTGGGGGCCTGCTCCAGTCCACGTAGGTGGAGAGTTCCTTCTTCCAGAGCTTTTGTAGTTTCTGGACTTACTGAGCCTCCTCCTGCCTAGACGAGGAAAATTCTCGCTGCCTTTGAAATCATCTCTTCCCCTCACCTCACTTGTCATCCTTCACTTCTTATTACCAACACAATGCTCAAGGCTGGGAGCCCAGATACTTGAGCTGGACTGCCTGGATTCAAAATCCACCTCTGTCACTCTTACTTGTGAGGCCTGGAGCAAATTTTTTAATTTCTTCCTGCCTCAGTTTCTCTGTCTTGAAAATGGGAATTGTAGTGTTACCTACCTCGTAGAGCTGTTACAAGAGTTAATGTTTATAAAGCACTTGGCACACAGCACAGTGCATAAGAAGCTACAAAGAAATCATATGTGGTGTCTGAATCCTGGCTCCTCCTTTCACAGCCACTTGACTTTGGATAACATACTTATTCCAACCTCAGCACTCTCATTTGTAAAATAGGTTGGAAAATATTCCACAGTATTTCTGGGAAGGTCAAACGGGATAATGTATGTAATGATTATAGGTATTCAATAAGTGGTGGCTAGTATGGTAATGGTTCTCCAAAAAGGTAGGAAGGAACATGAAGCAAGTATACAGTGCTCGAAAGCAAAAAGGTTGGTGATTACAAGAGAAGGCTCTGAAGTCAGACACGGGGTTAGAGTTCAGCCTTTACCACTGTTGTCCCCCCTGTGACATTGGACCTAACCTCTCCAACATTCAGTTTCCTGATCTACAAAATTAGATCGATATTCATATCTCCTTTCCATCCACGGGACGATCCCTGCCTGCAGTCAGTGGTTCCTGGGCAGCACAGGCAGAGCCGTGGTCCAATCCTCCCTGGTAGATCAGGAGCACAAAATAGGAAAGAGCTCAAAACTCAGGAAGGGAAACTGAGGCAGAAGCATGGTTTCAATGGATCAGTCCAAAATGATTGGGGCAGAGAGAAAAACACAATTAAGGATGTCTATCAGGATTTATCTTCAGCAACATATATCATTTTAATTATTAAAACAGTCTTGTTGGGTACTCTTACTTCCAGTCTTTACCTCATGCAACTGAGGGTGAGAAAGGTTAAGTGACTTGTCCAAGGTCACACAACTAGAAAATGGAGGATCTGGGATTTGAGCCAAGGTCTGTCTGGCTCTAAATCCCTAATGATATGCTGTTAATATATGTCCTGCCTCTGTTAGGAATGACTCAGAGGCCAAGCAGGAGGGGGAAGGGGAGAAGGGTGACACTGTTTCTCTGGGAAACCAGAGGAGGCAGAGGCAGGAGCAGTAGGCCTAGAGCCCACAGGCTGCATGTAAAAGTTTGGAAATTTTGCCCTGCGAAACAAGAGAGTGTTTTCAGCTGAGGCCAGTTTCAACTGTACCCTGTGTACTAGGCTTAGGGTAAACCAAAACAGAGCCATAAATAGCACTCCCCAGAATTCTCACCACAACAGCCCACAGTGCTCCTTCTGTTTGGCGATGACTGTTGAAACACTTCTCGTGAGCATGGCTGAATCTGTCACTATTCATGAAGTCAGTCACAACCCATTTGAGTGCGGCTTTTGGGTGTGGATAGAGATGCAAGAATCATCAGATGGTCAGCCATTATGGAGTCTCAACAAATGGCCTTGCCCCAGGAACCAGCATCCCAGGACAAGGGACAGGCTTTCCTAAAGCCACCTAGTTCAGTGGACATGCCCCAGCCTCTTACAGAATGTTTTTATGTCCTTTCTTTAACTTAAAAAAAAAAAACAACAAAGTATCAAAGCTAGAAGAAATTTTAACAGGTTGTCTAGTCTAATGCATTTAAAAGTTGGGACATTTGGTTCCAGAATAGGAGGTGGTGCTCCCAAGGTTATAGAGAGAAAATCCGAGACTAGAATCCAGGCCTCTTGATTCTTAGTCCAAAGCACAACATTAATGCCACCCTCACGAACCTTTCCACTGCAGTAACAAAAGGTCTGCCAGCCTCTCCAAAGGCAGGGCTGGGATGTGGGAAAGATGGGAAGGAGGTTGTGTTTATACTTCATGCTTTAACTTTCCTCCCAACTTTCCCCCCTCCACCCCATTTCAATATTTTCTCTTACCTGTCAAAACTAACTAGTCCTGTGTGCTTGAATCTCATTCCCTGAGAAGCGGCTCCATGTATTTCCAGAGTTATTGCTGCTCACCTATCCAGGGCTTTTTCTATGAAGCAGTGCTACCTCTTGACAAGTGGAAAGGCCCTGGGACCAGTAAGATGCCTGGCTCAGCCCGTACTGGGTGGGCTTACCTAGACAAGACATTGCTTCCCACCCCAGGCATTGTTCCTCATCTCTTGGGTGCAGGTGAAGAAGAGGAAAGGAAGGGATGTTAACTGATCACCTGATACTATGCTGGATTGTATAACCACATTTAATCTTTAAATTGGGTTATGTGAGGTAGGAATCTCCCTTTACAAATGAGGATTTCAAAGTTTAGAAAGACACAAATCACTTGCTCAAAGCCACACAGCCAGAAAGTGAGAGTTGGGACCTGAATCTAAATTTGTCTGAAAATCCAAAGTATAAGCTCTTTCAGGTGCATCAGGCTAGAGAAAGTAAGATCAATGTATGTGCGCACATACGTATACACACACACACACACACACACACACACACACACACGCACACACGCACACACGCACACACACACACAGAGTGAAAGAGTGCTTCCTAAAGTGTGATATGCTACCCACCAGTGAAAGGTGATAAAGATGATTAGCCACCCAGGCCAGGCCAAGAATAAAATAGCTTCCAACAGGCCAGTGCTGGCCTCTGGGGACATCTGCCTGCCACAGGGAATTCTGGGCTTTGAAGCCCTTACTCAAAGAATCTACTTACAAGTGACAGGAGTAGAGAGCTGTTTAGGAGCAAGGATCTACCAGCTAATCGAGGAGTCCTCCAGTGTCATTGGAGGGCTACTGCAGGCAGTGCTGGCTGCATAATATGTGGGACCAAGTGCAAAACAAAAATGTGGGACCCTGGTCCAGACCAGGGAAGTCACCCCTTCCCAGAGGCCTCCTATCATAACTCATGGCTGACAGGTGATCCGGGGGGTTTCCAGCTTCCCAGTTGCCTACAGAACACTCCGTGGCAGTGGGAGGTGGTGCGGGGTGGAGAGCCCCTGCATTGCCTCGCCCTGTACTGTACACAACAGGCTCACTACCCGACCTGGTTCTCCCCACACCTGTGCCTCCCACCCCATGCAACCCTTTCACCACCAGGGGTGCATGGTCAACAATAGTGATGTGGAATAAGGTACCGGAAGGCAAAAAACAGACAACTAAGAACCAGAAAAGAAAAGGCAGCAGCAGACTACCCAGTCCATGCTCGACTGTCCCATCAGCCTTCCTTTACAAAGCACAGATTCTAAGGTAAAATTAAGACTTTCAAGACAGCATCTGCAGATTACTAAACCCCAAGCTTGGGCCCTTCTTGGTATGGGGCCCTGGGTGACCACACAGGTGACATAACCATGAGTGGCCCTTACTGCAGGTCCTTAACAGAGTTTCATTAGTCTGGGGGAAATGAAAAAATAAAGGCAGTGTATAAGTGTTTAACAAAGCTAAATGTAGAAAATTTAAATGATTTCCCTTTATTCTAAAATCAAGGTAAGTTATTATTATTATTTTTTTTTAAGTATTAAAACCTCTTATTTGTTATGACAAAACGGTCAGAGTAAATGTTGAGTAGTTGGTTTTTTCTAAGGTCCTTATACGGCAAAATACAAAGCTGATAAATTTTGCAGGTCTCCAAAAGGTTTGGATATTTTATAGGTCCAAAGTTTGGGAACTCCTGATGTGGGCCTTCTGTGAAGATAGCCCTACCTGCTTGTGGAAATGCAGGCTCTTCCTTAGCTATCAGCATCAGAAAGTCTCCACCCCACATACAATGGGTATACTTCAGTATGTTCTAGGTACATCTTTGCTTTTGTGAAGTCTAAAATCTGGTAGACTCTGTTAGAATAGGCAACACAGAATAGGGGCATCAAAATCAAAATTCAAAGTCCGAAACTTCCAGTTTCTTAGGACCCTAGAGAGAGAAGGGTACAATGTCAGTCATTTCTCCAAATCTCCCAACCATCCAAAGAAGTGAAGTGGAACAGTGATCATATACCCACAACAGATCTCATGTCCTGGCATAATTATTAATAGTTGATAACTAAAAGTGTCTAGGATGCAAAGGCAAGTTTATTGGGATCTATGGCCACTCTGATTAAATGACCCTTCAATTCTCCTGAGGTAACAAGCCTAACAGAGGCTGCTGTTTCCCTGGGCAGGAAACCCATGAGGGCAAACTGAAGGGTTGCATCTGTCCTGCCAGAGGCTTGGGTTGGGTGTCAGCCTGGAGCCTGGAGGATCCATTCAGATTCTGGGCTACAAAGACCAAGTGGTGGGTGAACCTGTTTGACTCCTAGTCCAGGCTTCCACCATTGCATGGTATTGTAGGATTGTCAAGTTGAAGGCCAAGCCACTCTCTATCTTTTGATGAGGGAAAACAGATCAATACAGTGGTCCACTGAACTCTGGAAATAGACAACAAGCAGTGTCTTTTGGGGATTGTCACCGAAATGATTTTACTCCAGAAGATGTAGAATTAAACATAACCCAGACAGCTGATTGCTGTGAAATCCACATGCACAAAAACAGCCATTATAGTGTCTTCTCAGCTACAGAACCAAAGAGGCTTTCTATAGAATCTACTGGTTGGTAGACTAGGCTTTGGGGTGAGAGGAAAGGAGGAAGAGAAAAGAGAAATAACAAGTCAGATAGGTGGACAATTTTGAAATGTACAAAGTCTGGGCCATTTAATGGGTTTATTTTTTTCTTTTTATTCCACGTATTTGAGATACAGAAAGAAATCTTTGCTGTACTAGCTTCAGAGTCTCAGGTTTAAGAAGCCGATCATTGACCCAGGGAAAGAGTTACATAAATCACACTTTCGGGGCCTTCAGACAAAGAACTTGGGGCAAGCTAGAGAGTTTGCAGGGAATTTTGGTGACATTTCTGGATGCCCTTTGTTTCCCCCTTTCAAGAAAAGCTCTTTCTTTCCTTGCTTTCTCACATAACAGCTTGGAATTCGTGCCCCACCCCCCAAAATGCATTTGAATTTGCTGGGTTTTTAAGAGTCAGGGCATGAAGCGTTTTCCATGGTAGAAAAGTTCTGGCATTCTAAAGCAGAACTAATGTGCGATTTGGGAAGGCTGCCGTATTTGTGCACTTAATTAGGCCTCCCCAAAGGCAGCTGATCCATCGTGTCATAGGAAACCGGTGCCGAGGCCAGGGAAGGCTGAGACTGTGTGATCACCCGAGAGGGTAGTGAACATGGACTGCACACCTGTTCCCCAGTGACTGGAATCAGGATTCAAAGGAAGTAAAGTTGGGGCTTTCCAACAATGCTCGTTTGGATCCCGGGCCCGGTTTCATCATTTAATGTGTCACCGGTGTTTGTGTCAAGTCTCATAACACTCGGAGAATGAGGACTAGAGCAAAGTTCATTCTCTTTGGGTCTATGAAATAAGGTCTTGGTTCTGATAAGGAATTTGAAGTTGACAAAAATTGCAGTGGAAAAAAGTAGTGACTTTAGAGTCCGAGCCTGTGCTCTGACTCTGATTCTGCCTCTATTAGAAGATGTCAGATCTTGGAGAAGTTAGTAAATTCTGAGCTTGAGTTTTCTTCCCCCCAAAAACGGGCATTCTAACACCTGTCCCATGATTTCATTACAATAACAACAGCTAGTATTTGTTGAGCAATTACTTTGTGCTGGGCACTCTTCAATCCTCTGGCTGCTAGCAGGTAGAGTCTCTGTTAGAGGTTTTGAAACTACTTACTCCCTATGTGCCAATTCTTGCCCACTGCCCGTTTTTGCAAATAATGTCTAATTGGAACAAAGCCATACCCATTTGTTCACATATACTCACTCTATTGCTGTTTTCATGCTACATTGCAAGATTGCATAGTTGCAGCAGAAGCTGTGTGTCCCACAAACCCTAGAATATTCACTGTCTGGCCTTTTACAGAAAAATATTGCCAACCCCTGCTTTAAATTATCCCAATTTAAAAATGAAGAAAATAAACCATTGTCATTTTAAGTAACTAAGGTCATACAGCTAGATGGTAACAGAACTAGGATTTAAACCTAATTTAAGCCTTGACTCCAGAATGTATGCTCGTCACCAGTATCTTATGTATAATATATAAAGTGCCTAGCACAATGCCTGGCACGTAGGAGATGATTGACACATCAGTTTGATTAGCAATCTTTTGCATTCACCCATGACACTCATTTTCCTTCTGCCTTCCTTCCTAGGTTCCTATCAATTCCAACTGCCTTTTCCTTCTCTTCTGATTACATTTTCAATTCAACATACTCGGGGAAGTTTTATAGCTATCATCTCAATCCATCAAACAGTTCTGTGAAGGTAGAATCATTACCTTCATTTAAAAGATGAGAAACTACACGTGACCTCTGATCTCCCAGGAATCTACACACCATTTGGGAACCCTCAGAGGAAATGTTGGTGGGGATGTTTAGAACATTTTTTTATGCTGAAAATTAACATTAAAGAAAAAAATCTCAGTGGTTGCTTGAGAAAGGATTACAATCAAATTGGGAAAGAAAATCAAAATATTAGAACAACAGCAGGCATTTTAAAAGTTATTTAGTCCAGATCATAAGTGAGTATGAATTCAGACAAGAGGATGGACCAGGGGGTATGGGGTGCGTGGACAGTTTCCTGGCGACAGTCCCGTGTAAGCTGGGCCTTGAACATGGGGCAGAATTTAGAAAGGAAAAGCTCAGATTTAGGCATCATGGAGTATTGGAACAGAGAGAAGACAAATGGAAATGTCTCAATGACACGGGCCTGACAAATCCCAGAGAACTGTGGGAATTAAGAATGGGTATAGCTTGGGGACAGATGGTGAAGGATTTTGAAGGCCAAAGAGAAGGGTCTGGGTTTTAAAATAATGATAGTGGTAATTATCATAACAGGATTGCTGACCAAGGCACTGTGTGTGTGTGTGTGTGTGTGTGTGTGTGTGTGTGTGTGTGTGTGTGTATGTATATATATATATATACATCCTCGCCTTTAACCCAGCCAACTATTCCATGATGTAGATATTATCCTATTTTGCAGCTGAGAATATTAAAGCTTAGATTGTAGCCATCAAATATTAGTGGAAAAATTAGAAATATTCCACATGCTTACTTTAACAATGCAGGGCTTTTTCATTGTTACTTTCTTCTGTGGAAACATGTGTTTGTGGTTGGTATTTTATAGTGTGCTCTTACAATATAATTTAGGTTTTGCCTGTAAAATTGTTCCTGCTTGTTCTGAGGCTGTTATCTATTATCAATTATTCATGGACTCAGACAGAGAGGAATTAGAGGCTCTACACCACCTAAGCAAGTCTGAAACCTCCCACCACAGGCAATGGGGAGCTATGGAGTGCTTTTGAGCAAGGGATGCCGTACTGAAAGAAATTATTCTGCAAACAGGATCAGGCTGGATAGGAGCCAGAAAAGACATGAAGGAGGAGGTAGAATGAACCCAGAAGTGTGATATGCAATTGTGAGGCAACCTGGGATCAAGCCATAGAAGCCTGGGTTTGAGATGACTGAAGAGGACATAGCAAGACGAGAAGGGCGTATGAATGGAGTCAGAAGGTCATAATCAGCACTGCTCAGACCCTACTACTAGACAGCTGTGGTTGAGGAACAGAGGACTTGGAGTCTGAAGACTTAGGTTCAAGTCCTGGCTCTACTGCTAAAAATGTACTGTGTGAAGGAGGGAAAAAGGAAGAGTTATGTGCTGATTGAGTTATACAGCATCTCATTGTGTCTTCCCATCAGCTCTGGGAAGTGGTAATAGAACTATACATGAACACTTCTTTGTGTCAGCACTTTCTATATTTTCTTCTAGCCATGTTCTATATATTAACTCATTTTACCTTTATACCTATGAGATAGGGGGCATTGTTATCCCCTTTGAAAAGATGGGAAGATTAAGGCATAAAGAAGTTAAGGCTATGGTCACACCATTGGTAAATAGAGAAACTAAGCTTTGAACCCAGGCAGTTTGGCCCCTGAGTCCATGCTCTTAGTCACTTTCACACTGCCTCTTAGGTGAGTTTACCCAGAGAAACATTCTGGGGTTAAAGTTATCCCATTCCACCCCTTCACCTGTATATTGACACTCCCACCTTTACACCAAGGGGGTCAGGACCTCCCACTGAGAAGGCTCCTTGCCACAGCCTGGTGTTGATCGCAGCCTGTCTGGAACCTTTCTCTGCATCCTCCAACCCCCAGACTCTCACTCTGGCTTCCTGATTCCTGGCCACTCCCAGCACCCTTAGTTCTAGCTTCTGCCTTAGTAGGACTGATGCCCACTACCTCTCCTCCAGCTCCCCTTCTCTGAATAATTTGCTTTTGCCCTCGAGGCACTTTTACCTCCAGCTCAGCACCTAGGATCCTACCCCCCTGCTTCCCCCACCAGCCCACATGAGTGGCATCCCCACTAGATTTGTAGTAGCTACTCGGAAAAGGATTGGACCATGTTCAGGCACCTTCTCAAGGGCTGGTTCCTGGCAGCTTTACCAGTCCCACCTGTTCCTGGTAGCTGTCAGTCCAACCAGATGAGGCTATTCTGGGGAGCAGCAAAAAGATTTCTTCATCCTAGTTAAGTCTTTCTTAACAAAACAAAACAAAACAAAACAAAACAAAACAAAAAACAGTCAAAAGTGCCTCTAAAACATGAGCTCTAAAATACTCCATGGGATGCTATAGCAATTAAGGGCTCATTCTCTGAAATCAGAAGAATATGGATTCAAAATCCAGTTCTTCCACTTGCTAGCTATGTCATCCTAGGAAATTTGCTCAATCTCAGTTCTTCGTTTGCAAAGTGGAGCTAAAAAAGAAGGCTTACCTTATTAGAAAGTTGTGAGAATTCAGTGAAATGCTATATGTGAGCACATATCACAGCACCTGACCAGCAGCAAGTGCTCAATCAATGATAGTTTTTATCAGCATTATATTGTCATTACATAAAGTATCATTCAAGACTTCCTGGAGATATTTCATTCAGACAGTTTATTCAACAAACATTTATCAAGAGGCTACTACTTGACAGAACCATGCCAGGTGCAAATATAGGATGTATAAGTATGTTTATCAAAGAAAATACCGCATGTTAATCATTTATTATATGTCAGACATAGTTCTAGGCATTTTAGAGACATTGTTTCATTTAATCTTGATAAGGACTTTGCAGACAGACATTATAATTGTCATTTTACAGATAAACAGAGGTTCACAGAGATTAACTCCCCAAAGATGTGGCCAGGGACTGAGTAAGGTACTAACTACTCTTAAATAACCCAAGATATTCTGAGCTCAGGTCTCCAGTATTGAGAGATCCATGTTTTACTCCCATACTCATGTAATAGCATGTCTTTGTTTAGGTACCTTTCTGGTTAAAGGGAAGTTCATAGGAAAGTGTTGATTTCATCCTTATCGGTCCAAATCTCTGAAAGAAGTGAGCATTCTTGAGCCTCTCTTAGTATGCGGTCCATGAGACTGGTGGGCTGTACTGTGATGATTAGGGGTTGATCATCATGCAGGGTGCCTTCTCTTATTATGTAGAACTGGAAATAGAGATGGAGAAGCTCATACTGGACTTACCCCAGGCATACTTTGAAAGTTATTTTGCTCTGCTTTTGAAACAAGTTCCTGTCATGAGCTTGCTTTTTGGATTTGTGCCTTCAGCCTCCAGCCATTGAAAGCCGAGTATGTCAAGGGAAAAAACGTCCTTCAGTTAGTTGAGGTTTTAATTCTGTTCCTTCTTTGGTGGTTTGAAACTAATTACAGACTCTGGGTTGTTGCCTACATGTACAAAATGAAATGAGAGTTTGAGCCAATTACTTTAATAACAAAGAGAGGAAAATCCACTTTTCTTTCCATTATCTAAAGATTTCAGGCATATGTAAGTTTTTTAAAAATTGAATTATATGAAAAATTGGCCTCAAGCCTTCATTTCACTTTGTGGATGTAGAAACAGTCTCAAATTTTGTTTCAGAAAGGAGATGACAGGTCTAAGACTGCTTCTATGGAACTACAGGATCTCGTTGGAACAACTGTGGCTAAGAGATTTCGGTATTGTTATGATCGAATATCTGTGTGTGCCTGGGGGAGGATGGTGTATTATGTATTTCAGTTTTTAAAAAAGCTAGTGTACCTGGGATAAATTTCAGAATGAAGAGCTTCTATTTGTCTTATTTATTGATCCATTTATTTAGTCCTTGCCATGGCCTTGATGGCCTGCCTTTTCTGACTTTATCTTCTGCTCTTTTGTGCCTACCCAGGCTGCCTACCCATCTAATGTGGCCTCTTTGCTCTCTTTCCACATACTATACACACCCACTTCAAGATTTCCATACTTACAGTTCCCTCTGCATGGAATCCTCTTCCCTTAGATATTTGGCTCATGCACTCATTCCCTTCAGGTCTCTGCTCAGTTATTATTTTATCAGAGAGATGCCACTCTTGGGAACCCTATACAAATCGCCCACTCCACTCCTATCATTCTTCGGCCCCCTTACCTACTTGATTTTTTCACCTGACATATGTGTGTACATGTGTACATTATTTTAATATGCTTACTTTTTAGAAGCTTTTTATTTACAGAAAAATTGTGAGGATATATACAGGGAGTTTTGGTAAGCCCTATACTTAGTTTTCTTTATTGTTAACATCTTACATTAGTGTGGAACATTTGTTACAATTGATGAACCAGTATTGATGCATTACTATTAGCTAAAGTCTATATTTTATTCAGATTTCTTTAGTTTTTATCTGATGTCCTCTGTTTCAGGATCCCATTTCAGATATTAGATTACATTTAGTCATCCTGTCTCTTTAGGCTTCTTTAGTTTTTGATGACCTTGACAGTTTTGAGCAGTAGTGGCCAGATATTTGGGATTTGTATGATTTTTTTTCTCATGATTAGACTGGGGTTAAAGTTTTTGGGGAACAAAACCACAAAGATAAAGTACCATTCTCATCACATCATTATCAAGGGTACATATTATCAACATGAATTTTTTCTGTTGATGTTGACCTTGATCACCTAGTTGAGGTAGTGTTTGTCAAGGTTCTCTACTGTAAAATTACTGTTTTTTTCCACTTTACATACAGTACTCTTTGGAAGGAAGTCACTATATACACAGCCCACACTTAAGGAGTAGAAGTTATGCTTCATTTCCTTGGAGGTGGAATATCTACATCAATTTGGAATTCTGCATAAGAGATTCATCTCTTCTCATTCATTGAATGAATTTATTCATTGAATGAATTTATTCATTCAATCATTTCTTTGCAACAGTGTGGACTCATAGATATTAATGTTATATTTTTAGTTATAATCCAATACTGTATTTGTTGCTCATTTGTTGCAGTTTTGATCATTAGAAACTCTTCAGGTAGTTTTATCTCTCTGACATAAGCCCATAATTGTGTTTTCTTTAATTACTTTCCTATTTTCTGGCACTACAAAATGTTCCAGGCTCATTGTGTGTATTTCCTGCCTTAGCCCTAGAATCATCCACTTCTCCAAGGAGCCCTGATTTTTTTTTTATTTCAGAATGGTATTAGAAACCAAGATCTAAGTACTAAGTGTGCTGACTGCTTTTGAGCTATTGTTGCCTCTAGGCTCTCCCAGCTGACAGTGCAAGGAAATACATGTGTGTATTCTAATCTGTATGTCTACCCATATCTGTAAATATTTCTACATGTAATCATCAGTGTTCCACTGTATAGAGGTACCAATTTGTTTATTCATTCACCTACTAAAAGACATCCTGGTTGCCTTCAGTTTTTGGTGATTATGAAAAAATATTCACATGCAGGTTTTTGTGTGGACATAAGTTTTCATACCAGTTGGGTAAACATCTATCGTGGGAACACAATTGCTGGGTTGTATAATAAGACCATGTTTAAGTTTGTTGTAAACCTCTGAATTGTCTTTCAAAGTGGCTGTATTATTTTGCATTTCCACCAGCAAAGAATGAGAGTTCCTGTTGCTCCACATCCTCATCACCATTTGGTATTGTCAGTTTTTTGGATTTTGGCCATTCTGTGTGTAATGGTATCTCATTGTTGTTTTAAGTTGCAATTCCCTAATGGCAAGTGATGTTTAGCATCTTTTCATATGCTATTTGCCACCTGTATATCTTCTTTAGTGAAGTGTGTGTTAGGTTTGATTTGTAATGTATTATTGAGTATTTTGCATCTATATTCATGAGATATATTGGATTTTGGATTTCCTTTCCTGTAATGTCTTTATCTGGTTTTGGTATTAGATAATGCTGGCTTCTGAATGAGTTAGGATGTCTTTTATTTACTTCTGTTTTTAGTGAAGACTGGTATAATTTCTTAAATATTTGGTAAAATTTACTAGTAAAACCATCTGGGCATGGTGCTTTGTTGTTATTGTTTTTTTTAGGTTATCAATTATTGATTCAATTTATTTAATAGACACAGCCCTATTCAGATGATCTGTTTCTCCTGTGTGAATTTTGGTAGTTTGCATTTTTCAAGGAAATAGTTCATGTTATCTCAGTTATCAAATTTGTGGGCATAGATTTGCTCATAGATTCTTTTATTATCTGTCTTGATGTCCATGGGATCAGTAATAATGTCCTTTCCCTAATTTCTGATGTTAGTAATTTGTGTCTCCTCTCTTTTTATCTTGGTTAGCTCAGCTAAAGGTTTATCCATTTTAGTAATCTTTTTGGTCTTATTGATTTTCTCTGTTGTTTTCCTGTGTTCAATTCCATTGATTTCTGCTTTTGATTATTTTTTCTTCTTCTTTTCTTCTTCTGCTTGCTTTAGGCTTAAATTGTTCCTCTGTCTTTGGACTTCCCTAAGAACTTCTTAGAGTCTATGTTTATCGCTCTTGCATTCGTAATCGACCATTATTATACTAGAGGCCTGTTGGTGTGGTTTTAAAGTGTGGGGAAAGGAAAGCACACTATAATCTTTTGATTAAATCTTAGCTTTTAGTGGGTCTCTGTCCTTGGGCTGTGACCTTCACAGTTGTTTCTTACCTTTTTTCCTTCCTTCTTGTGAGACAAGAAGTCTAGAGGGGGCTAGAGTTAGAGAGAGGTCCTTCCCCTGGGTAAGATACGGCTCTGGCAAAGTCTTTTCTCCTTAAGAGTAGGCCTTTGTTATAGAGGCCTACTTCACAGTGTTTGCTCTTTTTCTCCTCCTGCTGGAGCCAGGAGAGGATCATTCTTGCTTCTTTACAGTGAGAACCTAGTAAGATTCCTGGAATTAAAACCCATGGAAGTGTGGGCCCCCATCTGAGACTGCATCTCCAGAAATTTTTCAGTCTTATGCTAGTCCACACTCAGCCCCCCAGCACTTCATCAAATCACCACTTAAGTATCCCTACAAGTTTGTGGCTCTAGTGGCTTCAGCTCTGGGTAAGGAGTTCTCAACTGTAACTGTCCAGATTTTCCTGTCTCTCCAGGTCTCAGGGTGGTGGTTTGCCCTGCAACTCCGGTTGTCCAAAAAACCCAAGAAAGATCAGTGATTTTCAGTTTGTTGTCTTTTTTTCTTGTGAGAATGGGAGTGATGAGTTCTATGCTCTTTACATGTTAGAGCTGTAACTAGAAGTCTCTCTATATTCCTTAATGTATTTCCCGATTCTTCTTTTATTGACTGCTATATCGTCAGTAGCTAGCATAGTATTTACTTAATAAATATTTGTTAAATTAATTAATTAGTTGATATTCATTGACCATATCAGTATACTAGCCATTGTGCTTTGTATGCAGATTCAATGACAAAGAAAGACTTCATATGTCTACAGTTATTACAGGGGTGGGAGGAGGCATGGTGGACATATACTTTAAATGGAAATAACAAAGAATTATGGGTTAGAGTGTAGAGGTTATTGAGAATAGAAGACATGTACCTAAACTAGCTTAAGCAGGAGGGAGATCAAACATTGCCAGAGGAGGAAATCATCACCTGAGTAGAGTTGTAAAAAAATGAGTAGCTGCTCGTCTATATGAGGGAGGGTGATCCTGGCAAAGGGGACAGCATAGCGCTGATAAAGTCTATGTTGGACAATGTGCAAAGTGATTTTCAGTAACATTTCATGTAACATTTAGTACTCCATATAAGGCAGGCACCGTGAACTCATTTCACAGATCAGAAAGTTTAAGTGACTTGACAAAATGTCACCAATGCTGAGTGATGGAGCAAGGTCATTTGAGTCCAAAGTCCATTTTCTTTCTACTACAAAGATGACTAAAATGACTAAAGTACGACTCAGAGTCTGGTGGAGAAGCCAAACCCACCAGTGCTGCCTTTGAATTTGCTTCATTGTTGTTTTCCTCTAAGAATTCAGCCCTAGATGTAGTGAGCTGAAAATCAGGGCTGTTTTGCAAAGGCCCACAAACCACTGGGAGGAGTTTTGTCAAAGAAGGCGGGAAAGAAAAATAAATGTGGGCTTCTGCTCTTTAAACCTCAGCCCAGGGGGAGCGGACTTCCCGGAATGCTTCAGGCCGCTTCAAAGGCCCATTGTGGACCGTCTCCAGATGTGTGCAGAAAGCCTTACAGGGGAGCTTCCCAGTGAAGAGGCCTTTTAAGCTTGAACTGAGATGAAGGAAGTTGACATGATGAATCCTACCAGGTGGCCCGTTTTCTGAAGGAGCCCAGATTCCACCATAACCTTAGAAAGAACGGGTGGGGGGAGGGTGGTGGTGGGGGATTAGCCAGTTCAGATTCCTTTGCCCAACAGTGCAGCTTCTTTGATTGAAGAAAGCAGAGGTCTTTGTTGCTGGAGTGAGGGGTGGGGGCATTCACCAAATGATTTATCTACCTGCACATCGTTAGTGACAGCCTGGTCCTTCCTTCAGCACATCTCATGAGGGCTGGAAGGGATTTCAGGATTGGAAAAAGTCGAAGCATTGAGTGATTCGTGCTAGTTTGTTCCTACAGTGATATGCTGCTAAGTGTTCTGAGAGCCAGCATCCTCTGGATTTTTGCTCTGAATCTGTGCTTAAGCTGTCTGCCCAATGCCCCATCTGTCCTGGGTTCAAGACCCCATTTTATTCTTACTCGACACGGGAAAGTCAGAGAGACCCAGGTTTGAATCCTGGCTCTCCAGATAGCTGTGTCACCTTGGACAGAATAACTTCAACTTGACCAAGCCTCAGTTTCCTCTTCTGTGAAATGAGGGTAATTTGGCTGTGAGGGGGGAATAAATTGCTGAGTTGACATACACAAAGTGCCTAGCACAGTGCATGGCACAAAATAAGGATTCAGTCTATTTTCATTCCTTTCCTCTTCCATCCAGCCATATGGGAAGGCAGGGGCTGCCCCATTTGGCCTTTGAATGTTCCTCTGTAGCTGTTTTTAAATCCACTCCCTGCAGTGTCCACATGCACTTAGCCGAGTATTTTAAGATCACAGTGTATTTAGGGGAAAGTCCTTTTGGTTACAGCTAAAATTAGGCCTCTTTTTTGCCTGTCTGTTTACCACCCCCCTTCCTATTTTAACTAATTAGAGGCATTGACACTAAGAAACACTTGAGAAAAGTTGGGAGAACAGCTGGGAGTTGTTCTAGATACCAGCAGCTGCTCCCTCTCAGCGTGCCTGGTGCAGGCACGGAAGAGGACTGTCCTGAGTCCGGGAAGGGTGCTTCAGAGAAGATGAAGGAATGCCAGGGTCTGCCTGCAGCTTGGCAAAGGGAGCA
>NW_011889086.1:196466-222189 GCF_000151845.1 Pteropus vampyrus | reverse complement strand
ACTGCTATATCGTCAGTAGCTAGCATAGTATTTACTTAATAAATATTTGTTAAATTAATTAATTAGTTGATATTCATTGACCATATCAGTATACTAGCCATTGTGCTTTGTATGCAGATTCAATGACAAAGAAAGACTTCATATGTCTACAGTTATTACAGGGGTGGGAGGAGGCATGGTGGACATATACTTTAAATGGAAATAACAAAGAATTATGGATTAGAGTGTGGGGGTTATTGAGAATAGAAGACATGTACCTAAACTAGCTTAAGCAGGAGGGAGATCAAACATTGCCAGAGGAGGAAATCATCACCTGAGTAGAGTTGTAAAAAAATGAGTAGCTGCTCGTCTATATGAGGGAGGGTGATCCTGGCAAAGGGGACAGCATAGCGCTGATAAAGTCTATGTTGGACAATGTGCAAAGTGATTTTCAGTAACATTTCATGTAACATTTAGTACTCCATATAAGGCAGGCACCGTGAACTCATTTCACAGATCAGAAAGTTTAAGTGACTTGACAAAATGTCACCAATGCTGAGTGATGGAGCAAGGTCATTTGAGTCCAAAGTCCATTTTCTTTCTACTACAAAGATGACTAAAATGACTAAAGTACGACTCAGAGTCTGGTGGAGAAGCCAAACCCACCAGTGCTGCCTTTGAATTTGCTTCATTGTTGTTTTCCTCTAAGAATTCAGCCCTAGATGTAGTGAGCTGAAAATCAGGGCTGTTTTGCAAAGGCCCACAAACCACTGGGAGGAGTTTTGTCAAAGAAGGCGGGAAAGAAAAATAAATGTGGGCTTCTGCTCTTTAAACCTCAGCCCAGGGGGAGCGGACTTCCCGGAATGCTTCAGGCCGCTTCAAAGGCCCATTGTGGACCGTCTCCAGATGTGTGCAGAAAGCCTTACAGGGGAGCTTCCCAGTGAAGAGGCCTTTTAAGCTTGAACTGAGATGAAGGAAGTTGACATGATGAATCCTACCAGGTGGCCCGTTTTCTGAAGGAGCCCAGATTCCACCATAACCTTAGAAAGAACGGGTGGGGGGAGGGTGGTGGTGGGGGATTAGCCAGTTCAGATTCCTTTGCCCAACAGTGCAGCTTCTTTGATTGAAGAAAGCAGAGGTCTTTGTTGCTGGAGTGAGGGGTGGGGGCATTCACCAAATGATTTATCTACCTGCACATCGTTAGTGACAGCCTGGTCCTTCCTTCAGCACATCTCATGAGGGCTGGAAGGGATTTCAGGATTGGAAAAAGTCGAAGCATTGAGTGATTCGTGCTAGTTTGTTCCTACAGTGATATGCTGCTAAGTGTTCTGAGAGCCAGCATCCTCTGGATTTTTGCTCTGAATCTGTGCTTAAGCTGTCTGCCCAATGCCCCATCTGTCCTGGGTTCAAGACCCCATTTTATTCTTACTCGACACGGGAAAGTCAGAGAGACCCAGGTTTGAATCCTGGCTCTCCAGATAGCTGTGTCACCTTGGACAGAATAACTTCAACTTGACCAAGCCTCAGTTTCCTCTTCTGTGAAATGAGGGTAATTTGGCTGTGAGGGGGGAATAAATTGCTGAGTTGACATACACAAAGTGCCTAGCACAGTGCATGGCACAAAATAAGGATTCAGTCTATTTTCATTCCTTTCCTCTTCCATCCAGCCATATGGGAAGGCAGGGGCTGCCCCATTTGGCCTTTGAATGTTCCTCTGTAGCTGTTTTTAAATCCACTCCCTGCAGTGTCCACATGCACTTAGCCGAGTATTTTAAGATCACAGTGTATTTAGGGGAAAGTCCTTTTGGTTACAGCTAAAATTAGGCCTCTTTTTTGCCTGTCTGTTTACCACCCCCCTTCCTATTTTAACTAATTAGAGGCATTGACACTAAGAAACACTTGAGAAAAGTTGGGAGAACAGCTGGGAGTTGTTCTAGATACCAGCAGCTGCTCCCTCTCAGCGTGCCTGGTGCAGGCACGGAAGAGGACTGTCCTGAGTCCGGGAAGGGTGCTTCAGAGAAGATGAAGGAATGCCAGGGTCTGCCTGCAGCTTGGCAAAGGGAGCAGGGGTGGGGGTCTTTTCACAGTGTCCCCCACCTTCTGCTGAGAGGGGTGGGAGGACAGAGAGAGCAATGGAAACAGAAGGAAAGAGATGGGGAAAAGAGGTAAAGGGAAGGAAAGCATTAAGTTTAGCTAGTTGGTTAGTTATTTAATTGGTTATTTCATGTAACCCACCTATATATGCTACTGCCCTGTTCTTCCAACTGGCCGCATACTGCAGGCTGCTCTCTGTCCCAGTAAAACAAGAAGGGGCATTAACAAATGCCACTTTCGTCCCCTAAAACTCCTGCAATAAGTTTCCATCCTTAAATTTAGGAAAAACACAAGAACCCATCGCAGGGCCCCTGAGGGCTTGGGTGTGCCTTCTCTCTTCATATCTGTAACAGCTCAGTCCCTCTGCCTTTGTCCATTTCCTCCACTTCACAGATCTTTCTCTCCTGGAGCCAGATTGCCCGAGTTTTATCCCATTTCTCTACCTTCTAGCTGCGCGACTTTCGGCAAGTTACTTCACTTCTCTGTGCCTCATTTTTCTTATATGAAAAATGGGGACAATAACAGTAATTACCTCACAGAACTGATGTGAGGATTAAATGAATAGTTATTAGATGTTTAGATTAGTTACTGGCACATAATGCTGCCCCTCCCACCCACACATAAATATTTTCTTGACGTAGGTCCTTCTCTTCCTTCAACTGAGCTTAAATGTCACTCCCTGAGAGAAGAATTCCCCAGTCCCCCCATCTAAGCTAGTATTCCTCACATAATATCCTGTAGCCCCTTGTACTCCACTTCACAGTACTTAGTGTAATGCATCATTATAGATATTTCTGTGACTATTTGTTTACTGTCCTAAAAGGCTCTTTGTTTCCCAAGGAAGGGACCATGCTGATTTTGTTCACCAATGATTGCAAGAACCTAAAATCATGATTAGCACGAAGTAGGTGTTCACTTAATGTCTGTGAAGGGAGAGAGGGAGTAAGAAGGAAGGAAGGAAGGAAAGATACAGGGAGGGAGAGAGGGGGACAGAGGAAAATGAAGATTATCGGGAAAAAAAAAATACTTCCAAAACCTACTCTCCATAGAATTTATTCTTTCCCACTCCTTAAGATATCAAGGGCTGTATAGAATTTTCTGGCCCCTTGCCACGCTCAGCCTTTTCCAAGAACCACCCACCCCTTTGGGACTCTGCTCTAGACTTCCCCATCATTAGCTAGTTGATATGACAAAAATGCCTTCTAATATATTGACTGTCCCCTAATCCCTTCTTGTTAAACATAAAAATGTACAAACATTCATCTTCTCGAGATACTGTCTTAATTAAACTGTTTTGTAGGATGGAAATTCCAGGTAGTGAGTCACAGAGATGGGCAAGCATTTTGGCATCACACATTCACTGGGGACCTTCCTCTTTAAGGCCCTTCTCGTAACATTGCTGAACTTTTCAAATATATCATGGCAGAACAGGAGATTAAGAGACTTTTCATCTGACCTCACCTTTGACAGTTCTCTGCCTGCCTCCATGTTAAATTCTAAGCCATTCTGTTGATTTCTGCCCATGGCCGGCTGTGAGGCCACAACACCTATGTCACCTCATTATGCAGTTCACTCAGTCTCTCTCCTAGATATTGGCTTTGAGCACGAAAGACTGACCCCGCTGTGACCCACCTCTCAGAAAAGACCTGGGAACTCTTTTCTCACAGGTGGACCACCCAGAAAGGTTGTCTGGAATATTTTTAGGGAAAAAATACGAAAATATATTTCGAAGGATAAAAGAAGGAGGACATGATACAACACTATATCTAGAATGTTTTTCTAAGGATTATAGTGTTGTTTAACAACGGGGTTTGAAGTGGCCTGCTGTGGGGATGCCAATTCCATTGTGCTTTAGCAAAACATATCTTAGTTTTAATGAACTTGTAAACCAACATGCTCCCATTTCAAAATAAAAACAACATCCCAGGTCATAGAGATATTTGCAAAGTTACATTTATACAACAGCTTAGAAACATGCCAAAACAACATAGATTTCTCTCTCTGAGGATCATGCTGGGATCTTTTGCATCTAGATCTTAATCTAAGATTGTACAATCCTAAAACTAATTCAAAGTCTGTGCCAAAGCATAAGCAGTTTGTGGCCCTAGTCAGGTTTAGTATCAATCATTTCTCAAAATACCAGTCCCAAGAGGGTGTCTTCTCTTCCTAGGAGTGGTGATTCCATAAAGAGGAAGGTTGGTGTAGTCTGAAGCTCAGAGCTGCACTAAGACCCATACTCTTCACACCTGGCAGAGAACTTCCTGGGCTGCCTTGGAGGGAAGAAGGGCCCAGCTCATTATCACAACTTCCTCCCTGAAGAGCTGGACCCTTCTTCTCCCGAGGAAAACTTCATGGAGGAGGTGGCATTTTCGGTTAACCATCATTCACCCATCTCTTCATTCAGCAACTATTATTGAGTGAGCACCATCAACCTTCTAGGCCCCGTGTTTCAACAAGAGTTGATGGTCTGATGGCAGAGACAGACAATAAAGATATAATTGCATATGTAAACAATAGCCAATATACTGAATCCACTGTGCATACAGGGCTTAAAGGAGAGGTGGTACAGGGTGGGCTGGGAGTGTTTGGATGAGATTCAAGATCTGTAAAGTGTGACTAGTAATTCCTACTTTCCAAAGTGGCTTAGCCAGTGGCTTAGGAGAGATGGGAGATATATTGGGTGGGAGAGGTTTGCCCTGGAGGAGAGATTTTACCACTGACATATTGCCAATGCATGTGATAATAAAAAGCAGATGGACCTTTTAACTGATCTTATTATTAGAATTTAATTCTCTACAGACAGTGCACCCCGCTGTATTGCCCACACCCCGTGAATAGCTTTGATTACCCTACCCTTTGGTATAGCACTGAGTTAAGCAATGGGTCCTACTGTGCGCTTTTGAATCCTGGATCTACCACCCTGAATCCTGGGTGATCTTGGGCAAGTTACTTAACCTCTGTTCACTTCTTTTTTTTTCCCCCTGTAAAATATGGATTAGAACAATAACACCCATCTTTTGGGGTTGCCACGAATACTGATGAGATAAGATGGCATGTACACACTTAATATGGTGCCAAACACATAGGATACCAAAAATGTTACCCCTTGTTATTCATGAGTGCTTAATGAGTAGTGAGGATTCTTACTTCCATTTCTTTATCTTCCACAAGACCGGACGACCTGGTCCCTGAATAGGAATCTAGTAGGAATGAATGAAAGAATGGGAAGTAGAGGAAATTTCCTTACAGTTTCTGATTCGAACAGCCTCCCTATCTTCATTCCAGACATGAAAATCTGCTGAACACCCCCTGAATTCCCTGTCCACATCCTGAACACACTCATTCCTCAGTGGACTTCCTGCACCCCATGCACCATCACGCAAAGGCTTATGTGGTTCCAGGTGCCATAGTTTTCTGCTCCAAGATGTCTGTGCATAAAGGTCCTAGCATTTTTCCATGGCCTCACGTCTTCTGTCTTGACACACATTTTCTTGTCCTCCCAACTCTTCCTTACCACCTTAAGGAAACTGGGAGATGCCTCTGTGGAAAGCCATGAGCCACACATACTCTGTTGGGTGTCCAGAGGTTGCATTTAAACTCCCAGGTTGTCAAAGTTTCTGCTGTTTTAAAATGGAAAAACAAAAAAAAAGTGCCTTCACATCTCAGGTGTAAGTGCCAGATCTTACAGCACTTACAAGGACAAATCCATTTCTTACTGAATAATGGAGCTTAAAACCCACATGACTGGCTGATGTAAGCTTTGGCCAGGTCTGTGAGGAATCTTTGCAACATTATTTCTCTTGATGTTCTTTTCTGGCAGCCATTGTCCTCTAAACAGGAGTTGGCCAGGCTGAGGCTCTGCCTCTCCTGTTACCCAATGACCCTGAATAAGTAAGTCCATTCAGATCGAATAGACCTCTATGCAAACAGCCCTAAGTACCAGTCCTTACTCTGCCTCTACTTAAGTGGAGTAGATGCCTAATTCTAGAAATCTATAAGAGTTCTTTAGTATTTCTGACAATTCTTTCTCCCTAACACCCCCATTGATCCATCAAAGCCTCCTGAGCACCTATCATATCTGTGCACATCTCCCACGTCCACCAGCGCCACCCTCATCTTCCCCTGGACCTCTGCTCCTGGCCTCTGCTGGGCTGAATGTGGCAGAACAGCCAGGTGGTGGCACCTCCGACTTCCCAGTGCTTCAGAAAAGGAGACTGTAAGGTCTGAGTGGTGTGGCTCCTGCCTGCCTCTCAGCTCTGTCTTATCCAAACCTGTCCTCACTCGATCTGCCCCAACCCCACCGTCTTTCTTATTCCTCAAATGTGTCATTTTCCTCCACGTCGTTCTCTCCTCTGCTAGATGTGTGCTTCTCCCATTCTTGACCTACTTAATGTCTGCACATCCTTGAATGTCAGCTAAGCCATAACATATAGGATGCATACCTACACACATGCATACACACCCACATACATATCATGGATACATACCATATATAACATGAGGCACCAGAGGCTCAGCAATGCCGAGACCTTCCCTTACCTCAAATGCCCTGAAACAGTCTGTGAGGAAGGAGAGTACCCTCATCTCTCAGATTCTGACTACTTTCTGAAAGAAAGAAGAAGGATCTAAAGGCACAGTTATCTGGAGCCACCCTTTCGACACTGCTCTTCTTCATGCTTTCTAACACAGAGGACCTAGGGGAAGGCTGTGGACAATATAATTTCTTGTTCCATCCTTGCCTCGAAGCTGACACACTACACTGTTGCTTGATTATCTGGCAGAGATTAATTTGACTTCTGCAGATAAATTAGCAAAGCTTTCCTGCCTAAACTACCAAACACAGCCTCACCTGTCTATCTGGCCATATTGAAACATTCATTCAAAATTCTTGTTCATTTGTGTTTCATCCTCCTAGGCACATAGGGGTGTGGGTGCGGGTGGGGAGTAGAGAAAGGGAGGAAGGGAAGAAGAGAGAATCTTTCAGAATGATTTAAGGACATTCCCAAAACGAGCTCCACTCACTCTCCCCCACCCCATACACTTTCCTGGCCCCTTGAAAAGCTCTGTCCTACTTACGAGCCTCCTGGGGTAAGCTTAGGCCACCTTCCTCTTTTAGCCAACATCTGGTCCCTGGTAAATCTCACTCAGCCCTCCATTTTCCCCTACCTCTCTAAGCTCATGAGAAAGATCTGCAGCCTGGGAGTTGGGAGGAGTCCTAACTTCTAGTCCTGGCTTTGCCATCAATCGATTTTGTGATATCCAAGTAGTGTCCGTTTCTTCCTCTGAGGCGTTCTCGGCACTGTGGCATTTCACCACTGAATCCACTGTGCACAGAGGTAACCAAATTTGAGAGCACTTGCTTTACGCAAAACACTGTGCTACGAATTCATAATTACCTATTCACTCAACGTGCCTAGAACGCAGATATTACTCTCTAAACTAGAGAAGGAAGATAAGACTTAGGAAAATTAAGAAATCTGCTCGGGGCCACAAGCTGCTAAGAGAAGAGGCAAGTTTCAAGCCCAAGTCCTTCTGTCTCCATAGCTCATGAGCCTTCACACTAAACTGAGTCCCAAGTATACTACAGAGAAAGAAATCAAGATGACTGTTTACAAAAGAAAAAGTAGGTCTCATCCTCTTTCATTCATGCATTATGCAGAAGATGGGATGCCTTTCTTGCATTTTCCCCCATACACACCTCTCTCTATTCAGGAGCTGAGAAGAGGGAAGGCACACTTTGGGACTTCACGTACTAATCTGTAAGAGCCAGAAACCCAGCAACAGAGGCGGAGGAGGAAACGAGATGGGTGAAAGTGGGCGCTGTGAGGCTCTTCAGTGTCAGAGCAGACCTCACCCCAGCCTTTTGGTTTGCAGTGAGTAAAGTGAGGACCGTAGTGGATATAGAACTTGTCTGAATTCACTCTATTTACAAGTAGAGAGAAGGGCCCAGAACTCAGGGCTCCTTCCATAGAATCACCCAAATCAAATGAGCCTTCTCTATTCAAAGAGAAAATCTTCAAGAACATTAATTTTGTGCCCATCTAAAAGCCACAGTGAACTATGCTAAAGAGAATGGACATAGCAGAAAACGTTCTCACAGAAACTCCCAGCTGAACACACAAAGAAGCGGGTCTCCAAGGAACAGTGTGAGGATTGTCTGAAGGGATCTATGCTGGTTAGATTACAAAAATCATAATATATGAATAAATGAACATATGGAAGAAATCAGCAAAGCCCTCTCCTTCTTCCCATATGTAAACTCGGCCTTCACTTAAAGTCATTAAGCAAACACAGATGCAGCCAAACCAGGCACCAGATGGCAAACGAGAGTTGGAATAAAAGATAAAAAAAAAAAAAAAAAAAAAAGCTTTCAGTGTGTATTCAAAGATGGAAAAAAAGCCACGATCCAAAACACCATGGTTTCCACAGAATGGTCACCTAGGGTCACCAAGGCCCAAAAGCGACCAAAACAAAACAACCAGAAAACCCTGGAATAATCATGGTTGGGAAGCTACTATCTTTTGTGAATGGCATACAGTATCAGAAGAAAGAGATAATTTTGGGAAATGAAAGCAATAGTTAAATCGTAGAAGGACAAGAGAGGGACGGGAAAGTGGAAGGAATCAGCTTTTGCTGAGCACTTACACGTGCCAGGAGTTTTGTATCCTTGGGCTCATTTCATTCTCACAACTCCCCAGTAGGTATTGGCCAGTTTTATAAATGAGGAAATTTCATTAGTGGGCCAAGAGAGATTAGGTGCCAAGGTCACACCACAGGAATTCCAACCTAGCTATTTCCAATGCTCCCTATGCACTGTTCCCAGCTTTGCAGCTCTGATTTCTAATCTTTTATCCTGTTGTCAGACTATGGAATATTTGACACAGAAAACATGATCTCTAAAAGATTCCATTTGGCCCATAATCACTGAACATTCACCATGTGCCTAGCCCCTGGGAATACCCATGGGTTATATCTATGTACCAGACACACGGGAAGTCACATGGCTCCCTCTTCCCCCTTCTGCTCATACCACTGCACATAAGGAGGAAGGTGATCTGGCCAGGTGCTGTCTAGAGGGGAGACCAGAGCAGACATGGGATAGGGAACCAGAGCATGCTTGAGAACTTGACTCCACTTTCATTTCACAAAAGAGACCCTTGCATGTTCCTCATCCACCTTTCAGCTTGTACATGTGAGAAAAACATCTGCAATGAAAATGCCCAAGGGCATCCTGACTTTTCAGCATGTATGAGTTTATATATTGGGGGGAGAAAAGTCCAACAATGCTTCCGTTTTAACTAAAAGCTAAAATGAACATTCACATTTCTTCCTCCCCCAATTAAATCAAACCACTCATTTGCTTGCCAGTGGAATGGTCGGGTGAAAAGTGCTTTCAAGTTGGGCAGACCTGTCTCCTAACCCCATCACTAACTAACCTTGCTGCCAGTCAGCCACGTGGCTGCTTTAACTTTCAGTTTCCTCTAAAATAGGGTTCACGTGCATTTTGAAGGGCTATTGTGGGACATCTTTTTACTTTCCTTCTCCCCCTTTTCTCTTTCCACGTGGCTGATCTCAACATAGCTGTTTATTTTTTAAATTTTTTCCATTGTTCTTTTCTTACCAAATCTCAAACCATGATGATTCCAGCTTTCTGCCTTACTTAAGCCTGCCTGTAGGCCACTGAACAATATAAAGAAAACACTATACAAACATAAGGTAGGCTTCTATCATTATGTATTAATTGTCACCAGACAACCTCCCTTACACTCCATCCCCCCACTAGTTTCTAGTTGGGCTTGGTCAGTGGGAGGCACCAGCATTAGCTGGAGGAGAGAATGAAGGTAATTTGTTCTCCTAGCTCTCCTTGCTGAGTTGCCACCGTTCGGCTCATCCATCTACCATCCATATTCTGTAGATCACGATTCCTGCAGGTAGCCCTCTCCCTACAACTTTCTCTCTGGGTATGAGAACCACTCCTCCCTTTATTCCTTCAGACCAAGAACTGCTAATGGCTCCTCACTGTTGCTAGTCATGGGGAACTTGTTTACTTTTCTAATCCTTCTTTTAAAAAAAGCCCTTTGTGAAGTTTTATTTCAGTTACCCAATATGAGTATCCACCTGTTTTCTGATGGGGACCTAATATGTCCGCTCAATTTCTGCAATGACAATATCAAGCCTCCCCTGTTCCCAGCCCCATCTTTCTTCTCATGTTCAGACATGCAATCTCCTAATTATTCTCAAATACCAACTACCTCAAAGAGAAAATAAACGCTACTACAAAGACACCTGCCATCAAGTATTCCAACTTTCTTGTATCCAGCGGTGTGCTGGAGCCAGCTCATACCTGCTCATGAGCTGATTATGTGCCTCTCTTCCCAGCTCCACGTTCACTGACATCACATTAGACGCCTGAAATTGGCCCCAGTGGAAGTCTGTACACCACAGAAATTGGCAAATGTTCCCAATTCAGCCCCCTCTCCTTTTTTGCAGAACCAGTTATTAAACACTTATCAACACACCACTGCTTATATCCAGATACAAACTTTTTCTCTTTCACATTTGTTAAAATGGAAGAGATGCCCCACCTATTATCAGAGCCTTTTTCATTTCCTACTGCCTCTGATATCCCACTCAATTTCTTTTCCTATGTATTTATCTTCTCACTGAATACTAACTCCTTCTCATCAGCATTTAAACATTCTCTTGACATGTGAAGTCCAAATCAAAATGTGTAATAGACACACCAATTTCAATGATTTTTCTAAACCTTCTTTTAAACAAACCTTTTATTTCGTTTTACTTTAGTTACCCAATATTAATATCCATCTGTTTTCTGATGGGGACCTAGTATGGGTAAAAGAGTATAAAATACCTCATCAGTAAGTTTTGTCGATTACTTGTTGAAATAACATATTTCAACATATTTTGGATCTAATAGGTTAAATAAAAGATTAAAATTAAATTTACCAGTTTCTTTTCACTTTTTTAAGTAGCTACTGAGACATTTTAAATTACTCATGTAACTCACATTATTTCTTTTGGACAGGGCTACCACAAACTCTCCCATCTTAAAAATAAAATCTCTTATCTATCTACCAGCCCCTTCAGTTATTGCCTCTCACAGTCAAAAATGTTTTAGAAGATGGCAACCCTCACTATCATGATTTTCTCACCACCACCTACCCACTGCCTCCTTAACCAAGGATGATCTGCCTTCCACTCCTACAATTCCACCGAAATAGTCACTAACACTAACCTAGGTTATTACTCAGCACAAAGGGCTTTTCAATCTTTATCTTGCTTTACCTTTGGCAGTGTTTTGCAGTGTGGAGTACTTCCTTCATTGACACACTCTTCCACTAAAAATATACTTTCTTGATTTTCCTTTCACTGCACTGAATGCTGCTTTCTAAATTCTTTTGCCATCACCTCTCTCTCCTCTACCCAATAATATAGATTGGTCATTTAGAGGATTCTGTCCATCTCATACAGTTCTAAGGATTCATTTACTATTTCTATGCCAGCAGCTCTACAGTTATCCACATAACATCTCCACTTGAAGGGCTCACTGGCATCTCAATTTAAACATATTCATATCTGAACTCATCATCTCGACCTTTGCCTGCAAAACTTGCACTGGCCCAGCCATGGCACTATCTGTAAATGGCACCACATCTACTTTATCTCTCCTTCCAGAATCTCAAGTACATCCTGAAGGCACCCTCTCTTTTCTATCCTCTTCAGTCTCTCACAGTCTCTTTCTTTGTAAACTATATCTTATGTCTCTTGAATCTTCTATTTTGCTTTAATTCTACAATCTCCACCCTAGTCCAAGCCACTGTCCCATCTCATCCAGACTGCTCCAAGGGGCTCTTGAGTGGTCTCTTGGCCTCTGCTTTTACTGTTCTTTAATTCGTTCTCTATACATCAGCCAAAGTGACCTTTTATAAACTCGAATAGGATCTCTCTTGCTTAAAACCATCCAGTGGCTTCCCCTTGAGTTTGGCATAATGCCAGAAACCTTTAACATGATTTTAAAAGGCCATCCAAAATCTGACTTCTGCCTTTATTTATAGTTTCATCTCTTATCACTCAATCTATCTACTCCAGCCATCTTGGACTTCTTTCAGTCCTTTGAATGTGCCATATTCTCTTGAGGCTTCAAATATGCATTTCCTTCATCCTAGAACCCTCTTCATCAATTTTAAATGGCCAACTCTTTTTGAACCTGCAGGTAGTATCTTAAGCCCCCATACTACTTTTGTCTCTCTCTCACACTTTGATAACACCTGTGTTTCTTCAATAGCTGTCAGGTTCAATGATGTACCACAATGCCTAGCACAATGCCTAGGACAATGCCTGGCACACAACTGGTACTCAATAACTATTTGTTGAACAATAAAACTAACACTATCTGGCTCAAACTTCCCATTTGGGAGAAGAGGAAATGGGGTCCAAAGAAAGGAAGCAGCTTATTCAAAATCACAGAGCCCAGTCTAAGATTAATACAGGACCAGAGAGCCTCCTGATTTCCAGATCAGTTCTCTTTCCAGTCATGTGCTTGCCTATAATTTAGTAACCAGAGGGAAGCAGACTGAATTCCCTATGTCTTGTGAAAGCCAGAGCAAGCTCATATTCATAAACACAGCTGACGTAGTTGTTGGTTTCTTTGTTTATTTTATGTAAAAGGCCTGGAAGTCCAACCCAGAAATATACTCCATGTTTCTAAACCTAGAAGCTCCTGGCACTTGCGTTCCCTACAGCCCCCATTCTGCTCATTGTTCATCTTCCTTCCCCTCATTAAACAGAAGCATCAACTGGTATTCAGTGTTGAATAGTTCCTTCATTCCATGCTCTTTATCACTCCCGTGCCCAGGCAGCATGTCACATGTAGCACAAGATTAGGAAGCACTGTCTTTAAATAGTAGCACTCAAGAAAACATTACAAGATCCTGTGTAGTGCTAGGGTGGAGTTGCATATAACAATGATAAGAATAAAAATAACTCAATTTTTTTAAGCTACTACTTGTGTTAGGCACTAATTTAGATGGTTTGCCTGCATTTTCTCACATTAATAACTCTAGGAGTAATTATTTCTATTTTACAAATGAGTAAACTGAGGCATAAAGAAGTCAGTAAATAGCCCAAGCCATTTAGTTAGAAGAGCCAAAGCTCCAATCTGGGCAGTCCAGAGTCTGTGATCTTAACTGTATAACATCTGACAATGAAGAATATGTTGACCAGACAGGAAATACAGAAAAGTGCAACTGAGGTAGATCCTAAAATTTCTTTATACAGATATTCTATCCCTGATTCATTCATTCATTTATCCATTCATCTACTCATTATTCTTTCATTCTCTCATCATGTATTTGTTGAAGGGTCACATTTTATCAATTGTTGGAAACATGATAAAAATCAATGGCCTCCATCCTCTTAGATGTCTAGTTGAAAAGACATTTTAGTAAACAGGTGTTTTTCCTACTGTGTGCTAAGTGCTAAGATAGAGGGAATCCATAGGACTTTAGGAACACAGAAAAGATTATAAACCAGTTCAAAAGAACACCACGATGATCTGTCCTGGACTTGCATTCCACACCTTTCCCTGTCTCTCCCTGACCACTGCTTCCTACTTACCCTGCTGGCTTCGCAGTTGCCTTCCAGCCCTTCTCTTACTTTTGTGCTTTAGTGCTATCCTTGGCCTCCCCAACTCTTGGCTTTAGACTCAGTCTCTCTGCTTGTCTTTTCCCTTCTGAAATTGGTTTGCAATAAATTCCAACTTAGCCAGAGGGACTTCTGTACTATAAATGAGGCTAAAGCCAGCTGTAAAGCTAGACCAGGGTGTCCAAGCCCTACTTCTAATATGGCTCTGGCCTAGGAGAATTGGAGATCCCAAACAGGGAGTTTTGAAGAGTGTGGAGAGATAGCCTCTCTTAGATAATTTTGTTATTTACCAACCTAAACACAGAGAAACCAAGCCTATTGACTACTTACCATTCCTTGCAGCTCAATCATTGTGCACTGTGTTAATACCATCACATTTTAATTCTTGGCTGCCAATTATGGCACCAGATGTGCTGGCCAAAGAATCTGCCCGGCATGGAAATAACTTTGAAGCAGGCAGTATAAATTTTCAAGGTGTTCAGAACCCAAGAGCTTTCAGGATGTTGCACTTTCTCGAGTTGCAGTCTCCCACTGACCTGCTCTGCCCTAAACAAATATCCATAAACAAAGCATATCTTGGCTAAATGGTTTCTGTGAATTAGAGATATCAACTGAACTTGGCAACTAAGAGAGTATCAGTGGTGATTCTTGTTAGTCAATGTGTTTGATGAAATAGATGGTGTACTCTGCCCTAGCTATGGAAGAAATTAAAGCCATAAGGGGTATATGAATTGAAAGAAAAGGACAGGATTGAGATGAGATTCTAGAAATTACCATGAGGTAGAGGAGGACATTTGGTAGGAATTCTGGGGAAAATGTGGGAATTGGACTAATAGGCAATTAAAGTCAGTGTCTATTAGAATATTAGAATATACTTAAGTATAGAAGTCTCAGTGAATGTTAAGTTTCAGGATATGGCTGTGGGAGTGAGTGCTGAAATAAAGTTCCTGAGATGAAAGTTCCTGGAGTTGGAAACATTTTGAAACCAATGAGACTCAGCATTGGATGGGTCTTGTAAACAGATGCTGAGATCTTCCATGAACGACAAACTTCCAGGTAGACAAGGAGACTGCGTTGCAGTTTTTAGAGATGAGAGACTCTGATATAACAAAAAATAAATATTTGATCTTTGTCCCTGATCCCTGGCACACAATTCTTAAAACCCTGGAATCTCTGGAGTGAAAAGAGTATCTTTTGCATACTGATGAGATGACTGGTAGCTGGGGACCCCTAGATAGTTTCAGCATAGGGTTCAGTTGCCAGAAAGCCAAAGCCGGATTAGAGGATTTGAACTTTAAGCCTTACCTGCCCTGATCTCCAGAGAGCCAAGATGGGCTGGAAACTGAGTTACTCGCCAATGGCCAATGATTTAATCAATTATATTCCTATACTGAAACCTCCAAAAAATCCCTAAACTGCAGATTTAGAGACCATAGGGTGGTGCACCCCAGAAAGGGCATGGAAGCTCCTCACACCTCCCACACCTCCCACACCCTCATACCTTGCCCTGTGTATCTCTTTCATCTGGCTGTTCCAGAGTTGTATCCTTTAAAGTAAACCGGTAATAGTAAGCAAGCTGTTTTTCTGAGTTCTGTGAGCTTTTCTAGTAAGTTATAAAATCTGAGGTGAAAGCGCTTGTCAGAACCTCCAATTTATAGTCAGTCAGGAGTAAGGGAGGCCTGGACTTGTGATTGACATCTGAAGTCTTGTGGCACTGAGCATTTAAACCTGTGGAGTCTGATGTAACTCTGGTAGTTAGTGTCAAAATTAAATTGAATTATGGGATACCCGGTTGGTGTCTGGAGAGTTAGAGAATTGGTTGGTCTGAGGAAAGAACCCACACATTTGGTGTCAGAAGTATTGTGGGTAAAAACAACCCAGAGAGATAAAATTTAGTTTGCCTCATTCATTGATTCATTCAACAAATATTTATGGATTGCCCATTATGGCCAGGCTCAGTTCTTAGGACAGTGAATGAATCAAATAAAAACCCCTGGCCACATGGAGTTTGCATGCTAGTGGGATAATAAATTCATAAATTTTATGGTGTATTTACTATGTGCTGGCACTGTTTCAAGTGCTTTACCTAATATAACTTTCATGATCCTAACAACAGTCCTACAAGAGGCATCCTGTTATTATCTCCATTTTTAGGAAAGGAAACAGGTATAAATAAGTTAAATACAGCTAGTAATTGATATAGCCCAACTTCACACTGTGGCAGTCTGTTACAGTCAGAATCTATCATTTTAATCACTGCATCATACTTTCTCTTTTTCTGAAAATCACTCTGACTGGCCCTAACTGCTATTAAGAGATGAAAGTGGAAGTTATGATATGGTAGTCAGAGAATGAGATACTGGAATTTTCAACAATACTGTGAGTAGATATTATTCCCACCATATAGATGGGAAAATTGAGGCTTAGTTCACACATCTACTAAGTAGCAGAGCCCGGATACTATCCCAAGCCTATTTATCTCTAAAACACAGTATCTTTCCACTAGCATTTCCATCTCCTGCACAAATGGAGAGCTTCCACACTCCCACCTCTATTTTGTGATCAAAAGACTAATTTGAGGCATATTTTAGAGTCAGGATTAGAAAACAGGGCATTTAAATATTTTTCTTCATCTGGTAGGCATGTAATTAAAAATTAAATAAAATATAAATATGCCATCACATAAACTTATACACGTATAGGATTTTTTCTTTTATAATTTTAAATTGAAATAAAGCATACATAAAGTGAAATACACAGATCTTAAATGTACAGTTTGATGAAATTTGATAAATGTACACCCCCACATAATCAACACCCTAAACAAGATATATATGTGTATATGTAGGTAGACAGACAGACAGACAGACAGAATTTAAAACTATTAGAGGTACAAGTCTTCATGTCATGATTAATGATGAAGACTTCCCCCACATTTTCCTTTCTCTCCTTCCTTCTTGCTTCTAAATTGACGTCTCCAGTGCACGGAGGTTACACAGAATACCAGATGCAGGTCAAAAGATGGCTGTGTCAAAACAAAATAAAGAAAAGAACAACTAGCCATTTCTTAATGCTTGTGAAGGAAAATCACATTCTACACTTTGTTTTTCTGTGGAGGGGTCATGTGCCTGAGCCCACACATTAGCATGTGAACTTGTTCCACTTAAATGAGTCAGAGTTCCTCAAGAAGGCAGATTCATGTATCTCAGAGCTATGTGTCAGCATCTGTGAGAAAAAGTACAATGTACTGTATTGGTGCATCTCTCACACACACACACACACACACACACACTCATTTTCACACAAGAAATCACACAGCTAATAATCAGCAGAAGTGGGATTTGAACTCAAGCCTAGCAGACTCAAGAATGAGGCTTTTGTACTACAGGGAGGACAGGAACATTGGGTATGAGGTTAGGGCTAAGCAAAGGTCTGGAACTGGACTTGAATTCTGCCTTTACTACCTATCGGCTTTATGACCTTGAGCAAATTCCTTATACTCTCTCTTGTTTTACTTCCTTGATTCATAAAGCGGGGATAGATGATGATATATATCTGCATCATAAAGTCATTCTGAGGATTAAAAAGGTCATGTATGTAAAGTGATTAGCACAGTGCATAGCACAGAGTAAGCACCTGGGAAATGTTGGTTTAAAGCAGTAACATAACAATGGCCATGGGACTTGTCTGCTAAGTCAGTAGGTGCCACATGTTTTTGATAATATAGTTCAAAAATAGTTCAAGCTTGCATCCTTAATACATGGAAATAGTTCAAGCTTGCATCCTTAATACATGGAAATTTATTTATTGAAAAAGAGCAAAGACATATTCTGAGCTTATAGATTATGTGTGCTATAAAACAGATAAAATATAGCTGAAATAAAATATTTCAAACATTTGCCTATTATGATGTCTTCATATTAAAATCATGCAGTATCTAAAGATGTACAGTACATCTATGGCCAGGTGAGTTTTAATGATTTTTAAGTGATTTTTGATGCTTTCTAAATGCTTTCGTATGTGCCTGTGTGTCTATATCTCAAACAGTATTCATGATATTTTTTTCCAACTCTTGTCTTATCTGACTAGGTCTTTATTGTTTTTACTTTATAATATGAAGAGCTTGTGCCAAGTAAAAGTGTTACCATTTTTTGTTTAATTGAATCTGAATTATCCCCATTACCTTTAATCCATTGACTGAATCTTTTTCAGCCACTTGCCCATTTTGTGAGAGCTGGTTTAAATAAACTAGATAATACCTATAAATCCACTACCCTGGGCTATGTAAATGACAACGTGTAGCAAATCCTTGGCAGCTGGGGACATACAAACAAGTGCCGTGCTGTTGTCCCCTCAGTGTTATAGAGCTATTCTTCTCAGGAAACCTCACACATCTCACCTGACTCATGACTCTAATGTGTGGACCAACTAACTAATGGATCTGAAAATAATCTGTATATTAGGTACTGGTAAAGCTTAATTAATTTCTTTAGACTAAAAATCATATAAATGACACCTCCAATACTTTCTTCCAAAATCCTAATGCAACATCTTGAGCACTCCCTGGAGTGCATGTCTGCCACTTTAGAAACACAGGCTTAGATGACCCTACACTGTCCCTGTCATGGAAGTCACTGCCCTTTCATTCAGCAACTCAGCAGTCATGAACCACGCACCTGTAAGTGCTGGGATTATGCCAGGCATGAGACCTACAGTGACCTGGTTCCTGCCTTCAGGGAGTTTGTAGTATAGCTCCCACTGGGCAAGGTCTTGGTTATTCTTCCATGTAGATTATGACTGGACACTGCCTAGCTTGCAGTGCCCCTTGGTGTTTAGGCCTAGACTTCCTGGTAGCCATCCTAAAGCCTTAAGGCCATAATTCTCCTGGGGAGCGGAGAAGATAACAGATCATCCACTCCCCAGATTAGTGTGTGTGCCACTTACGGAATCCCCATCTTCTCCATGAGTGTGGAGGAGCCTTTTCCTTTCTTTAACTTAATTTTCCTGGGTAACTCACCTCAGTGTAGCTTAGAGCCCTTTGGTAGCTCCCAAACCAGGCCCTAATGCATGAGAACTGGGTGTTCCCCACACCCACACAGGCCTGGTGATCACTAGTGCTGCCCCCAGAGAAGTGGTGAGCAGTGTGTGCAAACTGGCAGCTTGGCCTTGACACAGCGGGGAAGGGTCATACCGCGTGAATGCCGTCTTTCATGGCCACGGTACAGGGCCCCTATTTTTTTCTACAGAAACCCTTCACTTGCTTTCAGAAGTAACGATCAAATGTGAACTTTCATGGTTTATTTATAGCCCTGCCTTATAGAGAGAAAGAAAAGAAGTGATTAAAATGCAATTTTACAAAATATTTTGTTTTTAAAAGCTTTCATTGTGTGGGCAAAAAGGAAAGAGAAAAGTCACTGCATTCATTGTGCTGTCTAGACTCTCAAACAAAGAGGGTAGCGTGCTGCAAATTAAGATTGTCTGGCTCCTGCTTGCTGACAAAAAGTATGAATTTTGAGGCCAACTTCAAATAGACCTTTTTGAACAGAAATATATTGTGGGGGGTGACTATATTTAGCACGTGTCAGCATTTCCATAATAAATTCGTATTGTTATGCTGTGGTAATTTCCAGATTTACTGCAGCCAGTGGGTTCATGAGGTTTCAGTTTTATGTTAATGATTTGGAGAAATTAGAAAATTCAGCAGGGCTATTTCTGATGACAGCACTAATTCTCTGGGTGTTCTCCTCATTGTGTCAAATACCCACAATGAGCCCTGCCTCTCAAGAAAGAGGAGAGTAAGCACGAGTCATTTGGGCTGTCTGTTTAAGCATAACTTTGTATTTTAGAAGGCAGTATATTTTTGTTTTCCTTACAATTATCAAATCCATATATGCTACTGTAGACAATTTAGAAAATACAAAAATACAAGTTAACAAGAGAAAAAATTATCCCCCATGCTCTTGAACCTGTTAACATTTTAATATATTTTTATCCAATGTTTATACGCATATGTAACTTGGGTTTAGAACAAACACAATTCTTGAGATAGAATTGCAAGAAAATTGTATTTTTTTATTCCCTCTGCCTCTTTACATTCCTGCAACTGTTTTTTCTCTGCCCTAGTTAAAAATTCTGGTAGTTCCATTACTTTCCTAGATACGTACAGTCACTGAGACAATACAAGTCTTATGGTACCTTAAGTTGTAAGACATAGCCAAAATTCAGAAATTAGATTATCAAGGAATATATAATAATCATCCCTTCAATTTTCATCTCCTCACTCTTCCAGCTGGGTCTACTGCAGTGGAGAAGAGGCAGCTGTAATCAGAGTCTTCTTCCTTCCTCATTCACTTCCTCCTCAGTGTATAAGCTTTTTTTGGTGTAAGGGAAGAGGTGGGGCATGTAGGAAAATTCTTATCTGATCAGCACTGTCATAAATGGGCTTCATGCTGTCTTACCCTAATAGGTGTTTATAGTTAGGCTCAATCATAGATTTTGGGGAGGACCTCCACTTCTGGGAACCTCTCACTTACAATATCTTGTCCTTGTTAATGCCTTCTGTTCTAATAGATGACTTGCTCTCCTTTTAATTCCTTAGAAATCCAGTAGGTCCTCGCAAGCTTCTTTATGCAGACTTGCTCTGCCTAATTACATGGCCATATTGGACATTATCTATGGCAACCTTTGACAGCTATCTCACATGTGAGCTACCTAGAGTCTGTGGGAAACAGTTATGCCTTTTGGAGTCTGACGGACGCTGGTGGTGTTGGCTGATCTAAGTACTCCTTCACTTCTACACCAATTTGGCAGCCAACCCTTTTCTTCCAGAAAGGAGTCACACTCAAGTCATTGTGTCCCATAACCTTAGGGACACATACCAAGTTCCCTGGTGGTCTCAGTGAAGCCCTGCTCTTTTGCCTTGTGAGGGAGGAGACTCCTCTCAGCCCTCCCTTAAAAGGAGGCCTGATGTGCAGTAAACCAACAGCTGTCTCCTAAAAGTCCAGCTCTTTTTCTCATGTGGATGAAAGGTTTAAGAGTTGATTAATGGGTCCTCAACTACCCTTTTTACAAATTTTTCAGGGTGGTCTGTTTCCAGCTCACTTTAGTATCTTATATCTGTCATCTTTAGATCTCAGCCAAAACTTCCATTTTAGTGTTCTGTCGTATGTATGTTCATTCATCTCGTAGACATTCCCTGAATGCATACGATATACCAGATGCTGAGTTTGGCTATGGAAATAATTATAACAGTTCTGGTCTTAAGGAGTTCACAGTCTAGTTGGGGAGACTGATGTGCTAACAAAGAATTGCAATGCCCTGTCATAAATGCTGTGATAGGTGGAAGTACTAGTTGCTGTAGGAGCAAATAACTCCCTCTAGAAGGGTGGCAGGCAGTGGGATGAGTCAGAAGAAATCTCAGTGGGTCCATGCATGAGCTAAGTTTAATGCTTAAATCTGTACTTTTTTGAGAAACAAAATAACCTCATTTTAAACCTTTGAAATCTCGATTGCTGGTGTTTGTTTCTTAATAATTTATTTTTAAAACAAACAAAAGTAATGTGAAGAAAGGAAGAAGGAATTCCCAGTCTTTTGTACACACATCTGTTACAGTGGGAAGGGAAGTGACATTTATGGAGCATCTTCTATAATACAAGTTTCCAGGATCCCACCCAGGAAGGCAGTCCTGGAATGTTGTCTCAAGCCTGGGGCCTAAGCACAACCCGAAGGAGTATTCCCTGAAGACATTTTCAACAGTCAGAGGAGGGAGAGGAGGCTAGTTCCTCCCTACCTCACAGCAGAGCAGGACTCTGAAAATGTCCTTGTTAGGTGGAATGGCAGTGACATCACTAAGATGTGTTTGACTGCCCCTTCACAAAACAGCCCCACACTACCCCATTTTAGTTTCTATCCTTTCACCATGATTTCCTTTTCAATATTTTTTTAGAATTTTTTAAATCTCCTCACTTGAGGCTGCCATTTCTTTTCTGCTGTCAGTGTGTTTGCTACTGTGAGCATCCCTGAGCTCCCTCCCAGCCAACACTATTTAATCCATTGAGGGCAGATAACTAGTTCCAAATATTCTTGCTCATCATTGAGGAAGAGTTGATAGAACATATGTATAAGTGATTAGCGGCTGAAGAAGCTTACACATTTCCTAACCCTTGAATAACTATTGAAAAAAAGTTTGTCTGCTTCTAACAGTTATTTATCATACTCTAGTTTGATCATGGTAAATGTCTTTTCCATTCTATGGTGAACTTCTTGATGAGAGGACCTATGCATTCTTCATCTTTGTATTCCATTTATATTGAGTGCTGTACTTGGCTCTTAGAAGAATCTCGATGTTTTATGAATATTCTAGGTGCTGAGATTAAGAAGCAAACAGAAAATGCCCTGGCCTCTTATAGCTTACCTTTTGGTTAGGCCAAGGGGTGGAGAGGGTAGATAAGGAACATATCGGCCAGTAAATACATGGCATGTCAGAAGAGGGTTAGAGGTAAATAAGGTGTGTGTGTGTGTGTGTGTGTGTGTGTGTGTGTGTGTGTGTGTGTGTGTGTGTGTATAAATCACAGTAAGGTGGCAAGGATGGGCAGGGGCCACTTGGATGTTTTGAAAATACCCAGGAGCCTTCACATTCTGTGTGGCAGTCAGTTTTTACATTTTTTCCTTCCCTGCTAGCATTGAGTTTCTCTAGGACAAAGAGGGTGTCTTATGCAAATCTATGTCCCTAGCATAGCATCTGGTACATAGTGAGTAATTAATAAATATGTGGAGTAAGAAGTTGTACATGAGACCCCAGAATGACTACATCCTTAAGAATAAGATGTCAGTAATTGTTTCTAAGACAGGGCCTGTTCTGAGGAACTTTGTCATATTATTGCTTGTAGTCTCCCAGGTCAAGTCTGCTGAACGCCAAAGTATGGGTTCATTCCATTTCCCCTAACTTTCTCATAACTTGTAACAGCATTGGAAGACTTCCCAAGGAAACCACACCATTTTGGTCATATAATGGGGCCAATGTAATCCATGGTTGATCTTGATGCTGTACACACCATGTCCACCCAGACATTGCAACTTGCTGTCTGCCCAATTATCTTACTATAAAAACAAGAATGTCCTAAAGTCACATACCAGAACTCAAGTCTAGACTTAGCCCAGAGATCCCATACCTGTACTCACAATTTCAAAGACTACTGGACAAAAGCTGAAGGCAAAATAAAGAGGTCTTAAATATTTTATCCTACAGTACAGGTGCAAAGTGAGTTTAACTCAGTTATTGTTATCTTGAGTTAAGCAGACAATATGCTTAGTGGCTGGTTATGTTGCCTTCTTAAGCCCTCGTGTCCAGGCAATGAGAAGGAGAAATAATTTCCTCCCATCACTCCCTGGGAGCGATCACAAAAGCTTCACTTTCTGGGCTATTTATGCCCTGGAGGCTTCAATATATAATCATTTATCAAGCCCCGGCTGTGTGATCATAAATGTAACTCTTAGTGTCCAGTTGGGTTTTATTCCCAACACTGGAGAAAATAAATTGAAAAAAAAAATGGACTAACTGAATATCTTAAGGGGAAATGAATTCTAATTAGAATGTTCTTGCCTATGACAAGCCTCACTTCAGTTATAACTTTCCAACTCACCTCTCTGTGTTCTTTCTTCCATTTGACAGGAGGCAATGGCAAGAATGAGCAAAGTTGGGAAAGTTGTGTTTCCCAGACTTGAGGATAAAAGGTAAGTTTATTTTTTTTTTATATGCACAATGGTAAGGAATGAGAGCATACAAACACACACAACTTTAGAGCTGGAATAAACCTTGGAGGTCAGCTAATCCAGTCCTTTCATTTAATAATTGATAAAACCAAGTCCCGGAGAGATAAAGTCACTTTCAGTTACCTACATAGATCACAGAGTTATGTAGGGCCAGACCTGGGGGTCAAACACACTTCTGAATATTCAGACCAATGTTCTTTTCCCTATATCATTAGCAGCAAATCTGGTCTATGTTCTAAAATGTGGATCTTTTTTATCTTCCACCAAAGGACACAAGAGCATCTGTCTGTTTTTTTGTTTTGTTCTGGTTTGGTTTTTTTACCCTTTGCATCGCTTGGCAAAGAGGGCTATATCATAACCTTGATCAGTATTTTAACCCCATGTCACAAAACACTAGTATATTGAACTCCTGCTGTATTCAAGGCATTATACTCATTAGCCTCTAGGCAGGATTTAGAGGGGAATAAGATACAGTCTTATTTATGCACAAAGATCATTTCAGAACAAAGGGTAAGTTCTACAATAGAAATATGACCAGGTGACAGAGTAGCCCAAGGAAGAAAGGAATGTGATCTGCAGGGGTGAGGGAAAGCTTTTGAGAAGAGTTTAAAGTTTAGCTGACTTTAAATGCTTAAAAGAAATTGTCATGAGATAGGACAAGATAAGGAAGGACATACTTGGTATAGGGAATAACATAGGCAATTATAAAGGTGAGAACAGCATGATATGTTCGTGTAACTATAAACCACTCATAAATTTGCAATACAAAGCATGAGATGGGGAATGGCAGGAAGTGAAACTGGGCGTGGAGGAATACACAGGGTCATCGCATAGGAGTTTGAGGCCATGCTAAAGACTTCAGACTCCATCCTACAGGCAGAATGGAGATACTGAATTTCTGGCAGTGGTAGGACCTGGTCAGATGCGAGTTTTAGAAAGATCCCTCTTACAGGATGAATTAGAGAGCCTAAGGGTAGAAGCAGAGAGATGAGATAGAAGGCTTTTTCAATCATCTAGATGAGAGATGAAAAAGATCTGTATTAAATCACCGGTATTAAGTTTAAAGATGAAGGGACAGTTGTGCAAAGGCCTTTTATAATTTTAGGAAAGTATTTGAGGTTAAGACATAAAAGCAGATTCTACCTTGTATAATGGATGGTCAGAGATGCTGATCCCACCAAAGCACAATCAGTATTTAACAGAGTTAGAAATAACCACAGAAAAAGCCATCCAATTTCTTTTCATTTTTTTTAAAGAATGTCTCCAAATGATGTTGGACTGTTAACCTCTGAATACAATCCCTCCTCTAAATACAGGGGTGAGAGGAACTGGCCCTTACATGGAGGAGCTTGACTCAGGAATCCTGCGAGATCTGAGTTCCCTATGCAGAGGAAGCCATAGGCTAGCAGCATCCCTCTTTTGTTGAAATTAGAAACATCGTTCTACCCCCTCCACCCGCCCTGTGTTTTTGTTGACCCTCCCAAGACTTTTGAGAGAAGTCTGCTTTTAAATTCTTTCAGTAAATCCATGTGTTCCTATTGCAAAGAATCCTTAGCTTCTTGCTGTCATCTGAGAGCCCTCCTCTGGGAGAGAGGCACACACAATGCTCTATCACCATCTGCAGGTTGCCTGAAGATTTGCAAGTAGAAAGGGAGCCAGTTTCCCTCTGAGCTACTCTCACATCTGGTCTCAAATCACATTATAAACTGTACAGAACATTTACTTAGGTCTGTACCACAGAGGAGAAACTGTGTGTAGGGAGAATTTGCAAGAGAGGGGATTTGGTTGATGTATAAGTCCAGATCAAAGAATAATATAATCTAGTGACTTTAATCTAGTGACTTTGTAGGAGGATCCTAAATCTTACCCTTATTCCCAGACTGAATTTATCTGCGGTCTTAGAGCAGTCACTTAAAAGTGCCATAGAAAATTTTATGCATCAAAAAGTATTATCAACAGAAAAAAAGGCATCCCACAGAATGGGAGAAAATATTTGCATATCATTATCTGATAAGCAGTTAATCCAGAATATAGAGAACTCCTAAAACTCAACAACAGAACAACTCGAATCAAAAGTGGGCAAAGGATTTAAATAGACATTTCTCCAAAGAAGATATATAAATAGCCAATGAACACATGAAAAGATATTCAACATCGCTCATCGCTAGTCATTAGGGAAATGCAAATCATAACTATAATGATATATCACCTCGCA
>NW_011889086.1:144032-196416 GCF_000151845.1 Pteropus vampyrus | reverse complement strand
GGATGGTCAGAGATGCTGATCCCACCAAAGCACAATCAGTATTTAACAGAGTTAGAAATAACCACAGAAAAAGCCATCCAATTTCTTTTCATTTTTTTTAAAGAATGTCTCCAAATGATGTTGGACTGTTAACCTCTGAATACAATCCCTCCTCTAAATACAGGGGTGAGAGGAACTGGCCCTTACATGGAGGAGCTTGACTCAGGAATCCTGCGAGATCTGAGTTCCCTATGCAGAGGAAGCCATAGGCTAGCAGCATCCCTCTTTTGTTGAAATTAGAAACATCGTTCTACCCCCTCCACCCGCCCTGTGTTTTTGTTGACCCTCCCAAGACTTTTGAGAGAAGTCTGCTTTTAAATTCTTTCAGTAAATCCATGTGTTCCTATTGCAAAGAATCCTTAGCTTCTTGCTGTCATCTGAGAGCCCTCCTCTGGGAGAGAGGCACACACAATGCTCTATCACCATCTGCAGGTTGCCTGAAGATTTGCAAGTAGAAAGGGAGCCAGTTTCCCTCTGAGCTACTCTCACATCTGGTCTCAAATCACATTATAAACTGTACAGAACATTTACTTAGGTCTGTACCACAGAGGAGAAACTGTGTGTAGGGAGAATTTGCAAGAGAGGGGATTTGGTTGATGTATAAGTCCAGATCAAAGAATAATATAATCTAGTGACTTTAATCTAGTGACTTTGTAGGAGGATCCTAAATCTTACCCTTATTCCCAGACTGAATTTATCTGCGGTCTTAGAGCAGTCACTTAAAAGTGCCATAGAAAATTTTATGCATCAAAAAGTATTATCAACAGAAAAAAAGGCATCCCACAGAATGGGAGAAAATATTTGCATATCATTATCTGATAAGCAATTAATCCAGAATATAGAGAACTCCTAAAACTCAACAACAGAACAACTCGAATCAAAAGTGGGCAAAGGATTTAAATAGACATTTCTCCAAAGAAGATATATAAATAGCCAATGAACACATGAAAAGATATTCAACATCGCTCATCGCTAGTCATTAGGGAAATGCAAATCATAACTATAATGATATATCACCTCGCACCCATTAGGATGGCTACTATACATATATATTTACACACACACCAAGTGTGGACAAGGATGTGAAAAATTAGAACCCTTGCACACTCTTGGTAGGAATGTGTATAAAACAGTATAGTGGTTTCTCAAAAATTAAAAATAGAATTACCATATGATCCAGAAATTCCACTTCTGGGTATATACTCGAAAGAACTGAAAGTAGGGGCTCAAGGGGATATTTGTACACTCCTGTTTGTAGCAGCATTATCCATAGTAGCTAAGACATAGAAGTAACCCAAGTGTCCATCAGTGGATGAATAGATGAACAAAATGTGGTATATTACATATGTACAATGTAATATCATTCAGTCTTAAAAAGGAAGGATATTCTGACATATTCTATAACATGGATGAACCGTATATTATTCAAAATGCAATAAGCCAGTCACAAAGAGAAATACTGTATGATTCCATTTACACTGGTATTTAGAGTAATCAAAATCGTAGAGACAGGAAGAATAGTAATTACCAGGGGCTGGGGAGAGGGGAGAGTGGGGAGTTATTCTTTAACAAGTATAGAGTTTCAGTTTTGCAAGATGGAAAGAGTTCTGCGGATGGATGTTGCTGACGGTTGCACAACAGTGTGAATGTACTTCATGCCATTAAACTGTATACTTAAAAATGGTTCAGATGGCAAATGTTGGGTTATGTGTATTTTACCACAATAAAAAATAATTGAAAACTATAAAGCACAGGGGGAAAAAGTACTTTAGACCTCAGTTTTCTGTGTTTAAAAAAAAAAAACAGGAAAAAATATCAATTTCTGGGCATTTCAAGATAATAGAAGCATATAAGAACATTAGTTAGCACTTGACAGCTCAGAAAGTGTATCATGTTCGTTTTCTTGTTTAAAATCCAGTCGCTCTGTGGCATAGGTACTGTTATCACTCTCTTCTAGCAGGGAAACTGAGGTTCAGATCATTTAAAGAAGTTGCCCAAAGTCACCCAGTTCTCACTGCCTGCAAAACCAATGTCTTCCCCACTGTACACAGAGTAAGGCCAACAAAAAATTGTCCATATTAAAATTGGAAATCTTCAAGTATATGAGAAGGGACCCAAGTTCCCTTCTAGCAGTTTTGAGATTCCGAAGTTAGGAAATCCACCTCATAGAGTGAAAGAATTGCTTAAGGTTAAACTGTCAGCGTATTATTAAAAAAGGAAAATTACTGTTCCCAAAATCATTCTATGATTAATAAATTTGGAGGCTCACCAAGTGAGTTTTAGTAGAACCCACATATAGCTAGATTGATGATAATATTGGAATATTAATTTTTTTTAAAGTAGTTACCATAACTAGCACTGATATCGCTTACTATGAACCAGGCAGTGTTCTAAGTGCCTTTCATAGATTACCTGGATTAATTCACACAACAGCTGTTCAAGTAGATCCTATAATTATTCCCATTTACAAATAGGGACATTTAGGCACAGATTAAGAAACATATCCAAAGTCACACAGCTAGTAATGGGCCAAGCTGCGATTCAAATCCAGGCTTCAGAGTCCACCTTTCAAAGCTGTGTTTGGCCCCATCACAGCTCTTTAGTTATCATAATACTTAAGAAAGAAATGCTTGGGGGATGGGGGAAACTTTTATTAATCTATTTAGCTCTGCATATTTATAAGGAGAAGTTCCAGGGTTATTCTTGCAGTCTCTCTCCCCCAAATCACAAGCTTGCACCAAAGCTCCCTCATGAGGACTTCCTTTCAGAGCACCACAGAATCTATCAAGACATGCTAACCTGGCCTCATCAACCCCTCAACCTATGTCAGCTCCTCCCAAGCAAGAACAGTATGGACAAAGTCGCAAATCTTCAAGTATAATTTGTCTTAGCTACTCTTATCTCTTTCAGGATTGGGCTGCTCTGCCATCTGACTCATGGCCAACACCAAGTTCTAACAGTTCTCCCCTGAAGAATCAGCTAGAGAGTACAGGGAGGGCAGAGTCCACTATGGGATGCCTAAAGGCAAAGCATAGCTGTAGGAATGGCATTAGTCACGTTTTCATGGGGTTTTACTCCCAAATAAAGCAGTCTGCAAAGGAAATGTAGGTGTGGAATCCGCAAAGGGTAATTACATGTTTAGTCTTGTCCCTGGTCAGGCTGTGGTTTTAAACCAGTCGTCAAACCTGCGGCTAGTCATATATATAAATGTTTATTGAAGCTGGGGATGTGAAAGGCCCTGTGTTAAACCTGAGCCTTTTAGTACATTACAGTGAAGGCTTTGAGTTCAGACAGACCTGAGTTTGAATTTTAGCCCTGCCAATTTTTAGCTACCCTATTTTAGATATGCCTCTCCAAGCAAATGTCTTTGCTTCTAAAATGAAGATAACACCCCATGTAAGTTAGAGGTAATAGAAATAATAATATCCATCGCTCAGGACGCTATAAGGATTCAAAAAATGGGAGTGCATGTGCAAAACCATAACAGATATATTGCCATTCTAAATGTAAGGGGAAGCTGCATAACAGTTTGTCTGCGATCATTCAGTGTATTCATTTGTCTCCCACAGATATTATGACAAGAAATATCAAGTATTCCTGAAGCTGGTTGAACACCAGAAGGAGTATGCAGCAATCATGAAAGGGGACTGACAAAGCTTACAGGTCCAATGCCAGAAGGTTCTGAGTTATTGCATCAGGGACTCTGTCATTTCATCTTATATTCAAGACCCTTTAGGTATCATTTTATCATTTCTGTATTGTCTTTTAATAAAGAAACAAAGACATGTGTAACCAGAACTGGAGGCCTCCATTTCAAAATACTACCATTTCAAAATAACAAAACATGATGGCTAAAAGCCATCAGGTGGCAGTTTCCACAGGCCCTATCATGGAGACAGACATCTCACATGGGATCTCCGATGGGACTTGACCTTGGGGATCATTCAGCCCAGGAGAAACTTATATTTGTTAATTGATTCAAGGTCATCCATTAAATGAAAGGCTTATAGTGATTTAGGTAGGACATCTAATGTTTATTCTATAGGGACTAAAAGCTTGTTGTTAGCTTTTCATTTGAAAATACTTTCAAACTTACAGAAAAGATACAAGAATAGGAATTATACAAAGAACACTCAAGTATCTAACTTTTACCTTTTAGCATTTACCTCATTTGCTTTATTATATTTGTACATTCTCCATGTGTATGTAAGTATATACACACAAATTTTTATGAGTCCTTTGAGGGTAAATTTCAGTAGACTTAACTTTTATATAGCACTTTTATTTAAGCTGCCGTTCATATTCCGGTTTTGTCAGTAACTCAATAACATCCTTTATGGTGTTTTTTTCTTCTTCCTGTACAGGATACAGTCTAGAATCAGATATTGCATTTAATTGCAAAATTGTCATCTTGCAGTCATCATATTAAAGATAGGTACAGGCAGGAATCATCAATGGATCCAAGAGAGAATTTTGATGAGTAATAGGATGTATGCATGCATGTTCTTAAAATGTTTCTTAGTTACAAGAGGAAAAAGAATGTTAACTATACAGGGAAGAAATAGGACAACACCTTCTTGGGTGATCGAAATTAACTTCAGGTGGGCAGATGGACATCATGTGCCTCCAGATGTGATAGCCTGAGAAGGACACAGCATCATTCTGGCTGGAGATATATAACCTGAATCTAAGCTAAAGAAACATCAGACAAACTCAAAATGGGCAGCATTCTATTTTTTTTAATGAATTATATATTCTTCAAAAATGTCTATGTTATAAAGAAAATGCAAGGCTATGGAAAGTTTCCAGATTAAAGGAAACTAATGAAACATGATGGCTAAAAGCTTTTGATATAGACAGGTGTTTGAAAAAAAGAGTTGCTTTAGCTTTTACCATAACGTACACATAAACACACACAGACAGACACATATGTACATATACACACTCACCATTTCAGACCCAAGAGTAACTGCTAATGTTGATTCTAAGTCTGTCGTTGCTCAGATGAGTTTGGGTAGAGGATATATGGGACTTTAGCAATATAAGTCAGCAGGTAGAAGAGAAAAAGCCAATACATCCCAGTCAACAAACATCTTTTGGAATGCTTATTCTGTGCCAGGTATTGTGCTGAGCACTGGGGTACAGGGATAAATAAAACATGGTCTCTGCCCTCAGGGAGCTCCCAGTCTAATGAGAAATGGAGACAAGCAAATCGATCACAGCACATCTAAAAGGAGGCACCTGCTGCCATGGAGCACATCAAGCAGTCAGAAAAAGAGGAAGCAGTGAGCAGTGAAGGGTTGACAGATGGGAAAAAAAGCAATATGGTGTAAAGGCTGTGAGTCCTGGCTTTACTTCTTCCTAGTTATGTGACTTAGACAAAGGTTCTTAATCTTCCTAAACCTCGGTTTCCTCATTTTGAAAATGTAGATTATTAATAGTACCTACTTTATAGGAGTCTAATGAGGAATAAATGAGATAGTACTTTTAAGCACTTAGCTCAGTTGTCTGGACCATGCTTATCTTTTTGCATGGCCTGATACTTAGAAGATGCTCAGAATAATTACAATAAAAATTACTGAGTAGGATGACCACACCCAGTTACAAAGGCCACCTCTACAATAGTATTGAACAATATATAAAGAATAACAGAGATCTTGGGCTGGGCATGGTCTAGGGTGAAGGTGGGTGTGGTGTCTAATCCATTAGATGTAGCAGCAGGAGGAAGCCTAATTTGTTCACCTGCACCCCAGCCAGAGCTTGGTCTGGGGATAAGAAGGATTGGGCACCTCAAAGGAGAAGTCAGGTAAAGTGTGAGCTAGGCGAGATGTCAGGATGGTCAGACAGGCTTAAGGCGCTAAGGCTGATCAGCACTGACTCAGAACCTGAGGCAGGCCTGGGCCTGCTCATACAAAGCAGTGGTGAATGTGGTAGTTGTGCAAGGCTGAGTACACAGAGGTATGAGAATGAATAATTACCAACCATTTTCCAAGTCCTTCCAGTATGTTCTTTCTCTCCAGCCCCCACTACAGCACTGAGAGGCAGCGTTAACCTACATGTTCCAGTTGGGAAAGCTGAGACACAGAAAATATAAACAACCTTCCCAGAGTCTCTCAGGTGATAGTAGAGACAGGATTCCAATCCAGATCTGTCTGGGTTCAAAGCTTTGGGAGTTGCCCCTTTTTAACAGAGAGGAATGTGTTCCACCAACCACTCTTTAATTACAGTGCTCATGCTGTGGATGATCAGCCCTGGATGCTGGTCATTCTCTCAGGCAACTCATATCCAAACCAAACCTCACTTAGGGTTCCCTCCGCTTAAGAGAAAAAGGAAAACAGGTACAAATGAGGCAAAGAACATGGGAACTCTGGAAATCTTCTGGCATCTCAACAGTCAGAAGCAGCTTGGAAGAAGAACTGAAAGACCTCGTGCAAGATACTAAACCTCTAGGCCTCAGTCTCCCCCTATGTCAATGGGATATCCTGCTATCTTCCTCCTATGGTTGGTGGTAAAGATTCATGGAAAGAACTGTAGGTAAAAGCCCTAGCACAATGCCTTGCAGATAATAGGCACTACACAAAATTTTTTTTTACAGTGTTCTCTTTGTACCACCTGGCTAGAGGGTTAATGCCTAAGAAAGTAATTCTGGTTCCTACTATAAAGCCAGTACTTTAGGAAAATGTAAATGTCTCTATGGATTTTTATAACCATGTGTAGCTCGATAAAAATTTTACTGACTCCAGTGCTCACCTTCTTGCACTGGGAAACTTTATGTAATGCACACATGTAAAGTATAAGTATATTTAGCTTTTATGAATAAGAATTACAGTGTGTCCAGAGTGGTTTGTAGGATTTTTGTTTTGTTTTGTTGCCTACTTTTCTTTCAAGTTGAAGCCAGCTTTGCTTAGCAAAGCATTTTGCCAAGGAACACCTTACAGTTTTTAGTTTTGACGAAAAATGCTTCCCATGTGTGAAGAACGTAAATGTGGCTTTCAGAAGAGCCAAAGAGAACAAAAGATGAGAGAGGGAATTGGGGAAGAAAAGACAAGGATGACAGAATGACATGTTGCAGAGCTGCCGTAAACTACAGGACCCAATGTCAGAGTTTGCTGGACTCCAAGTGAGTCCCCTAGAAGGGATTCCCTCCTGTGGGAAGATTCAGACTGGGAGGTTGGTCTTTATGTGCAGAGCACAGTCTATGTTCTTGCCAATTGCATTAAAGAGTGAAGGGCAAAGGAGTGTAACTTCCAAGAAGAGGAGTAAAAGCTCTGTGGGACATCCCTGGACACATCCAGCTTTGAGGAGGTGGCAAATTGGCAGGTAAAGGTAACAAGCAGGAACATTAAGGTCTTAATGTTAACGCAGTCCTCTCTGACAGGCCTGAACATAACCAAGTCTCTTCCGTTTACTTATTTATCCCCCGTCCCTGGCCTGTGAGCTCTTGCAGGGCACTGACCGTCTTAGGGCCTGTGTTCTCTGTACCTCAACAGTTCCTGGCATCTGTGGGTGCTCAAAAAAAATATATACAAACACAAGACATTTTCTGCACATAGAAGACTGGTAGAACTAAAAATATCTCAAAAATACCTCACTTTTCAAGTCAGTCTGTCATACGTGTTAATGTGCCTTAATTTAAGCAACATATAAAACTTTAAAATGTGACATGACCATTAAGGGTTAAAAAATTATGCTTTATACCTAATGACTTGCTTTTAGTTTTTTTATTGCACACGCACACACGTACATACACAAATGCATAATCACACACCTTATTTGGGGTTATAGCTCAAGCTCAGAAACGTTTTGTGAGTTTTCAGTGTTATTACAGACCATTTCTTGTATGATCTCTTATGGGAAACCAACTGGGTTGTAGTCCAGAAATGCCCATTGTTCACTGGGCTGCAGGACACATGCTTTCAGAATCTAAGAGCATAGTTACTAATAATTACCATCAAAGGATTTAATGAAGGACATTGTCACTAAACAAGAAACTAATGACTGAGCAGAGCTGCGTAATGTAATTAAACTTAAGATGGGCCTTCTGATGAACTACAGAAGAATCTTTGTACTATCTAGTGTCTCCATAAATGCGCTTAACATCTATTGGCAGTAATAAGAGGGGGTCTTGAGTATAAAAAGCTTTCCTTTTCCAATTTCTAGAGGGAGAACCTAAAAAGAAAAAGTATATTTTTAAAAAGGATGTTTTTGCAGTACTTATGAATATTTGATAATTATATAAAGTCTGTAAAATAAAAGTAACTTAAATAAAAAAAAAGATTACTTGCTAATAAATTCAGGTTTCTCAATTTATCATTAATTCACCAATTAATCTTATGATCAGTTTCCATCCATCCACACTGAAAATCATTTAAAATCACATATTAGAATAAATGCTTCTAAAGACCTAATTTTCATTTGCTTAAGTCATGCCTGAAGTCTTGATTAAAAGTTTTCTTATTAAAATCTATGGTAAGCTTGGCTCCCTGATGTATAATTTTAATACATATGAAATGGAAAATGTTTTATTATTAATCTCTGGTATTTAGGCAAAGTCAGTAATGATGTCATCCATTTGAAAACTTCTTTACAATTTCCATAGTGATTGTACATGCATTATCTCAGCTGTTCCTGATAATAAATTGGTGAAGTAGGCCTGACAAGGGTTGGGATCGCATTTTACAAGCACAAAAACCATGGATCCAAGAGTTTAAGTAAATGGCCCACGATAGTGTAACTGGAACACAACACGGAGGCAGGACCACTCTGTTGCTTCTTGCTAAATAAATTCAATTAGCTTATTTATGTAACAGAGGATGACTCATTAGTTTGCTAATTGCTCTCTCCTCCATGGTACCCCTCTCTAGCAGATACATAAATATCTAAGAGGCTCCTTCTGATGCTCACTGGTTGATCAGAATATTGTGTTATTTCTATTGGCAAGCAGAGAGATAAAGTGAGAAAGCCTTGAGCAATGGAGTCAATAGGCCCTGCCTTCAGCTCACAGCTTCACTGCTTACTAATCAACACAGTTATGAACTCATGTAAGCTAGTTAGCCTATGAGTGTCTGTTCCTTATCTAGAAAGTGAGTGAAAAGAAAATCGGCCTCATGGCCAATGTGAGAAATAAATGGGATGTTTCAAAGTGCCTGGCACAGTGCCTGATATAAAATAGAAGTGTAACAGGTAATTGGTTTTTCTCCTAAACTAATCCATTTTTACATTACAGAATTTCTAGAAGCGTTGCTTCCAGTCAAGTTGGACAACTTCATATCCAGTTTCCATAGGTAAAACTTCTGTGTTGGTTGTCAATGACAACCAACCATCATTGGGCTCTTAATATGTCAAGAGTGCTGGAATAGTTCCTGTTGATATATAATAGGGCCAACATCTAGTTGAGGAGAGAGGGGACATATGTAGAAAGAGATTTAACAACCATAGAAATCTCCAGCTAGGTGCCCAATATGATAATAACCTATGCAAAAGGTTTATCTATCTGCACTCAGTTGGTAGGTGCTACAAGGGGTCCGAGGATGCCAGTAACAAGTCTGTCAGGAAAGACTCATCTGGAAATGATGAAAGCTGAAACATGTACAGTTCTGCTAAACTGTAGGTACTAAAGGTCTTTCACCTGAAGATTCAACTCTGTTCCATCCCTGGGGTAAACCAGGCTGAGGCAGGCCATATATAACCAGTTTAGACCAGGCCCAATTCTTCCCCAGCCAGTGAATCTAGAATTCATCTTTCTGTCATTAGCCCCTAGGCACCAGGAACTCACTAAATCACAGGCTTCTTCCCTAAAATACAACATATTTGTCCAATCTGGCATGACCCTTGGAATTGTGCAATTATCCTTATGATGGGCACAAAGAAATGTTGAGTCCTCTCACATGGTTCACTGCATTATTCCTAAGCCTTTTATTAAAGTCTGTGCCTTACATTTCATGCCACCTGTATTTCTCCTGATCTCAGGCTTTGTTTACTCATTCTCTTATTTATGGCCTCACTACTTACTTCAAATTTGGCTTTTGAGACTCTCCCTAGGTAGAACCTTAGCTCTCCTTCAACCATAGTTGGTTAAATTCTCCTTCCTGCAACTCTGATTTGTAAATCATCTCTCTCATCCCACCTGGCCCCAGAAAACCCTATCTCAAGTTAAACCATATGGGAGGCTTACCTACCTGCACTCAGCAAACAGCAGCTGGAGGTGTCTGATTTGCCCTTCAGTTTCCCTCCTACGGCCAGAGTCCTGTCCTGAATTTTAGGCTACCTGGATGGAACCTAATCCCTTATCTAGTGCTTACGAGCTCCCTCTACTAGAGCCAAATCCAGTTCTCTGTAATTTTCCAGTCACCAACCTAAACCTTGCTTTTGCCGAAACATACCCCCAAGAGAGAATCTAAGGCACTCAAGCATACTTTCTGGCTAGAAACTTCCATCGCTATGCTAACTACACTGATAGTGATAGCCATTGAAGGTGTTCTTCGAGTACTTTCTGTTCCTGGGCCCCTTGTGGTTGAGTGGGCTCTTATGACTAGTTCTGTTTAATGAGCCGTGAGAAATGATTGTTTCTAGACCAAGTCTTTGATCGTCAGTGTGAGAATCTCCAAAACTTTCTTTTCTCCTACACAACAATCAGCAATGTTCCAGATGAGGATTCTCCCTCAGCCGGTGTTCCAGAATGAAGATGATTCAGAGCAGAGCCCCCAACCAACCCACAATGAACATGTAGGCTGAGTGAGATATAAACCTCTATTGTGCAAAAACACTGAGATTTTAAGGTTGTTCCTTACTCGGCCTAATCTTCCCAATCCTTACTGATATTCCTCATAATAACTGATATGAGGCTAAGTTTGCCATGATCACAATAGCAGGCTCAGTCTTGTTTGGGGTAAGACTTGTACCTAAACTAATTAATCTCCTTCATCCCAGCCCTGAACAACCCACAGTGCTTCCTTTCTCCACTAGCGTGGGTTAAGCATTTCATCTCACAGAAGTCAGCGAACTCTCTTACTCTATTCCAGAGCTTTCTAAGAGATTGTTTATCAGTTGGTTTTAGCTGCAAGTAATAATAACCCATTTGATAGTAGCTTATATGATATTTATTTCCTTATTAAGAAATACAGAGACAAGCAGTCATCAAGTTGACTTGTGGATTCAACAGTTCCATCAAAGATCCAAGCCCTTTTTAATTTTCTATTCCCTAGGCCTCAGCCAGCTGGCTTTTGACTACAGGTTTGTTACTTCCTGGCTGCAAGGTGCTGCCACCTTTAGAAGCATCTTATTTTTCACATAACACCATTCAAAGCATAATAGGACTTTCTCTCTCTGCCAATATTTTTTATCAAGGAAGAGTCTCCCAGCAGACTTCTCCTTATGTCTCATTGGCCAGACTCTGCGTGCCATGATGGATTGTAAAGACTGGCTTAGAGAACTCATGTTTGCACTAGGACTGGGCATATTGCTGTTCCAGTGAAATCATGGTTTTGTTAGAAAGGGACAGGAGGAAAGACCTGTTGTATAGACATCTAACAGGGTTTACTAGAATAATAATAGGTTTTACTTGGGAAAAAAAAGAGCGATAGTCAACTAAGTTTGGGTAACACTGAGTTAAACAGGCTTTGTTATTATTATCTTAGAATTGTCTTAATGTGCTGGGCGCATTGTGACTCTCCTAGAGAGATGAGTTGTAAAGCATCTCCCAGACTTAACCTATCAGAGAAGTTTTCGTACAGAGCATTTTATTACAGTCATATAGAACCACCACAGTAATTTAGACTCTAACTAACCAAAAGTTTATAATGTTTTGATCTGAGTTATATGAATGTTTCTTTCATGTTATCTGTGAATAGGAGGTTTATTCAGCAAATTAATGACCACTAAATGAAATTTGGTTGTTTTACCTAATTATAGAAACAGCATGCTATACATGACTATATCAATTTACTGTATTCACTACTGTGTGAAATATTGTCTTACGAATGAATGTTACTAATTATCAGTGTCTAAACTAGACATTAAAAAAAGCTCAAAGAAGACCTCTGTTTAGAAGTATATTGCAAGAAGTCTTTCAGTTAAATTAAATTGGAGCTCTAGAAGTACCATAGATCAAACCAGTGGGATAGCAAGTGTCAAATCCTAACTAATAATACAATCCTGTATTTCCTTGTGATATTTTTAAATTTAGCATTTCCATTTATTCTAACTTTGATGTCTTCTGCCTCTCTATTATATATTCCACAGCAGCCTGACAGCCCATTCTCCCCTCCCCTCCCCATACCCATTCTAACCCAAACCACCCATGCATACATACAACACACACAACCTTAACATATTGTCAGGTCTTCGGCTAAAAAAGAGTAAAAAGCATTTTTTTTTTTTTGAGACCAAGCAAATACCAAAGGAAAATATATCTAAACACTAGCTATTTTGTGACACATGGAGTTACTGATACTAAATTTCATGTTGCATTAAAATGGAGCTGATTTAAGTTCCAACATTGTATAGAAATTTTAATATCTTTTCGATAATATGCTTCTAAGATTTTTAGTTTATTAAACTCCAATGTTTTAGAAGTTTTGGCATATACTAGAAGATAAAAACTTGTTACAATTAAAAAGGATTTGAAGAAACCATAAAGTTAAATTATGTTGATAGCAAACATGTGTTTATTTTTTTGTACAAATGTGCATTTTCCTTAACATCTACATTGTAATTTTTAAAGTATAATTTTTGAAACATATGGCTTAGCTGTTCTACACAGGTGTTATGTAGTGCTGGAAAACATATTGTGCTTATATGTATTCAAGCATATGCTTCGGTCCTACTCTTTTTACAACAAACACTTCATAGACTTCCTGCTATTTATATCAGGAACATGTATTTGGCCTTGATATCACCTGCTCTTTTTAGTACAAGGACTTACCAGGAAACTTCTGGGAGCTTATAAAATCTACAGGAAATCAATACAATATTGACTTTGTTATCAAGGTGATTGAGTTGGTAAGGAAGTGGTTAAAAAAAAAAACATTATTACTGTAAATGGAGAATGAGATAACATGTTACCCCTTTAAACCTTTCCTTATTATTTCATTCTCCCCACAACCTTTTGCATTTGTATGAAAACTTAACTTGGTGTTATAAAATATATTGTTTCTCATACTATACTTTAATCATAATTCTCATTTTCAAGAATGACAGTCCATGTACCAATGATAATAACTAATAATAATAGCAGCTTACATCGGATAGATGCTATCAGAGAGTTTGGGTCATATTAAAATAACGCTAGGGCCATCACACCATCCAACTTCATACCCACGATTCCCCTAACCTAGTGATTCTCACGCCAAGCTGCATATTGGAATTACCTGGTAAGCTTAGATTCTACCTCCAGAGATTCTGACTGAATTGTCCTGGGATGTGGCCTGACATTAGTATGTTTGAAAATCTCCCCAAGCAATTCTAAAGTGCAGCTGGTATTAAGAACCATTGCAGAAGGAAATTTAACTTTGGGTGAACACACAATGAGATATACAAATGACAAATTATTGAATTGTACACTTGAAGCCTACATAATTTTATTAACCGATGTCACCCCAATAAATTTAATAAATCAAATAAAATGTAATAAAAAAGAACCATGGCAATCTATGGCTATAACCTCCTGCTGTGTCTGGGAGAAGTCTCTGTAGAACAGGAATGAGAAAGAATATCCTTCAGGAAATATACTTAAAAACACCATTACCAACAATAAGCCACTAAAGGCCATACATGCCAGATCAGATAGTATTAATTATTTAATCTTTTAAAAAACACTATGAGGGACATACTATTATCCTCATTTTTATAGATGAACAAACCAAAGCACAAAGAAGTTAGGCAAATTACCAATAGTCACAGAGAGAGTAAATAGTGAAGCCAGGACTCAAACTGGGTGTGCATAAATGCATACTCTTCACAATATCACACTTTAGATACATTCTCTCCCTGATTTTTAGTTAAAAACAGGCTGCTGCCTAGGCTGAGCCAATAATTTCTCAGTATCAGCCTGTAGCAACAGTTTCATTATTCTTCATCAAAGAGCCACCTCTGGGGAAGTGGACACTGCCAGGCTTATTTTTACAGGTGAAGTAAAGAAGACACATGTGATTGAGACTTACCTGAGAGTGCAACATAAGACTACCGATTGTTTAGAACCATTAGCTGATGGTTTTTAGCTAATTAATAGCCATAAATTACTTTCAGTAGAGAATCTAGAATTTTTATATAGGAATTGCTTAGGGGACTCAATATGGTGGAAAGGGTGAAATAGCAGACTTGTCATGAAACTGCTTTTTCAAAGCTCTTTCCATAAGAATATGAAATCATCAACTGTTCAAAGAATTGAGGTGGACAGCTGGTGGAAATTGTGGAAAAGCAAAAGCCCTTCCAACCCTAAAAACAACCTACTTGTCACTGCTGCTGTCCTTTAGGTAGGCAAGGACATTTATGTAACCATGTGATTGAGGTTAAAAGGAATTAGGTACTCTGTAGGCTATAATGTATCTTTATACTAAAATATTATTTCTATTATTATCCATCCCCCTTTAAAAGGAATCTCTTGGATTTCCCATACATCTTTACCTCTTCCACTCTCAAAGTTTTAATTACATCTATCAGCTTCCTAGCTTACTTTTTGCCTCTATTCTTCTTTATTTTAACCTAACTATTGCTGCCAATCTTGTCATCAGTGCTCCCATCCCGTCTTTCATTTGGTCTCCTATTTTTAAGGGTAAAAGTAAATAAAAGGAACATCCTAAGCGGGGGGAGGGGGGCGGGGGCGAGTATAAAAGTAGAGTCCTTCATCACTGTGGTGGAGGCATGAGAAGCTGGAAGACAAATGCCGGAATGATGTCCTGGAAGAGATACTAAGGTCAAGGATAGGGCAGTCTGCCAAGCCAGTTTATTCCCAAGGGCTAGGTGAGGAATAGTTGTGAGATCTGGAGCCCAAATGAGGAAGAAAGAGAACAATGACTCAGGGGAGAGGTGGTCCAAATGAATGTGCAGACAAAATGCCGATGACAGTAGCATCTTTTTATTTAAATTTAATTTTATTATTAGTTTCAAGTATATAGTACATTGGTTAGACATTTAGTTTATAAAATGATCCCCCAGCCATTATATTAATGCTAACTGCATTCCCTATGCCGTGCTCCCCATCCCTGTGACCATCTATCAACTACTAATTTGTACTTCTTTCACTCTTCACTCCATTCTCCAGCCCCCCAACCCCTTTCCCCTCTGGTATCTCCCTAGATTGTCTTCTATATTCATCTGTTTTTGATTAGTTTGTTCTTTTTGTTTCTTAGATTCTGCATATAAGTGAAATCATATGGTATTTATCTTTCTTTATTGACTTATTTCACTCAGCATAATAACCTCTAGGTCCAGTAGCATCTTTTTATATGAAGTTCCAGGATGAGTAAGCCAGATTTAAAAGGGCCGGAATGGTATGGATACCCTGACTCCAATATTCTGGCATTTTTCTGAGCAGGGGTGCTCTTTAGCCATAATGTATAAAAAACCCCTGATGGATCCGTCACTGGCATTGGCTGTTATGTCACTGGGATTCTGAAACTTCCTCCTCCCATTAGATTTTTCAGATCTTTTGGGACTGTCCAGAAAGCAATCCTAAACAGACTGTCACCAGCTCCTCTTTCTAAATGTCTCCATACCCTGAAGCCCAGGATTGTTATAGCACACTGCCTATATAACAGATAATTAGAAAACCAACCAGTTTCTCTGCCTATGGTAGTACTGAAAACCCTTTTTCCAGAGTTTCAGTCTGTCTGGAAAACAAGGAACTTTATCATGACTTTTGTTTCTGTCAGAATCTAACCAGGAAATAGAAGCCACCTGAGCATTCATAACAGGGATTTCAAACTCAGGAATAAGGTAATGGAGGAACCGAGGGCCTGAGGACAGTGAGGCAACCCACAGAATAATTACAGAAGGAAGCCATTAAGACCCTAGGCTAGAGAGACAGAAGAAGAGGTGATGTTACTGGCCCCTGGGCAAACGCTGAGATCCTGGCAGGACTGTTCGTGGAGAGATGTAGCTGCTGCTTGATGTAGCTGCTAAGGCAGAGAGGTAAAGGAAGAAAATCTCTGGCTTCTCCCTTCTTCCCATCATCCAATCCCCACCAGTGCCTCCCACTGGCCGTATTCAGCTGAAAACCAGCTGAAGTGGAGGCTGAGAAAGGCAGCCTGCAGGGGTTAGCCCCCTGTAAATACAGAGCAGAGTAGGGAAGAGTGGAGAACCTTACCGGAGGGCAAAATGCCTTGGAGAAGCTAATTGCTCTTCTTTGTCGACCTTCACTCCTGATCAGAATACTAGAGCCTTAGAAGTACTTCCACACCAGTGTTGCCCCTTGCTTCATCACACACAGTTTATCCTTATACTTCTGCCATCCTTACACCAACCCATCTGCTGTGCCTCATGGAGCCCCCATTCCATTCATATTACTGTGAACATTTTCTTCAAACTCTCTTTCTGACTTTAATTGAATCCTAACTCACATTTAGCAAAAACCTGTCATTCATTTTCTCATTGGGAATTGTATCAATGATAACTAATCTTGCACTATTGTGTTTTACACGTATTAAGCCCTCCAATTCTCACAATTACCTTATATATTTTTTATAGATGAGAAAACTGAGACATGGAGTGCTTAAGAAACTTGCTAGTAACATGGTTTATAAGTAGCAGAGCTAGGAATCAAACATTCAGCCAGGCTCCAGAGCCCAAAGTCTTATACTACATATATCCCTGTTCTAAGAATGTACATACAGTAGTGATCACTATAGAGATGATCCCTACTAATGTAGTTATAGTTTAGGGGGAGAAAATATTTTTAACTTCTCACTTTGAAATAATTGTAGTTTTACAGAACAGTTGCAAACAGGATAGAGTTTCCATACTCACTTCCTACTGTTCCCCCTAATGTTAACATCTTCCACAGCCTTCGTATTTATCATTACTAAACAATTAACATTAGGAACAATACTATTTATTGAACCGCAGATTTTAATAGACTTCACCAGCTTTTCCACTAATGTTTTTGTTCCAGGACCCCACACAGGATACCACACTGCATTTAGTCATCATGTCTCTCTAGTCTCCTCCGGTCTGTGACAGTTTCTCAGAATTCCTTTGTTTTTTATGACCTTGGCACTCTTGAAAATTACTGGTCAGGTATTTAGTAGGAAATCCCTCAATTTGGATTTGTCTGATGTTTTCTCATAATTGCTCGGAGTTATGGATTTTGGGGGATGAATAATATAAGGGTGGAGTGCCCTTCTCATTACATCATGTCAAGGATATATGCTATAAACATGATTTATCACTGATAATGTTAACCTTAATCATTTAGTGTCAGGTTTCCTTACTGTAAAGTTACTATTTTTTATGCTTTCACATTCTATTAGTTAGAAGTGAGTGATTAAGTCTCCCCACACTCAAGGGGAGAGGAATTAAGCTCTGCTTTCTGGAGGGAGTGTACAACTACATTTCTTTGTGATTTTGTAGGAAACATCTGTCCCTTCTCTCTCAATCGTTTACTTATTTATTCAATCATCTATATCAGTATGGATTCATAGATGTTTATTTTTTCTTTAGCTATAATCTAGTACTATTATTATTTATTTTGTTGCTCAAATTATTCCAGCTTTGGCCATGGGGAGCTTTTTCAGTTTGACTACTGTGTTCTTTTCATGTATCACCATTTTTAAAAGCAATTCTTTGTTTTCTGTCATTACATAATACTCTAGGCTCATCTCATGTATTTCTTGCCCCAGCCTTAGAATCAGTCATTTCTACAAGGAGCCTTAATTCCTTTATTGGAGAATAGAATTAGAAGCACATCTAGCACCAAGATTTGGGTGCTAGATGTGCTTCTAGGCTCTCTCAGTGGTCAATGGCAGAAAACTTAGGTACATATGTATACTAACCCATGTATATGCACATAGGAAGACTTCAAGTAAATAAAAGTACAAATAGGTTGTTATAAATGCCATGAAGAAAAATGCCACATTCTATGTACAATACTTATAGGTGTGATTTAATACAAATGGTGTGAGGGGGAAGTCAGGGCAGTCTTCTCTGCATCAGGAATACTCAAGCCAAAATCTATTAATTGAACAGGAATTAGCTAGGTGAAAGAGCAGAGAAAGAGCATTTCAGGTAGAAGGAGTAGCATCCAAAGAAGTAGTAAGTAGGGAGAACTCAATGCATTGGACAAATTGGAAGAGGTCCATCACTGTATAAGCAGAGTGATCCAGGGGAAATGCAGACTGCGAATGGGCAGAGGCTAGATCATGTAGGGTCTTGAAGATGGTAAGGATTTCAGATTTTTCCATGAATGCAATCGGTTTCCACATAAGTGTTTTAAACAGGGGAGGGAGGTGCATCCGTCTTCACATAGAAATTTAGGGCTATGTGAAGTAGTTACCTCCCCAACTTCCTCAGCTCTCCCACCCACCTCCTCTAAGATTTTCTCTGCCGGCAGTCATCTGCAGGAAGCTTTACATCTGGCCATATCACTCTGGTCCATACCACACTCTTATCTTTCCAGTTTGGGGATTTCACCAAGGCCATACCTACAAAATGCACTCACATGAGGGATACTCATGTACTATCATTGTAATGTATGCTCTCATTTATATTATTTGTTATTTCAAAGTATTTTCTGGACAGATTTCTATCCAATGCCTCACATAACTCCAAGCTCTACTGAAGATTAAGAATGTTTCCCTCTTTTCCTCAGTTGCTAAGAAGCTCGTGACTACATTTAATATATTCAGTTGTCTTTTCATCAGCTATGAATTCTTAATAAAATATTTCTCTTTGACTGATTGGTTGCCTTTAGTGAACACTAGGATCGTTTATTTTATTATACCTGTACTTTTATTATAAGAAAATTGAAGATCTTTTTTGAAATTAAGACAAATAAATTTTTTTTTTAATTAACAAAGAAATAAAAAAGTCCATCCTACCATTCATTGACAGAATTTTCACTTTGATACCACTACCAGCCTTAGTCCAAGGACTCCAGTAACATGGAGCTCTTGAGGTGATGATTTCTCTGAAGAACTCTCATTACTACAGTTACTAGATGTTTATTGATTGTTGGGCCAAATGAATTAACAATGGTCTGTTCTTGTTAAATAATGAGGCAGTGGTTGTTTAAAAATGTTGGTAGTGTCTTATGTAAAATCTTAAGGTTTACTAAGTTTAAAACATTAAGAAAACAATTTTTTTATTAAAAACATAGGTTTAAAAATGCATGGAAAATTCTAACTATAAAAATGAAAATAAAAGGTTCTATATGATCTACAGAGTAGTACTCTTAGAATGCAATAAAGACAAATAATTATCCCTAGAGGAACACTATTACCACCATGGCTTAATTATGCTTTATTTTCCTTTTCCTCTTGTGATAATTATTCACTCCTTTGGACTAAGAGATGCTGACAGTTCACTAACAGCATGGTTATTTTTGTCCCACGCGCCCTGTGGTTTCCTCTAATTTTAGTCCTAAGACAATGTGTTCAATTATTTTCAGGTCTTGAATTTGTTTCAATGGTGTTTATGTTTATTTAGATGAACGATTCTCTAACTTTTAAAAAATTAGAACGACTTCATTTTCATATTTAAAAAACTATTGAATGCCATTTAACATGTTAAGGAATTCTCAGCCTTATATCATACATAAATTTAAGTTTGAAAGTCAAGCGAGAAGAGCATGAAGACTTGGAGTCAGAAGACTTGGGTTCGAGGGAACTCTATCACACACGAGCTATGTGTAAACTGGGACAAATCGATGAATACCTCTAGAGTGTTCTTTTCTCCTTTTTAAGATGGAGTTAGTAATCATTCCTCTGCCCAACTCACTGGATTGTTATGAAGTTCAAGTGGAATAATGGCTGGAAAACTGTTCACTTTGTATACTATAAAGTTCTTATAAAATATCAGTCATAGGAAATGTATTCATTCATTTCAAACACATTTGCTGGCACACACTAAGTGCCAGGCCCTGTGCTCATGCCAGAAATGTAAAGATGTTTGAATAGGAAGTTATAATGATGATGATGACAAAATTTCATAGGGTTAAATATGTGCATATTTCTTTTATCTGTGTAACATCAGTATTATTATGGAGTTATGATCTTTCTTCCTATTAAATCTTTTAAATTTGGGTTTTACTCATTTTGGAAGCAATAATTTTATTCTAACTTTGTCATAGTATATGCTGAATGTTATCAATTAACATAGCTGAAAATCTGGACTTGCAAACAGGACATAATTTATGATTGTATTATTTCTAGTGCAAAAAAAGTTTTAAAAAAGTTAATTTTTTATTAAACTGATAAATTTTATCAGGCTTTATGTTTAGTTCCCAGTGTTGTCTCTGATCAACTCTTCCAATTTTGGACTGACAACAGACCCAGCCAGAGTTTTAATACAAATTGTCTCCGGGAAAGACAACCTCTACTACCTACTTTTTAGGACTTTTTTTAAAAGTCGGAAACAGAAATGACAATAAGGACTCCAAGAGCAAGAAAAACATGAATTGCAATTGCAGCAGGGCAGCAAGGAATTATAATTACCACAAGAGAAGTAAGAGACAAGATAATATGCCAAGTTCAATCATATAGCAAATACTGATGGAGCATTTACTATGTAGAAAGCACTGTGCTTATGACAGGGGATATAGTAATGAATACACTGATTCTCCCTACTGTGGAGTTTAGAGAAATGAAGAAGATTTAAGAAAGGTTAGGAAGAATCTTCTAGGCATAGAAAATAGCACTTGGAAAGGCCTAGAGGTAGGAAGAAATTACTGCCTTTAAGTTGTTCCTGGAGCATAGAAGACGTGTTCTGATGTGTTCTGTATATCTGCATCTCCCTCACAGGGTCTGGTATTGTGATGAACATGCAGTGACAAATAATGAATATTTCTGAATTAATAATAAACTATGAACACCAATGACTCTGGCACCATCAGTTGATGCTCCTAGAGCTTGTCTAGTGCTAAATGCCAGAGCATTCATACATTCATTGGTAAAGTGTGAATCATGAGATCTACTATACAGGAATGGGAATATAATGAGATGGTATATGTGAAAGCAATTTTTCCAAATGTGAAGACATCACCAAAGTGTTCATTGTCCATCTTTGAAACAATTAGAGGAGTGGAAAGAACATGGAAAAGAACAATATCAAAGATGATCCATTATTGAAAGGGGTCAGAATCCTGAATGTGTTCTTAATTTTAATTCTCAAACATATCAAATAATAGAATGTTTCTGAAGCAGAAATAGCCTCATCTGTGTCAATGTCAAAGTCTCATAAACTTGGGAGAGAAAGGAGAAGTGCTCAGGTGGTCAGCTTGAATCATTCCTCATTATCAAAGCTCACAGGCCAGTGCATGTAAGTTTCAAATGACAGAAAAGAAGGTGAACAATTTGGTTAAAGAACATATTAATGACACCGATCAGAGAGTTTGGATACTCCCAGGCACAACCAAACCCTCGTTTTAATTACATATTTACATACACATAGAGAGATTATGTGTGAAAAGAAACCTGTTAAAGATTTGTTTTGAGCTTATACGGTAATGTATGTAAAAACATTATAATCTATAAATATAGAACTCTAAGAAACTGCTATTATCAATATTTTGATCATTATACTGCTACATGTTGTTATAACCTTATAGGCAAGGCTTCTTGGTAACAATCCTTTGGGAACTTTCACTAAATGGTCTTGAATGGAATCCAAGTCTTGAATTGCTTAAATGAATTCCACTCTCCTAAATGGTGTTGTAGTGCTACTTCAGGATGTTAGAAAATGGAATTGTGACCCGACAGCTTTAGCAGAACTAACTCTATTAATAAAGCCAAATAGGCCTTTATCTGGAATGATAAAAACAAATGGCATGGCACTGTTGTTGTTTTTTTAATAATTATTGAGCTATCCTTGGAATAATGCCACAAATTTAATTCTGGAGAAGAAAAATTAATTATTTGGAGAGGGAGTGCATTCACATATTGCTCATCTTGCCTTTACTAAAGTACATGGAGTATGGGAAACAAATATAACGGTGCTCATCACATACAAGGAGCCTGAGTAAAACACTCTCAGGATGTCTGCTATTAAACATGGAAGCCTCTACCTCCATAGAGCATTTCTATATTAGAAATCCTGTAGTATCATCAGTTAGTTTACTGGTTATGTTATAGCAAGCGTAGCAAATAGGTTTCTACACCCCTGCCAGTACTAATTTATGGGTAGTGGCTGCTGGGGCACTTTGTTGAAAAAAACCATGGTGGTAAAACCAACTCTAAAGAAAAATCATGGATCTGTATGTTTGAGGGTGGAGATGAGGGGTTAGCAGTCCCTATGCAGTGACTATTAAGGCTTTGTATTAGGGAAAAGGCTGATTAAGCAAAAGCCTAAAGTTACCTAGTTACTCATTGATTCATTTATCCTTCGCCTCTTCTAAAGAGATGAAAGGAAATATGTAATATAAAAAGAAATAAATCAAGGCAAAAGGAAAGTAAGATAAGGTCCCTAAGAAATACAACCCATAAAATCCCGAACACTTAGCTGAAGGGGCTTAAAATCTGTCTCTGAATTCCCTAATAGCAAAACTAAAAATGGAGATCATAATCATTTATGAGATTCACATTGTGAAAAATACAAGCCAGGTCATATAAGTAAAGTGTGAGACAGACATTTTGGTAAAAAAAGAAATGGAACTAGAAGATGTGAATTTAAACCCTAGGTCTGCAAGTTAGTAGCCATGTAACTTTGAGCAACTAACACTTAACTGCCTCAACAACACTTAACTGCCTTCATTTGTAAAGTCTCGCTAATAATACTGCTTCATGACTTATTCTGAGTTAAATTATGAAGTGACCATGCTCTTTATTTTCCCTTCGGTCATCTAGATCCATTCCCTTCACTGCTCTGCCCTGCTCCATGCCCTGGAAGGTCGATCCTGCAAACTGCATCACCCAGGCTTCCTTTGCCCCTGGCTTCCTGTTCGGTTCAGCCAATAAGAAATAACCTCTTCTCGCTTGCCTTAATGCCAAGCTGTTCCTTTTATGACAATAGCTCCTGATGGGCATTTGCCTTCCATAGAGCCGGCTCTTACCAAAGTGCCAAGATTGCTGCCTCTCCTTGCTCCTTAAGGCACAGGGAGTAACAGCTTCTCAATGTTGTTCTCCTTAGGTGCCTCGGGATCATCCCTTGGTTTCCTCAAACCCCATCATACCCCTAAAAGTAGTCCCTTTATTAAATTCTCATCAGAATCCAAGGTGAACATGTATTCTCTTGATAGAATGAATATTTATAACAAGATAGAAGAAGGAGGGAGTAGAGTCCCATTTTTGAGCCCCCACTACAGGCCAACCACAGAGCCAGGCACTGTTCATAGTAGATATTCAACACGTGTTGATAAATCTGAAACGGAATGAGACAGGGTAAGGGAGAGCAGATTTCACAACAATTTGAGAAATGGAATTCAAATCCTTTCCATCGGATGATCCTCTTTCCCCAATATGGAATGTGAACAGAAGAGAAAAAAATCAGGATTTATCAGCTCATTTAGCCCGAGAAAACAACAACAAAATGCAAGCACTTATGAAGACATAAAATATTGTTCCAAGTTTTAATAAAATTCAAAGAGAAATGGTGCGACAAAGAGATTTTCCTTTGTGCCATTTTAGGTTCTGAATGTAGCATGAAGGTAAGAGGGCATAAAACAATTAATGGAATGCCTAGCATTACCATGTGCCTAACCATTTTTGTAATGATTTATACTTTTCAAATGTGCCATCAGAAAGGAGGCATTTTGCCTTCTTTTCACAAAGAGGATCAGCTTTAAGAATGACTTAGAGTAAGTAGTGCCCACAAAGTGCATTATTCACAGTGTCTAACACAGGCTCAAGAAGAGGTTTGTGGGCATCCAGCAAATTGTGCCTAGAAACCACCAAAGTCAGATCATTCCAAGTGCTTCTCTTAATAAAGTATCCTACATGTTATTGTGGTCAGGAGATACCCTTTTCCTCGGTCTACATTTATTGGTAGAGTTTTGTTTTGTTTTTCTGTTTTGACACATGATTTTACAGAAGAGCAGAGATGTTTTAGATCCTTTGTGGAAAAGTTGTACCCATAACCAAACAGACAGATCTTATATAAAATAACCACAGCATAGAGGAGAACTCACAAAGAAAAAAATTCATAAAAGTAAAATGTTTTGCTTTTCTTTTTGCCATTTTCATCCTGTTTTGATTTTTGACATGTGTAAATCGTTCTGTTGCTTATAAAACTTATTAAATGAAGTAAAGGAGCAAAGACCAAAAATATAATAATGAGGTGAAGTTTTAATCCTTTACAATTTTTTGGCATGATCGGCTTGATTATATTTGATATACACTTAAGGGTTTTGTGCTTCAGAAGGAAATTTTCTTAAAACTGTTCACGTGTCCCAGATGTGACCTAGTTTCATTCTGGGAAATAGATGCTGAGTGTTGCACAGGCAAGTCAAACAGAAATGGCTATTTTAGGAGCCATTAATGTATTATACTTACAGGAACCAAATATGCAATTCCAGATGGCCAGTGAAAACCTTTATTGAGCGTGTACTCTGTGCTGAGCACAGAAATGTAAACACAAAGGACAAGTCCCGGTCATGAGGCACTCATGAACCAGTAAGAGAGAAAGATAGCATGTCACATTGTAAAAGAAAACAAATGTAAAAATAAAAACCAAAGCATAATACGATTAAATATCAGAACCTGGAAAAAAGCGGGAAAGGATTACATAAAATGTCACCATTTTTTCTATCTTAGGAGTGTTAAGGGAATTCTTCACAGAGGAGGTGGAATTTTAAATTCTAGGAACAAATTCTAAAGTTTTAATTCCAATTTGGAAATTCTCCTCAATTAAGTCATGACCTGTTTATGGAAAAATATTCACAGATCAATGAGAAAACAGATGGAATATGCCCAGGATGAGGCTGGGCATAAAATAAGAATCATTAAATGCTTCCCCTCTCCTCCTGTATTATTTTAATTGAGGTAAAATTCACATAACATAAAATCCACCTTGGAATCACTTTAAAGTGTACAGTTCGTTGGTGTTTAGTACATTCAGTGTTTTGTAACCATTGCCACTACCTAATTCCAGAATACCTTCATTATCCTACAGAGAAATGCTATATCTAATAAATAGTCACAGGCCATTTCCCTCTCCCCCAGCACCTTGCAGCTACTAATCTGCTTCTTGTCCCCGTGCCCATTCTGTATATATCATCTAAATGCAACTATACAATACGTGGCCTTTTGTGTTTGGCTTCTTTCACTTAGCATAATGTTTTCAATGTTCATCCATGTTGTAGCATGAATCAGTACTGCATTCCTTTTTAAAGCTGAATAATATCCCAATGCATGCATATACCACATTTTGTTTTTTTCATCTATTGATGAGCACAATAAAATGACGGCATAATGTTGTACAGATGACCTCCAGAATTTATTAATCTTGCATAACTAAAACTTCATACCCTTTGAACAGCAACTCCCCATTTCTCCCTTTCTTCAGCCCCTGGCAACCACCAGTCTACTCTGTTCTAGGAGTATGACCATTTTAGGTATTTCATATAAGTGGAACCGGGAGGTATTTGTCCTCTAGTGGCTGTCTTATTTTACTCCGCATAGTGTCTCCCAGGTTTATCATGTTGTCACATATGGCAGGATTTCCTTCTTTTTAAAGGCTGAATAATAATCCATTGTGTGTGTGTGCATATACACATACATGCATCACATTTTCTTTATCCATTCATCCATGATGGACATTTCAGTTATTTCTGTATGTTAGCTATTGTCAATAATGTTGCAGTGAACATAGGAGAGCATATATCTTGTTGAGATCCTAATTTCAGTACTTTTGGATATAAACCCTGAAGTAAGACACCTGGATCATATGGTAATTCAGATTTTAATTTTTTGAGGAAACTCCATATTGTTTTCCAGAGGCTACACCATTTTACATTTTACATGTACCAGCATGTACAAGGGTCCCAAATTCTCCACATCCTCATCAACACTTGTTACCTTTTTAAAAATATAACACCCATCTTAACAGATGTGATTGATATCTCGTTGTGGTTTTAATTTGTATTTCCCTGATGATTAGTGATGTTGAACCTCTTTTCATATACCACTTATATGTCTTTGGAGAAATATCAACTCAAGTTCTTGCCCCATTTTTTAATCAAGTTTTTTTGTTGTTTTTGTTTTGCTGCTAAGTTGTAGGAGTTCTTCGTATATTTTGGATATTAATCCCTTATTGGTTTTATGATTTAAAATATTTTTCCTCATTCTGTAGTTTGTCTTTTCACTCTGTTGTTTACTTTACAAAAGCTTTTTAGTTTAAGCATTCATGTAGTTTTGCTTTTGTTGCTTGTGCTTTTAATATCATAGACAAGATATAATTACTAAACCCAATGTCAAGAGCTTTCTCCCTGTTTTCTTCTAGGAGCTTTATAGTGAATTCTAATTTTATTCCATTGTAGTCAGAGAAAATACTTTGTATAGTTTCAGTCTTTTAAAATGTATTGAGATTTATTTTGTGGCCTCCCATATGGTGATTTCTGGAGAATGTTCTATGTGCCCTTGGAAAGAATGAGTATTATGCTGTTGTTGGGTGGAGTGTTCTATATATGCCTCTTAAATCTAGTTGTTTTATAGTATTGTTCAAGTCTTCTTTTTACTTGTTGACCTTTTGTCTAGTTCTTCTATCCATTATTAAAAGTGAGGTATATAAGTGTCTTACTATTATTGTTGAACTATTTCCCCCTTTGTCAGTTTTTGCTTCATATATTTTGAGACTCTGCTTATGTGTTTATAATTGATATATCTTCTTGATAGATTGATCCTTTGATAGATTGATAGATTGTGCAATGTCCTTTGTTGCAGAAATTTTTTCTTATACTCTATCTTTTATGATATTAATATAGCCAATCCAGCTGTCTTTTGGTTAGTGTGTACATGGAATATCTTTTCACATCCTTTAATTTTTCAACCTAGCTTGTCTTTGGATCTAAGCTGAGTCTCTTATAGACAGTATTGTTGGATCATGGTTGTTTTTTTTTAATCCATTCTGACATTATTTGTCTATTGATTGGAGTTTTTGCTTCATTTACATTTAATGTAATTACTGATAAGGAACAACATCTATTTTGCTATACATTTTCTATGTGTCATATCTTTTCTTATTCTTTAATTCCTGCATTACTGCCTTATTTTGTGTTAAATACACATATTTTTAGTATACCATTTTGATTTTTTTCTGATTTTTTTCTATACATTTTCAAGCTATTTTCTTAGTGGCTGCCCTGGGGACTACAATTAACATTTTTATTTATAACAATCTAGTTTGAATTAATATTAACTTAGTTTTAATCATATATTAAAAGATTGCTCCTATACAGTTCCATCCCTCCCTTTATGTTGTTATTGTCACAAATTAACCTTTTTACACATTGTCTATCTGTCAACATCAACATAGATTTATAATTATTATTTTATGCAGTTTTCATGAAATTAGATGGGAAAAACAAGAAATTACAAAATAAAAATATATTAATATTGACTTTTATATTTACCTTTATCATTCCTCCTGTGCTTTTTTCCTTCTCTTCCCCACTTCCTTTTTTATTTATTCCTTTTTCCTTTGTTTCTGCCTTCCTTGTTCTTTTTGAGAACATTGGTCGGAAAAAAGAAAGTTGTATTTTTTTATTATTTTAAATTGGGAAGCTTATAATGTTCTCTTTTTTTATTTGTTTACTTTTCAATTAGAGTTGACATTCAATATTACTTTAGTATTAGTTTCAGATGTACAGCATAGTGATTAGACATTTATATTATTTATGAAGTGATCCCTCGATTGGTCTAGTACCCACCTGGCACTATACAGTTATTACAATATTACTGACTATATTCCCTATGCTGTACTTTACATTGCAGTGACTATTTTGTAGCTTACAATGTTCTTGGTGATTAATCCTTTCTCTCACCTTTGACACTCACATGGTATGTTACAATTATGTTTCTATGTTACTTATTTGCCTTTTTTACGCAAGTCTGGCATCCCCAATTAGATAGTAAGCATAGTAAGATTGGAGGCTCTGACTTATATTTCTCCACACTTCCAGTGTCAAAGGGAATGTTTCGTTTACAGAAACACTTAATATGTGGTTGTTGATGTTGTCCTCGACATCCTGCCTCCTTTTTTCAGGCAGGCAAGCTATTATTATCTCCAATAACAGTGAGAAAACTGAGAACCAAGGGAATTCAGGAACTTGACCAAGGCAATAATAAGAAAAGGGAAAACACATGTTTTTCTGGGTTTTGTACCCAACATTGTTTTTCAAGCAGCTTGCCCCGGTTATCTCTTACAAGCCTACAACAAGCTTTCCCACCACTAGTGCTAACTTCTGGCAACAGACAGTACTTGTAATGAGTAATCCAACTGAGACAGCATTCAACTTGAGATGCCTATCTGTTCTTTTAAATAAACACTGAAAGCAAATAAAATAGAATTGTTTCCCACAGACTTCCTGAGTGGTAGAAGAAAACATTTGAACTTTATTCTCAACTGAAGGGCAATGTTTTTGAGGGCAGCTGTGCATGCAAGTCACAATGACAGCTTCAAGTGAAACGAAGAAGGCAACATGGCCACAGTTTGCCCTTCTCAATCCTGAAAGTGGATGAACCTTGCCTTCTCAGCCCAAGGCTTGGAGGATGGCATGTGGCAGTAGAAGGCAAAGATGAGGCTATTTGGGTCAAACAAAAAATGAATTTTAGTTCTGGCTATCTGTCACACACATTGCAACTTTGAACAAGTTACTTCCTTATTTGTAAAAAGGATTGTTGTGAAGTTTAATCTAAATCGTGTATGTGATAGTGCCTGGAAGAGAAGAAATTGATATTAGCTTTCTTTCCTCCTCCATGAGTCCCTCTCACTTCTCCATTGCCCCTCCCACTCTCATATTTTCCAGTGTCCGAATTCTCTCAGCCTCCAATCCCTTGTAAAATAAATGTGCTGATACATACTTTCACCCTAAAGTGTAAGTGACTATTAGGTTAAATATTTTAGTTTTTACAGGATGTTTTTATTTTAACAAAGATTAAAATCTAATGTCCAAGGAATGAAATTATAATTATGAAATGGAACCTGCTTTGGTTAAATAGAATTCAGCCTTACTTAACACTATTCCTCACAAAATGGAACCAAGTCTTCTTGGAGAAATGGCTGATTCCAGGATAAGAACAGGAAAGTACAAGTGAACCTGGAACATCTTGTGCCAGGAAATATGGAAGCGGTTAAATTAAAAAATAGTAGAGTATACAGAAGCCAACCTGAGGAGGTTCCCACTGGTGAACTTGGGACATTTTGATGATTGAATAGTGTGACAAGAATGAATTATATCATATTGAATTAAAAGTAAATTTATGAGTCCGTATTTACACTTAAAAATTCTTTAAGTGATTATGGACAGAAGAGGAAAAATTTTTTTTAAAATAGAATAATTACAATGAATCAATGTAAAAGGAATAATGGAAATAGAAAACGACCATTTTATGACCTCCACAGTAATAATTAATTCAGGCAATAATTAACAATGGATACTAAAAGCATTGGGTGACAAACTTTTGAGGAATCATATATTTACAGTCTCAAATTACTTAGCAATTACAATGAGAAAAACATCTTTACAATGAAGAAATCTGGTGGACACCCATTTAACCAAATGACATCCCTCCAATTTGGACAGTTTGCTACCATGTTCCTGTCAATGTAATGCACTGTGCTCACAATATAATCTCTGCTAAAAATGACTGAATCGAATATGATCACAAAACAACAATCTGACAAATCTTACTGTACTAAACTATTCAAAACTGGAGCCATCATGAATTATCACAACACACACACACACACACACACACACACACACACACACACACACACACACACAGGCTAGGAAACTGACCTAGATTAGAGGAGACTAAAACTACATGGCAATAAACCTAATACATGATCCTTAATTCCTTGATTTTTGGATCCCAGGATGAAAAAAAGAAAAAAAAAGTTGGAGATGATTATGTAAATTTAAAGAACCGTTGCATGTTAAAAAATATTGTGTCAATGTTAAATTTTCCAAGTGTGATAATTATATGTGGTTATGTAAGGAAATATCCTTATTCTTAGAAGACATATTCTGAAGTATTTAAGGGTAAAGAGTTATTTTTATTCCTTTTGAAATATATATAATATATGCATTATATATAATATAGAGAGAGTTGATAATATGTAGCAACTATAACCTTAAAAAGAACTTTGAACATAAAAAAATACACCCTCAAGAGTAGGCTAGTTATTTAATCCAAATGGTCAACTTAATTATTCTTCAGAAAAATCATCTGACATTTACAAGAAAATTATATTTGAAATAATAGTTCAAGCTCATCTTCAAGTAAACAATGTCAAAAGCTGAATACATTCAAAGTCATTGACCCTCAGTCAGCAGATTTTCTAAGAGGTAATAATTAATTTCATTTATCTAGGCATGATGGTTTCGCTTGCTTCACAGTGTTGAACAAAAAGAATCTTGCCCGAAGAAGTATTTCAGTAACAAGGGAAAATATAGAAAAAACAACTGAAGAATTGTATGTGCAGTGATTATCTTTAAAAATAAATTCTTACCATAAAACACACACAAAAGAACACAAGGAAATTTTTGGAGGTGATAGATATGTTTAGAATCTTGCTTGTGGTGATGATATCATGGGTGTATTCATATGTCCAAACTCATTAAAATGCATGTGTTAAATGTATGTAAATTTTTATATATCAATTATATTTCAATAAAGCTTAAAAAGCCATTTATGATCTCCCCCAGAAGGTTCTCCTCTTCACATCTGGAAAGAGATTTCTGAAATATGTAACTTATTCATTATATGAGCTTGGGTACCTCTTACATATCGGTTACCTCATCTCTAAAATAAAAAGTATTACTCGTCACATTTTTGAGGTTAAGTGAATTAGCATAGATGAATCACTTAGAATTGTGCATAGAACCTATTAAATATTCCATAAATTTTAGTTACTATTATTATTGTTGTTGTTATTATTTATAGCCTCTGGATTGGATATCTTCTTGGTTATCAATCGTGTTCATACAAAACATTGTTACAATGTGAAGTCCCCTACTTTAATGAAATGTATAAGGCTAAGCCCTGATCAGTTTTTTTTCTTTATGGTTTGTTTTGTTTTGTTTTTAGGATCTCTAGAAAATGTTTCCAATTACATTAGGAAGTATTTGTTTATTTGGTTAATTTCCTACAACTGCTCACATTAACAAATCCTTCATACATGTTTTCTGGCATTTCCTTACAGCCCAACGTGTTTTTTCTCAAGGTTAGGGAGCTCACCTCTTCTACTGTCCTTCAATGATCTGATACATTACTTCCTTTTGGATTTGGTATTTTAAGATGCATTATATTCTATATAGGTTATATATTTAATACATGGAGAGTGAGCAAGATATATCTCCTCAGGCAAACATCACTTTAATGTATTTTCAGTTGATATACGTGTGGAGGTTTCAGAATATCTATAGTTTTCTCAATTTTTAATAAAATATAAAATATATAAAATAAAAAATAAAATGTAAAATAAATATAAAATATCACTGAGCTAACACAGGGATCTCTCCTCTTTAGAAATCATGCTCTTATCATTTTTGTGAATCCTGTCTCGTGAACATGATTTCATTTACTTTCCATTTATATAGTGTAAATGAAAGAACTTCTTGTTTTATAATATTACAATAGGAAGTACCTCGGGTAACTAATATTGTAAAGTTAGATTTTACTTGCTTTTTAGAGACAAACATCTGTAGATTAAATGATTAGCCACTATGTGTCACTGTTTGGTCTTTATTTTTAAAATCTGCTTACATGGATTAGAAGGAATTTTGTACATAAAAAAAAAAAAAAATAGGTCACCAGAGGAGACAGAGTATGGATTATCTCTTATAACAGAGTATAAAACGATGACATGTCTTGCGATTTACTTAGATAACTGACAAAGTACAGGATTTATATCTTTAAATGATACTTTAGGTTGGTTACATTATCAGTACATTTTTACTAAATGTCTATTTTTGTTACCTATTGTTTTTAACTTTTTAAAAGTATACTTTGCTGTATACTATTATTTTTTCTCATTTGAGTTACTTAGCATAAGATAAAATAATTATGTCCAATTTTATTTGACTTGGAGCTTTGGGATGAGTTTAAACATGCTTAATCAATGAAATGGTTATATTCATTTTGACTCATTAAAAGGCAAAGTAAATATTATTTCCCATCAGTTTAAAATACTTCATATTATTGCCTTGCATTGCGATTTATCTTTTTGTAACTTTTGTTTCCCCAGGTACCTCAGTCTCAAGTACTCCATGACAGCATTCTTTAGTTGTTTAACAGCAAGCCCCTACACAAAATGATAACTGGCTACAACCTCTTTCCGTTTTGGAGCCTTCTTGATGCAAGAACCAAGAACGCCAACATTCTGCTTCTGTGACCATTTTAAATTTATAGTCATGACACTATTGATACAGTTAGAGTTACTTGTCCATGCTTGTTCTGATACCATGCTTTACCATCCTGAGTAATGGCACCCCTACTACCACCCAGAATAACTGTGGGCACTACTTTTGTTCAGAGGATACTGTGATGTGATACCCAGATCTCCAAGATCTGGAAGTGCTGTTGGTAGACAGCCGTCAGCCTTGGAGATTTGCCTTGGCTGTCACACCACCTTTCCAGGGCAGCCTGCATCCAATTCAATAACTTGTCAGTATGGAGGCACAATGACCAGGTCCCTTTCATCCAAACTCAGACAACGTGGAAGGGCCATTCCAGCTTCAGAACTCCCCAGGGGTTGGTTGAGACTTTCATTAGGACTGCACCACCGCCTGCTTTCTCCCTCTGCTCACGTCTACTTCCTTTCCTTTCCTTCCACAGCTGTTATCCCCAAGAGCACTTCTTAATAAAACTCCTGCATGCTAATCTCCATCTCACAGTTTACTTCCTGCAATTTTTTCTTATAGTGTAATTTTAAAATCTCTTGCACTATAGATGTACATTCTCTAGTAACAGAGATGCCTTCACCTTTATTTTGAACTTGAACTTGGCTTGAACTTCTCCACTGAAATCTTAGAATAATCTCTCTTTGGGCAGTCCAAGATGTTAGTAATAACCACTTTTAAGCATTGAACTGCTTAAATTAAACACTGCATTAAAAGGCCATGTCATTAGTGACATAAAATCTCTTAAAGTCAAGCCTATTAAACATCCCAGAAGCAAGATTCTCAGTGTCACATACAGTCTCCAGATGAGCATTAATTTCCTAACAGGAGTCAGTTCCTGGCCAGAGTGAGGAATAGATAAGTATTATTCTCTTTTATATACAGTGGGAAGGAGTCCACATCTTCGATCCCTTTTCTCCAGTTTCTACCTCAATAGTCAAACTGGCTGAAAACATGAAAACATGAGGGGATGAAGTTTATCCCAACCCCAGACCCACTGATTATCTATATCAATTCTGTTCAACATTGTCTCTTTATCAGAACGTTAAAGCTTACCATGGTTAGTGTCTGGGACTGGTTTTGCTTCCCTAAACTCAGTATAGCATTTAATAGAGCTAGGCACTTGTGCCCCACTGTAGTCATAGGCCTAATAACTAGAAGCTGTTTTAAAATATTAATTTTAGTCACCATCTTTCTTCCCTAGGACTCTACTTAGGGTTTGTAAATCTCCTTTCCCAAGGCCTGGAAACTATTATTGCAAAGGATCTCTAAGATTCTGGAAAGTCTTACAGTCTAAAAGTGTCTGATATTGTATTTAACTGCCTTTGGACCATGATGCTCACCAGATGTAGCCTGAGTTTGCTTATTCTTTGAATATTGTAACTGAAGGCAACTCTCGGTATCATCCAGACAACCAAGTTAACCTCTATGGTGGATCTTACATCATTCTAACTTCTCTTCGTTGCTGAGATCTAGCCTATATTGCAGTTCTTTCCTTTCTCTCTACTTCTCTCCCTTCCTTTATTCCTTCTTCCTTCCTTCTACCTTAAAACATCTGTAGGACTTCTGTTTGGGGGATTATGAAAAGTATAGCTGCACCTACGCAATGCTGTAAGGATCTTCTGTGTGTGGGCCCAATAATTTGCTTCAAGAATCAATGCTTTGTTGGTGAGGTCCACTTGGACTGCTTGCTACTAATATGGTCACTCTGCTAGTATGGCTGCTCTGTCTAAATGTTTGGATCTATGCCTGTCCAGGCCAGAGTTTTCTTCTAGCTGGTGTCCACCCTCAGCCATTTAGGGTATTTAGATATCAATAAGGAAAACCTTAGACTTCTCCATTTCTTCATTCCATCACTTGTATGTGCAAAGCATGGAATTTCTCTTGACAAGTAGAGCCTACTACAGTTCTAATTACAGTACCTAATTAGGGACTCTCTTCTCCATCTATTTACATCCCAATCCAGAGCTAAAACTCTCATCCTGACCCTGTTTTCCCCTCTCTTAAAAATAGTTTGGTTTTATTTTCATTGAAAAGGTAATATTTGTCCATTTTTGTGAAATTGGAAAAGATAATAATCATGAAGAACCTCTACTAATAATATATTTTCTTTCAGGTTTTTAAAAAATCAGTACAAAAATACACACACACGCACATACACACACCAAGACATACACACACTGTATATAATAGCTGAAATGTATTGAGCAACTATAATGAGCTAGGGTTTCTATTAAGCATTTATATGCATTTGATGCCCACAAGAATCATATGAGATTGTGTGGAGACAATTGTTTTTATTTTTGTCTGCAGGTGGCATCCATCATCCCACCCTCCATCTACATTGGAAACCACCCTGTGATTTCACTTTGGGTCTGCAGTCTTGGTGGCATAGCCAGTCTAGGTGCTCTTTCCTATTCTGGCAAAGGGTTGGACACATACCCCATGAAAAACCAATCGTACTTGGATCTTGACTAGAATGACTCAGAAAGACTTAGCAACTATTTTATCCTGTTCATCCAGGTAGTGCTGTCCCAAAAAGACTTCCCATAGTTTTGCTACTAGGTTTAATGAGCTACTCTGTGACCTGCCTTTTCTCATGATGGGTTCCTCAGATTTTCCTTACAACAACATTGTTTTTTATAAAGTTACCTAATTTGATTTCTCACACACACTATCAAAAAAAATCCCTAACCAATATAAAAATATACAGAAATAAATAGGTGTTATTCTAGTTTACAGAGACTGAAACTGAGGCTTAATGAAATTAAGCAACTTGCCAGGCAGTAAGAAGAGGTATCAAGTCTCTATAACATTAAAATTGGTGCTTAATTTTAACCAACTCTCTTCTCATTCTCTGTATAGATAACGTAGATGTAGGAGTGTGTATTCTTATATATAGTCTTCCACAGTTGATATCTAACCATATTCACAATTTTAATCATTTCCAGCCTTTAATTTTTTTGGCTAATAATAAAATTACTTTAGGAAAATTACTCTAGTAATTACTCTAGTAATTTTCTAAATTACTTTAGAAAATTAAACTTTTCTAATTACTTTAGAAAAGTTTCTTTAAAGTACAAAGAAAGTAAAACTTAACCACTATTCTAATACCTAGATAACATCATATAACTATGAACATTTAGGTTTATTTCCTTTAGTCTCTCTCCCTCTCTCTGTGTATACACATGCACACATGTATACATAAATAGAACATATATATATACACATATATAGATATATATATCTCCACACACATACATACACATAGACAGAGACGGAGAGATCCATACTGTATGTATAGATTTGTATCATCACTTTTTACTTGGAACATTATTTTGTAAGCATTTTCCTTAGCAATTAAACTTCTTTCAAAATATTTTAATAGCTACAATATAGTTCATTGTATGGACATACCCTATTGTATTTAATCACTCCTCTTTCAGACATTTAATAGCTGTTTCTTTTCTGGCTTTTAAAAATAGCACTGTAATCAACAACTTTGTAGGCATCTGATTATTTTCTTAGACTAGATTCTGGAAGTGAAATTATTGACTTAAAGGCTTTGAACATTATAAAGACTTTTGATATATACTGTCAAAAAGTTATCAGAAAAATTGTTCCAATCTACAATCCCACGACTAGTGTTTAAAAGTTAGTTTCATTCAATGGTCCACACATACATGCCAACTTTTAGAAATGAAGGCCAGTGTGTAGAAAATGATAGCTTACTTTGTATTCAACATTTCTTTTGATATCTTTTTTCTGATTATAAAGTAATACAAGCTAATTGCAGAGATTGAAAAACTTAAAAATTACAGAAAATAATTATGCCATCCATATATGAAAACGACAGTCATGTAACAAACATGTCTTCTGTGCACATATCAAATATATAAGTAATATTTATAATGTTGAAATCTTATGGCTCATACTTTTATATCTAAATTTTTAATTTAATGTTATATATCATAAAAACGTTATTATCAAATATTCCCCCAAACCATTATTCCATTAGTTGCTAAATATTCTATCTTATGAACCTGCGATAACATAGTTAACCTTTCATGCTTACTGGACATGTATTGATCAGTATATACAGAATTGCATTACATATTATTGTTCATAACCTTTGACTGCCTTTTTTATGATTTCAACAGAATTTATGACAAGAAGTGGAATTATGGACTCGGGTTTAAATAGAATGTACATTTTAAAGTTTCTTGATAAAAAATTAGAAAAAAACATTTTCTAAAATGCTTCAGCTGTGTATGAAGGTGCACTTCACTCTTCTTGGCATTATTTTTTGTTGTTTTAGTTCAACAATTCATGATTTGCATTTTCTAACTTTTTCATATTTGTTTAAAATATTTAGATTTCTTTTTTGAATCCAATGATCATGTTCTTTGTGTATTTTTTACATTAAATCTAGTATTGTGAAGAGAATTGAGCACCCTTCCCTGAGAATCTATTTTCCGTACAGAGCCCATCTTCTTAAATATTTTGAGTAGTTCAGTCATCTGTGGGTCTTGGTGATAAGGATCCTCACATGCTTCTAAGCATATATGATTGTAGTAACTAATGTTTGCAAAGGAGTTTTAAATTCACAAAACTCTTCCATTATCGTTTTTGTCTACCTGTGAAGTAGTCAGGGCAAGTTAGTGTCATTGGCATTATTTTAGGAACGTGGAGGTTAGGCTCCACGGAAGAAAGCTATCAATAGCCAGTGGAGAATGAAATCAAGAGTCTAACCAGGTCAATTCCTAGATCTTTTACTTTTCGTTAAGTCTTACTACCAATGTTGGTAATGTCCAGACATATAAAATGATTCTATATGGAGAAAGTAAGTTCTGGAATAATGTTAAGGGACTCAATAGCAAATGCATATACTGTATTTTTAGAATGAGACTGATTTACATTTAAGGGCTTTTAATTGCAGTCATCCATCAGTTTTAAACTTTCAATGTCTAAATATAAAGACGCAGCAATATAAATGAGCCAGCTGCATTTTTTTACACAGAGCATGAATTGATGAGTTTATGAATGAGTGATGGAATTCAATAACAAGAGTAACAATATTCTAGTCCATTTCAATTGCCCTATGCCATATGTCAGTCAGTACCTTGGAGAGCAGACCCTCTCCCAAAAAAACATTCTCAGAAAAGACAGGCTTTCAACCGCCAAAGGAAAATAGGAAGCATTGCGCATTGATGTCCTCCATGTTTTCTGAAAAGTAAAATATAATTTTTCATTTTCCTACCTAAAAATGGTTTTCCTCTTTGCCCCATTTAAAATTGCCCATGGTTTGTGATCTTGTGACGCTCGATTTAAGCAGCTTTATGGTATTTCTCCTCCTACAGAAAACACATTTCTTTGCCACGTCTACAAATTAAAATATCCTTTTTCAGTAAGCGCTAGGAGATAATCAGCTTTCCTTATCTCCACTGGTTTTTATTTAAAGGAAAGATCTATTATGGAAGTTGAGCGTGGGTCTCCACAGGTGTAGCCACAGGTGTAGCCAGGAGCTGCCCTACAGCGAGGTAGGAGGGGAGAAGAAGCCTGAGCCAACCCTACAAACGTTCGAGGCCTCGCTGCCGCTTCTGCCCTTGGGGCTGCGCGAGCATTTGCTTCGCTAACTCCCCGCCGCGCACGCGCGCTCCTCGCCCCCGCCTTCACTGCACCTGCCAGGTCATAATCCCCTTCCCACTCGCTGGTGCCCGCTCGCGGAGGCTGTCTTGTCTCACGTTGATTGGTCAAGAGGGCGCGTCCAATCAACAATCCCTCCTGCGCCACCTATTCCCGCTCTTCCCGCCCCCTTCCCGCCCTCCCCCTCCCCTCTCGGGCACTTACCTTCTTTGTGACCGGTGCGCGCCCAGGTCTCTCAGTGCGGCGGGGAGAGGTGTGCAGTAGTGGGAAGCAGCGGGGCGGGGAGGGTGGGGTGGGGAGGTAAGAGGTGGGGCGGTAAGAGGTGGGGCGGGAGGAGGCGGGGCTCAGGTGCGGGACAGCGCGGCCCGCGCCAGTCGGGGAGGGGCGCACGACGGAGCGGGGGGGCGGGGCCGGGGGTTGCGTCGAGGAGGGGTTTACGCCGGCGACGTCTGCAGCGCGAGGCTTCGCGCGTGAGCGGCGTGGGCGCTGGGCCTGTCTACCGAGCTTTTCTTGGGCGCACAGATCGTCGACGCCGGCTCCTGGGGGAGCGCGGGGGGGAGGCGTCGGGGTCAGCGGCGTGATCTACGGCGGCCTCAGCCATGGAAGAGACGCAGCCGCTTCCGCAGTCCGAGCTGCAGCTGTGCGACAGCCTTATCATCTGGGTGAGTACCGTGGGGCAAGGTGGGCCGAGAAGACGCAGCGACTTAACCTGGGCGTCCAGTTTTCCCCAGGTGAGCTCGAGGAGTACCCGGGGCCGCCTGCGTCGTGGACTCAGCGCATTGCCCTCCGCGCCTCCTGGCGTCCTTGACCGGGAGAGTGCCAACTGCGGGTCGCGGTGCAGGTGTGTGTGTGTGTGTGTGCGCCAACTGCGGGTCGCGGGGCAGTGTGTGTGTGTGTGTGTGTGTGTGTGTGTGTGTGTGTGTGTGTGTGTGTGTGCGCGCGCGCGCGCGCACGTTTGCATCTGTCGGGACGAGGGAGGGGAAGGGAGCTCTGGGGGACGGGACTAAAAAGGCTTGTCTTAAACTCCTGGCTCCTGACAGCTGTGGCTGGAGCCAAGCGCCCATCCCCTTTACTCCTCTCCTGTCCCATTTTCTCTTTCTGCCCCGCATCCAAGCCCTAGACTTTATAGATCGCAGACACTCTCGCCGTCCATCTTCTGTGTTACCTTCCCAGCAGGACCTTTGTGCCACTTGGGAGTGAACACCCCCTCCGAAAAAAGCTCTAGTTGGAGCTTCCACCCCAACCACCTTGCTTTACTTGTACACAGGTGGCCAAGGGGTGATATTAGTTCTTGTATCAGCGTTTCTGCACGACCCCAGGTCATCCGATTTTGTTAGAAGCCGCTTAGAAGAGATGTTTACATGTATTTCCTCTGTGGAGAAAAAGATATGTTGGGGGGGGGGCTCTTAATCATTTTTTCTGGCTACCCTCCTCCCCGCCCCCCGGCGGACAGGCATTTTCTTTAAATGAAAAGCTTGGCATTTTCGTTTATACTTTAGCTATGCTTAGTATTTCTATTAAATTGTGTTGAGTTTGGACAGGTAGTATCTGTCCCTAGTATTCTCGTCAGCAAAATGAGGTCTAACCTTTTGGAGGTGCTCAGCGATCAGAAAGCTGACATGATGTGATTTCTCATCCATGTTGGGCAAGGTTGGTGCTGGATGATCCACAAGGTGTTGTTAATGATGCCCATCCCCAAACCATTTGCTTAGTTTTGTGTACGGGAACGTGTGCAGAATGGAATGTAAACAGACGGGATCATGAGGCGGTAATTGGTTGATGAGATTCCGAAGCGATCTCTTAATGCGTGTAATTCAAAAGAATGAGGGAAGGTTTCTGGCAGTGTATGAAGTGTATTAAAAATAACCACAACTTAAAGCAACTTTTACACTTCTAGGTAAATAACTTTCTCTAAGTGTATTGCAAGTGTCTAGGGTTTCTGAGTTAAAAGCAATTAGCTAACTATTCATCTGTATTTTCATTTAAAATAAGTATTGGGGTTTAGATGCTCTATTAAGACTAATGAAACAAGGCAACATTACTTTTAATGATGTGTTTTGTTAAAACAAATTACTAATTAGAGGGTGTATTCTAATCTGTTAACATTGTTGCTCTAAACATCTGACTTAAATAGTAACCTAGTCTTTATGATGTCATCGACATATATGAAGTGGTAGAGAAGCATAGGATTTCTTTGAATTGCAGTATTTTTAAATATTGTGTGGATTTCTTTGAAGCGTACTGCAATATTTTTAAATATTGTGTGACTACATCCATTTTTTAATCATTATTTATTGAGTCCTACTTTGTATAAGGCACCGAGGAAAACAGATATCACGATAATCAAAGAACTTTCCATTTTAATTGGAGTGGTACGCATAGCTGTGTATTTTTACAGTGGAAGGCAAAATTTCTTAAAAACTCCAAAAATGTTATAAACCAAATGATAAGGAGTTATAGATGATGGTATAATTGGTTGCTTGCTTCTCCATTTCTCTAGAGCTGCAGAAACACTGTGGAGAAAATGGAATTATTGTGCAGACTGTTGCCTCTACAAATGCTACTACAGCCAAATTCACCTGTTCCCATAACACTGTCGAGCTTTATGATTAAGAAACGCCACACAGTTCCTCTCACATTTCTCTTCGTAAACTTTTTTCAGTACCCCAAGTGAGTCCTCAACTCTTCTCCCCCTTGGGAAAATGACCTCCTCCTGTCTTTGGCTCTGGCTCTAGATCCCATCCCTACCACCTCTTCTAAAACTTTGCACTGTATTTCCTCTTTCTGTATTTACAACTTCTTTCTCTCTATGAGCTCCTGTCTCTCCACATGTAAACTTGCTCAGATCTTCCCTATCTTAAAAAGAGAATGAAGAACCACCACTCGCTATTAAAACCACATTGCATTTCCTCTTCTCTTTACAAATTTCTTGAATTTTTTTGTACTCCTCCTTTATACTTTTTGAATTTTCATTCACTCATCAACTCACTGTACTTGAGCTTCTTTTTTTAAGGCCTCTACTTAGCTTACTTGATTTGGCAAACTGATAACTGTTATATTATCTTTATGTTATTTGATGGATCCTTTGTGAAATTACTTTCTGCCTTAGTTTCTTGGGTACCTGCCCTTTGGCTTTTCTTTACCTCTCTAGATGAGTCCTAGTGAAATTTCCTGTCCTCTTTTGCCTTCGCCAGCCACTGCGTTCTTGATATTACCTCACCTTCCTAAATTTCTCCAGACTCCCCTTATGCCATACTCTTCCATGCCCACTATGCTACATTGACTTTATATTTCTTGAGGATGTCAAGCCCTTTTTTTTTTCTTTAATACATCAGGCTTTTTAATTTGTTTTCCCTCTCCCTATAATATTTTCCTAGTTCTTCTAGTCACTGGCTGGCTTCTCACTATTCAGTTCTTGGGTCTGTTGTCATTTTTCACAGAGACTTGATGAAAGCGAATGACCTATTTATCCCCCACTCCTACCCCACCATAACCTGTTAACCACTTTCTGTCATGTCTGTAATACTTAACACTTTCTGAAGTCATTCTATTTGCTCCTTGGGGTCAGAGCTCTATCTGACTTGTTTTCTGCTTTATCCCCAGAATCAAGAACTGGCTAGGATCACCAGTAAAACATCGAATCAAAATAGTGAGAATAAATATCCTTGTCTTGGTCCTGATCTGAGACCAGCATTCTACCATTCAGTATTTCACTATTAAGTATGTAGGTTTTTGTAGATACTTGGGGTGAATTTTGAACTGTATCATAGAGGATTGATAGATTTTAGTAAGTAGAGGATATGAGTTTTCCAGACACAAGGAAGAACCCCTAGCAGTAAGATAACTGGTCTCCTTTGGCCATTGTTGATTGGCCAAAGATGGGAAGGAGGAGGTGGAAGATGTGTTTGTCAGGATATTCCCTGCTCTCTTACTGTGCCCCCTGCCATGCTATGTAATGTCACATGTTGAGGGAAAGTAATAAGAGATATAAGATTAAGAAGTTATAATGGGGGCTAAATCACAGAGGCGAGAAGGTTCTTTCAGCACTGGACATTGTTGTAGGATAGTAGAGCCACCATTAACAGAATTAAAGAAGTCACCAAGAAAAACTGGTTAGGTGAAGAGATGCCTCTTTTGGAAGTTTTTAATATGTTATGTTTTATGATTTAGATCTCTTCTTGAAATAACTAGTTCTTAGAAATATTATACTGCTCCTTAGCAAAAAATTCAGGGCTGAGTGATAAAATTGGACATCGTTTACATGGTGGAAAGAGTGTATTAGAGTTTGAAGTATTTGTATGAAGGTAAATTTAATTCGGCCTCTTGGCTCTGTGAATTGGAAGTTAAAAATCTTTAGAATGTTTACTAATCTTTACTAATAAAATTGGAGGGCTGGACCGGATTTTTTTTTTTACTGATTTCCAGGTTCTCGCATTCTTTGACTTTATAGGCAGGTGAAAGAAAGCCTAACATCAAATATACGCCCAAATTAGCAAAGAATATTAAAGGCCAAAACATTTTAAGATCTTAAAATTCAAAACAGTGATCTTTTTTTTTTCTGAAATGAGCAGCTAGAAAAGGAGAATGTGACCATACAGTTGACCCAAAGTTGAGTTTTTGTTGGTGATCAGTCCACATTTCTGATTATTCACTTTATTTAAAAATACAGAAGAAATCAGAACACCGTTCTGAGTGGTGGAAGCCCTATCTGTCCTCTTTGGTTCGCTCTGTAAAGACTTTTGCCTCTTCACCTCTATGAAGAGTAGCATGAAAGAATACATTTCCTTTTGTCCCTTTGTTTTGGTCTCATCCCTCCCGCTGAGCCTTTTAATTAATCTACTCTTCTAGGTTATAAAGTCTTTCAGTGTAGCCAAATGAAATTGCATTCTCTGTTTTCTAATTTATTTTGTAGCTAGTTTAACAACTTCCAAGACACACTCCAATATCCATGACTGTAAGAAGGAGAAATCAATCTTAACCTGAGCATGTGGGCAACTAGGCAACCACTTAGCACATATCTTCCTTTTCATATTTCTTTACTATTTTGTCTAATATTCCAATTAAAATTGCCTCTGAAATTGTCCTTTTAAATTACTAATCATATCCATTTTGTAAAAAGTTAATGACGTGAAGTGTTAATAGGAAGAATTGAAAAGTGGGAGCCACAGTTTACCTGAAAGTATATGATTTTCTTCCTTTTAAAGATGTTCTAAACCCTGGAGTTTCTCATCTCTATACATCCACCCAATTGCAAAATTTTTATTTTATGTTTTAAATATTCTATGAATTCATCCTGTCCTCTCAGCATTACCTTTGTTATCTCTAAGCTTAATCCATTTTACCAATACGACCATTGCAGGAGCCTTCTAACTGACTCACGCATAAAGCTTCTCTCTTCCATTTTTTGTGTCACTATTGCTGTTATGGAAAACATACTGAAGATTTCACTCACTCACTCTCTTCCTTATTACTCTCTAGTGATTTTTCATACCCAAACTAATTTTTTCTAAAAAAAAAAAAAAAAAAAAAATTTGATGTGCATAAGAATCACTTGAGGATTCTCTGATTTAATATTATCTGGAGATTGTGATACATATTATTCTTAGATCTCCCGTACTTTAGAAACCCTGACTCATAGCTGATGTGCTAACAGGCATTGAACTTGTACCACATGCCAGGCACTGATCTAAGTACACTGCTAATTCATTTAATTCTCACAACCATCTTGTAAGGTAGAAACTATTCTGTTTCCTATTATATAGAAGGTACCATTAAGGATAAGGCCAAGCTTTTTGTCATGGCCCTTCAGAGTCCTGGCCCATGACTTTTCTTTAACTCTGTTGGTTGTTACTCCTCCCTGTCCGTCTTTGTACTGGAAATCCAGTAATTGAACTGCATGTTGCCTAAAAATACCAGCTCTTCATATATTTGTGCTTTTATCATGTTCCTATTTCTTGAAGTTTCCTTCCCTTGGCCCCTTCTTTACTCAAGACATTCCCTTTAGGAATCATCTCTAAGGAGTCTTTCTGAAATACGAGCCCTAATTCAATTGATTAGTCAACTCTGGTATATTTCTGAACATTTTGTGCATACTATAATCATGAGACTAGAATGGCATTTTTTCTAGAAATGATTTACGTCTTTTTATCCTCTCCTTACCTTTTGATTCAAGCTCCTTGAGGGTAGAAACCTGGTGACTTTCCTTTGCAATTCCAGTCTATACTACAGTGCCCCACAAAGATTAGGAGTCCAGTAAAGTATCTATGTGAACTTTGAAAGTAACTGTGGCTAGATTAGTTTGTCTATGCCATTCTTCCATGTTGTATTAAGATAAGGGAGACAGATTTGTAGAATCTCGAAATATATAAAACCACTAAAGGAGAATTATAGTGGGAGAGAATTTTATTGGATTAAGGTAAGTAGTAAACTAGGGAATTTAACTGAGTAGTAAAGGAAATGAATATGTGCAGGAAAAAAATCATATTTAATTTAAGATAATTATGGGTTGAGATTAGATTTCTAGAAAGTATATGATACAGTTTAGCTTTGTTGTAATTTGCTTTTTAAATTTTTTTTATCTTGTGTTTGTTTATTAGAAAAAGACATCACCATTTCATTTCTCTTTTTAATAGGTAAACATGAATGTTTAACAAATAGAGATTTGAAAAATTATAATATCTAAAATGAAAAGAGATAGAAACAACTTCACATGGTAGGTGGGCTCTGGACTGTTCATGCCCTAAGGCTAATTGTTAGATAGCAGGCACAGTTCTACCTTAAATTAGAGCTCATTGATTAAGTAGTTTTAGACTTGACATTTCTAGCCTTTGTTTTCCTACCAAATGATATGAGTGAAATTTTAATTTGCATAATGTTAGGTTATCTAAAGGGTTTTTTTCTGATGTTGTTCTCTTAAAAATAGGCAAAACACAAACTGTACTATCTTAAGAGTTCTATATATGCCTTTCAGAAATTCTAAAGTGCTTCATACATGACATTATATTTTATTATTTTAGGTACAATTTTTCACGATTTTATGAAATGTTAAATGTTTATTTTTATAAAAATATTACACAGCTACAGAAACATATTAGTATCGTTTCATTTGTTTAGCAGCGTCTAAATTTAAACAAATAGGACAGTTATTAACTATTTTTCTCTCTAGTGTTCATATATACATTTGAGGGAGGATAACACGATCTCGTAGATATAAAGAGGCAGTAAAGTCATTTGCTTTATGTCATTTTAGCTGCAGACATTCAATACCACCGCACCTTGTCAAGATGTGAAACAGCTGACTAATGGAGTTGCCATGGCACAAGTTCTTCATCAAATGTAAGTAGGGCTCTTCCTGAAAGAATTGTAAACCCAATACCAAGGAAGAAAATTTAGACTTGTATTCTAAAGTTTATTGAAACTTTATCCTATTCAGTGGTGACAAGCCTATGACGGTACCAAGACATTCTTGCATCTAGGGAACAAAAAAGTTTTATCACCTGATTATTCTTTGTTTGTTCATAGAGATACATCTTAATTAAATAAGCAATCAGGATTCCTATCTATTCAAGAGAGGTTAATTTTAAACTTGTTCTCATCATATTCACAAGTTATAGTAACTGGGAAAGGAACAGGTTAAATAAATGATATAATTGCTTATAATGTTTCCTACTGTTATACTATTGTCCTTTTAAGGTATCAGTGTGTGGAGATTATTATTTTAGAGATAATTATGACAAATATAGGATTTGGAAAAAATATTAAATTTTAAAATATATATCCGAACTAATAGTAATGGTATAAATCCACCAATAATGAAACAATGTATAAATTCAATTTGAAGTCACAAATGCTGGGGAACATTAACTACTAATAAAGTGATTCTGGTTGGGTTAGGCCCATTTTGTATAATTATACAATATCAAAAGTTCTTGCATCCACTATTTTCTAATTTTTGCCAAACATTGTTCAAGGATTAAGGTTTATAACATCTACATTATGAGCTGTGCTCTTTGTAGGATAAACATGGCCAATTCTGTAGTCATAATTTATTCATTAGTAGTCATTGATTTTGTATTAGTTTACTTTCATGATGATATATCTTCAGTGAGTCCAGAATCCTATTTCTTCTACATTGTTTTATAGTCAGAAATTTTGTATTTAATTGTTGCCATCATTTTGTAAAGGTTTGTTGTAATTGACATTGTACCCTATAGATGAGTTAGGAGAAATACTTTACCACTCTTTAAAAAACAGCTTAAAATAGTGTCAAAATCCTAATTACCTGGAAAATTCAAAATGATCTAATTTGAATAGACAGATTTTATAGATAAGATTAACACTTTAAGAAACAAGTATAACATGTTAACTTTTTTGTGTCGATCATTATGACATATGCCTTACTTCCCTCCTTTCTTAAATATTTTATTCCTATGCTGATTAGTTTCAAAGAGATTTAACTGGTCAGAGCCAAGCATTCTGAACAAGATTCTTTTTTCTTTTTTTTTTCTTGATAATTTAGGAAAGTTATTATTTTTTGTCATTGAGATATACACATTGCCTTTTCTCATTGCAGTATGTTGTAGGAATTGGTTTAGATGCAGCTACATTGTGATTGGTGTGGACGTAATGCTGGTGTGTGCTCACTCACTTCAACAGCACTATCCAAAGATGTAATTTGTATATATCATGGTGGCTTCAGTAACTTAATAGCACAGTATGAGACCTGTTTTTACTCTAATAGATAACTCTTTGATCTCCTATACTCTAGCACTGTACCTGATGTTTAGAGTATAGAGTCAGGTCAGTTTTAGTTAAACTGTATCCTTTATCAACTCATTTTTCTATTATCTGTTGGATGCTGATCCTCTGTCTCTCTGATTTTTCTTTTCTTTCTTTTGTCTCTTATTGTCTTCTAATAATAGCTTTTCTGCAGGAATAATAAAGTAGCCAATCAGAAAGCTCTCTTTCTTCATAAAATAAAGGACAGTGTCCTAAAATTGGACCTTAATCTTTTTATTTGTTTGCCTATTTTCACATGTGGTTAGTTAGATATCTAAGTCTCCTTATCATCTAAGTAAATTTTAAATTTGTTTTTCTTTAGAACTGCTTTCCAGTTTTAGCTTTTTAGAAGTCAAGATCCAGACAGTGAAACTTATAGCATACATTTTCCCCTAGCTGGGTCAATGTAACATATTTCTCCTAAAAGGACAGATTTTACCATAATTCTTTGAACACTTCAAAGCATTTCTTCTGTTACATTTTATTATGTATTGAATTGATGGCAATTCTGACATCAAATCACATCAAAATTGTTACTGAAGTTGAGAAGGAAATTTTTGCTTTTTAAGGAAGTAGCAAAATTTAATGAATAATTCTTTTATTATATACCTGAAGCCAGTAGGCTTCTAAATAGTAAAATCCTAAACCAGTGCCCAAACTATGTGATTTAGACATGGAATGTCATGAGATTATTGCTAGAGTTCTACAGCTTCTCAATTATTATCTTTAGTCTGAAATGTGTGTCGAAGTTGTTATTTAAAAAACAAATGGGGGAAAAACTATAACCACAACCGTGTGTTTCCTGAGGTTGCTGTAACAAAGTACTACAAACTTGTATGGTTTAGAGCAACAAAAATTTGTTCTCTCATGGTTCTGGAGATTAGACGTCCTAAATCCAGGTATTGGCCTGGCCGTGCTCCCTCTGAAGCCTCTAGGGCAGGATCCTTCCTTGCTTTGTCCAGCTTCTGGTAGCCCCAGGCATCCCTTGATTTGTGGGAGCATAACTCCAATCTCTGTCTCCATCTTCACGTGGCCATCTTCTCTCTGTGTCTGTGTGCCTTCTTTTCTTAGAAGGGCACCAGTTATATTGGATTAGGGCACACCCTAATTTAGTATGACCTCATATTAATTTGATTATATTTACAAAGACCTTACCAGTTTCCATAAAAGATCACATTCACAAAGGTACTAGGGGTTAGCCTTAAACATATTTTTTAGGGGGACATAATTCAGCACACAACTATAAATACTGCTTGCCACTTCCCCTAAAAGAAAGGCTTAGCTTTGTCACTTTAAGTACCAGATAACTTCTCTGCTTTTTGCTATTGTCTTTGACGGTTTTTGCAAGCAAGAAAAAAATGAGACAGAGAATATAGTATATTCAGAGACCTCAGGTATCATGCACTTACTTGTTCATTCATTTATTCAGCAGATATTTGAGCATTTAAAATGATAAATCGTGATAGCCAACATGAGTATTTACTAAATATATCATTATATAGCCTATACATGTTATTTCATGTATATTTACTGTTCAATGAGGTAGACATTTTTATCCTCAATTTATAGATGAGGAAATAGGTTCAGAGAAGTGAAATGACTTTTGTAAAGTCAAGTAATGAGTAATTAGAAAAGCTGGGATTTGCCTCAGTTTGGCCAGCCTTGAAAGCCAGGGCTCTCGGTCAGCTATAATCATTGAAATCTAGTATTTTGATCCCCTCTTGATAGAGGTTTACTTTGGGGTCTTAACAAATGAAAGACCAGGTGTGCTTGTTCAAATTACAGATGACAATTTGATGTGTTAAGCATAGAAGTCCCTTTGATTATTTAAGAAGAATGTTGGGGTATCCATTGAAGCAACACAACTATGTTATATACAGTAATCAGTAGGCACTAATTATTACTTGTGTTTAGTTGGTGAAATTGTTGAAGACAAATACCATGGGTGGAGTTAAAAAATAATTGTGTAGTGATTCTTACCTAGTTTTAATTAGAAAACAATTGGACCATTCCTTAATCTCATGTACCCTTCTTATTTGGTGCCCCTTGAGTTTCACTGAATTTCTGGGAAATATGAGAAAATGAGCTAATTGTTGGAGCCAAGAGTCTCATTAAGGCAAGTAGATGTGGCAGAGCAAAAGAGTAAAACAAGGATATGTCCAGAGAGTTCTGAGTTTGCATATCAAGTTTAATAGGGTAAAAGATTGGCTGTCATCATGATTGAGAAGGATAGATTTGTTTATAAGAAGGAAAGCTGGAGAGTTAATGGATAAGTTAGAAAATATCTCTCAGTTAGGGTATAATGAACTGAATGTTTTGTGCCCCTTTGAAATTCATACGTTGAAGCCCTAACTGTGTAGAGCTTCACTGTGTAGCTATATGGAAGCTAGGGCCTCTAAGGAAGTAATTAAGGTTAAATGAGGTGATAAGAGTGAGGCCCTGATCTGCTAGGATTAGACCCCTTATAAAAAGAAACACTGAAAAGGTCATTCTCTGAACATATAAAGAAGAGTCCATATGATCACACAGCAAGGTGGTAGCCACCTAGAAGCCAAGAGACCTCAGAATGAAACCTACTTTGCCAACATCTCAATCTTGGACTTCCCAGCCTCCAGAACTGTGAGAAATAAATTTTTATTCATTAAGCCACCCAGTCTGTAGTACTCATCTGTAGTCTGATCAGACTAAGTATAGAGCCAAAGTCGATTTGGGATGGAAAGGAAGACAAGAAGGAATGCAAGACAAAAAGAGGAAAAACTTAGAAGAGGTTACCTTCTTCTAATAGGATCCATTTTCTAAAGATAATTTCAACATAATTATAGAATCAAATATGAAGATTTTTTGTTTTAGGGTCAAAAGAGCAATGTAGTAGTCAGGATTCTCCAGAGAAATAGAACCAATAAAATTTGTATATATACAATAGGATGTATACACACACACACACACACACACACACACACACGAGGAGAGAGAGAGTTGTTTTAAGAAATTGACTTATGTGATTGTAGAGGCTGGCAAGTTCAAAATCCACAGAGTGGGCAAGCCAGCAGGCTGGAGATCTATGGAAGGGTTGATGTTGCTGTTAGAGGGTACACACAGTGTATTGGGAGAACTTGCTCTTCTCAGGGGAGGTCAGTCTTTTAAAGCCTTCAGATAGATGTGGATCACCCAGATTATGGAGGATTATCTGCTTTACTCAAAGGCTGCTGTTTTTAATATTAATCTCATCTAAAAAAATACCTTCACTACAACATCTAAATGTGTATGACCAAAATATATGAGTACTGTGGTCTTGCCAAATTGGCACATAAAATTAATCTTCACAACTGGCATACCTCTGATGTCAGGAGAAAGTAAACTTACTTTGACAGTTTTGACTTATTAATTAAATCCAGACTTTTCAGGTAAATACCTGGTTAGCAATACATTATTTATACATTTAGTGAAATTATTTTGGTAATTGTAGCTTTAGCACTTGGGAAAAGTTAAACATAATTAACATTGATTTGCTTTAAAAAAAATGTTTAAAATTCCATAAATGTATTAAAAATGGTGAAGCCATTTTTAGTCACTCCAGTCAGAAGTGTTATCTTCTATATTAGAACATTTAAGGTAGAATGATATCTAGAAAGCTAATCACTGTGTTCTGCTCTTGGCTTTGCATTTTTAAATTCAAGATACTGCCTTGGAAAAGAATTCCTTTAATTTCTTTCCTCATTTTAATTGGCTTACCTGTAAAGTAAAAATTTAGATGAGACTTTTGAGACCTTTTCTAGCACTGTATTCTGCGATTTTGTAGTGCTCACTTAACCCTTAAAGCATTTATCACATTTTCCTTTGAGTATAGTTATTTGTGCTCTTTACTTTCCCCCTCTAATAGCTATTTCTCTAAAAGTCAGAATAGTAAATTATTCATCTTCATATTAATCTTGCTCAATACCTTACTCAGAGCAAGCATCCAAAAAGTTGTTTAGAACATAATCTATCAATATAGTATATAAAATATTAATAGGCTATTAATATAATCTATTAATATATTATAGTGAACTAATTATAGTTAAATGTTATTCTTCAAGACCTTATTAAATAAATATTTGCTATAGCAGTTTTTTGTCTTGGCCTTCAATATCAATAGGACTTACCTTGAAAGATTAAAGCTAAATTGATCCTTATAGATTTCTCATTACACTCATTCACTCAGTTACAATCAAATAGATTTATTTTGAGGTTTGTCAGATACTAGTGTCACTTGAGGCAAATTACTTAGGCTCTGTCATCCTCAGTTTCCTGAAGAATAAGATTGGGAATCATATTCTTGGCAATAAGATTGGCAATAAGATTGGCGGTAGATCCTTTGCTCAACATGCTATGATATTTAAATGAAATAATATGGAAAAACATTAAGCACGGTGCTTGATAATAGTAGACATATTAAAATATTAGTTTCCCACCCCCGCATAGCATTGGGACTTTTACATCTTCTTGCTATCAGTGTGCCTATTATGAGATATTTAGTAAATGTTTCTTATATTGAAGATATTAATTCCTTAAATAGTTTACTATGAGAAATTCCATAAAACTTAAGAATAACAAAAAATTTAGAGGGTCTTTTAAATTATATTTACTATTCTTATTAAGGACAGGCTTTAAGACATAAAATAACTTTTCTTGTTGATTAAATTTGGTATTTTTATGTTATAAAAACATTTTAATGTTTAGCATTTGTATTTTTGTTTTAGTGATGTAGCTTGGTTCAACGAATCTTGGTTAAGCAGAATTAAAGAAGATATTGGTGACAACTGGAGAATAAAGGTATGCAGAATGAATAGTAGAAGCACTTTATCCAAACAGTGGCTCTAAAATTAGCACTGTACTCAACTAACTCTTTTTTTAAAAATTAATTTAAGGGCGAATTTATTGTATACAATTTGAACTTTGATACATGTATGTTCTTATGAAACAATCATTATAAAAAGATATAAAAAATTTTTATTAACCCAAAACGTGCTTATTCTCCTTCCCAGTTAATCCTTACTCCTAACTTGGCTCCAGGTGGCCAGAGATCTGCTTTCTGTCAATATAGATTTCATTTCTAGCATTCCATATGAATGGAATTAGACTTTATGTACACTTTGTCTCTAGCATCTTTTATTCAGTGTATTGTTTTTGATACTCATCCACGTTGTCTGTATTATTAGTAAATTTCTTTTTTTT
>NW_011889086.1:135801-143982 GCF_000151845.1 Pteropus vampyrus | reverse complement strand
TATTAGAACATTTAAGGTAGAATGATATCTAGAAAGCTAATCACTGTGTTCTGCTCTTGGCTTTGCATTTTTAAATTCAAGATACTGCCTTGGAAAAGAATTCCTTTAATTTCTTTCCTCATTTTAATTGGCTTACCTGTAAAGTAAAAATTTAGATGAGACTTTTGAGACCTTTTCTAGCACTGTATTCTGCGATTTTGTAGTGCTCACTTAACCCTTAAAGCATTTATCACATTTTCCTTTGAGTATAGTTATTTGTGCTCTTTACTTTCCCCCTCTAATAGCTATTTCTCTAAAAGTCAGAATAGTAAATTATTCATCTTCATATTAATCTTGCTCAATACCTTACTCAGAGCAAGCATCCAAAAAGTTGTTTAGAACATAATCTATCAATATAGTATATAAAATATTAATAGGCTATTAATATAATCTATTAATATATTATAGTGAACTAATTATAGTTAAATGTTATTCTTCAAGACCTTATTAAATAAATATTTGCTATAGCAGTTTTTTGTCTTGGCCTTCAATATCAATAGGACTTACCTTGAAAGATTAAAGCTAAATTGATCCTTATAGATTTCTCATTACACTCATTCACTCAGTTACAATCAAATAGATTTATTTTGAGGTTTGTCAGATACTAGTGTCACTTGAGGCAAATTACTTAGGCTCTGTCATCCTCAGTTTCCTGAAGAATAAGATTGGGAATCATATTCTTGGCAATAAGATTGGCAATAAGATTGGCGGTAGATCCTTTGCTCAACATGCTATGATATTTAAATGAAATAATATGGAAAAACATTAAGCACGGTGCTTGATAATAGTAGACATATTAAAATATTAGTTTCCCACCCCCGCATAGCATTGGGACTTTTACATCTTCTTGCTATCAGTGTGCCTATTATGAGATATTTAGTAAATGTTTCTTATATTGAAGATATTAATTCCTTAAATAGTTTACTATGAGAAATTCCATAAAACTTAAGAATAACAAAAAATTTAGAGGGTCTTTTAAATTATATTTACTATTCTTATTAAGGACAGGCTTTAAGACATAAAATAACTTTTCTTGTTGATTAAATTTGGTATTTTTATGTTATAAAAACATTTTAATGTTTAGCATTTGTATTTTTGTTTTAGTGATGTAGCTTGGTTCAACGAATCTTGGTTAAGCAGAATTAAAGAAGATATTGGTGACAACTGGAGAATAAAGGTATGCAGAATGAATAGTAGAAGCACTTTATCCAAACAGTGGCTCTAAAATTAGCACTGTACTCAACTAACTCTTTTTTTAAAAATTAATTTAAGGGCGAATTTATTGTATACAATTTGAACTTTGATACATGTATGTTCTTATGAAACAATCATTATAAAAAGATATAAAAAATTTTTATTAACCCAAAACGTGCTTATTCTCCTTCCCAGTTAATCCTTACTCCTAACTTGGCTCCAGGTGGCCAGAGATCTGCTTTCTGTCAATATAGATTTCATTTCTAGCATTCCATATGAATGGAATTAGACTTTATGTACACTTTGTCTCTAGCATCTTTTATTCAGTGTATTGTTTTTGATACTCATCCACGTTGTCTGTATTATTAGTAAATTTCTTTTTTTTTGATCCATAGTATTTCATTACATTGATATACCACAATTTGTTTATTCATTTACCTATTGATGGATGTTTGAATTGTTTGTGTGCTCTTTCTTTCCTAATATTGGTAATTTATGTCTTTTGTATCTCTTTTTCTTGATAAGTCTGGTTTGATGTTTTTCAATTTTATTAATTTTTTGCAAAGAACTAGCTTTCGTTTTCTGTTTTATTGATTTCCTCTCTGATCTTTATTATTTCCTTTTACTTACACCTGCTCTTCTTTTTCTTACTTCTTAAGGTAGAAGCATAAATCATCAGTTTTAGGCCCTTTTTCCCTAATATTAAGCACTGCCTTAGCCATATCTCATGCATTTGACAGACTGTTTTGTTTTCATTCAGTTCAAAATATTTGGTAATTTTTCTCGTGATTTTACCTTTGACCCATGGGTAAAATAGAAGTAGATATTTCAAATTCTAAATATTAGAGGATTTTCTAGGTACCTTTTTATTTCTTAATTGCTAATTTAATTCCAGTTTGGTTTAGAAATATACTCTATTAAGAAACTTTTTTAATTTTACTGAGACTTATATTGTGACCTAACATATGATCTGTCTTGGTGAATATTCCTTGTACACTTGAAAACAACATGTATTCTACAATTCTACAAATACAGATTATGTGAAATTTGTTGATAGTACTGTTTATATCTTTTGTATCTTTATTAATTTTCTGTATTTTATCAAGGTAGAAGGACTTCTTAAATTTCTAACAATGATTGTGGATTTGTGAATTTCTTCTTTTAATTCTGTTAAGTTTTAAACCAAGTAATTTGAATATCTGTTATTATGTTTATATACATTAATTTTTTATCTTATTGATGAATGAATCTACTTATTGTTATGAAATGCTTTTATTTATCCTTGATAATATTCCTTGTTCTGAAGTCTAATTTGTCTGATATTAATGTAGCCACTTCAGTTTTGTTACGATTATTTTTGCTTTAGTATATCTTTTTCTCTTCCTTTACTACATATGTCTTTATACTGGAAGTGTTTTGTGTAGACACCTAATAGTTGAGTCTTGCTTTTTTATCCACTGACAATCTCTTTATTTGGTTCTTTAAAAAAAAAAAAATTTCATTTCTTATATTCATGTTTCATTTAAATCATTGGACATTTTTAAACTAGTAGTTTTAACATTTTCTAATTCTTTAATTTCCTATTTCTTGGCCAATTTTTATTGATTGAATTTTGTCTTCATTACAGTCCACATTTTCTTGCTTCTTCATGTGTAATAATTTTTTTGGATATAAGACAGTGTAAATTTTATTGATGAGTGCTGGCGTTTTTGTTTGTTTGGGGGGGGGTTTTTGGTTTTTTTTTTTTTTTGTATTTTTTAAAGAGTATTGGACTTTGGACTTTGTTCTTGTAGGCAGTTAAGAAACTTGTGAATCAGTTTGATCCTTTCAAGGTTTAGGGAGGCTAGAGGCAGATGTAGAATGATTTTTTTTCTTTTAGGGTTAGGTTAGACTCATTGCTAAGTTGTAACCTTGTGAGGTTGTTAGTAAATGTTTGCCTATACAGCATAGTCTCTTCACTCTGGCTGGTGGGAATTTCAACAATTTCTGGCCAGTGTAATCTTTGGGAATTGTTCAATTTATAGTTCCCTGGATTGTTCTTTCCTTGGAAATTATTTTTATCTCATTGAGTTTCACCCATGCACATGCAAATTTGTATTCTGCCAAAAAGTCAAAGGATCCATTATCCAGATTTCTGGAGTTCTTTCCATAGCTCTCACCTCTTCATTTGTCTGCCCTATAAATTCTAACCACCTTCACCTTCCTGACCTTCTGATGTCTATCTCCTCAACTCAGCAAGAACATCAGGCTTTGTTTAGTTTCCACCTCCCTACGCCATGGTATGAAAATTGACCCCAGAGAGAAATCTTGGTCTAGTATAGGGCTCATATTTATTATTTTCTTTCTCTCAGAAATTAGAGTTCTATATTGCCTGTTGGCAAATTTTGAATTTTTGTCCTTTTTTCTAGTTGTTTGTGACAGGAAAGTAAGTCTGGACCCTGTTACTCACTCATGACTGAAGGTGGACATGGTCATAGCTAAATCTTTAAAGTTGGTACTTAAATTCATTGCAGCTAACTTTAAATAGAATCACCGTGGTTAAACTATGTAAGCATGAAGACATTTTTTCTTTTGATCAAACTGATTGAAGCTTTGATGTTTAAAAGTTATCATATACTTGTATTTTTAGGACTCTAACATATATTTTATCAGGGGGAAGTTTTTATTGTCTTTCACCTTGGCATACATTTTCTTTCATTATTAATATGAAATAATTTAATTATTATTTTCTCCCCATTAGGCTAGTAATTTAAAGAAGGTACTTCAAGGAATTATGAGTTATTACAATGAGGTATGGAAAACATCTGACTTTGTTTAAATACAAATGCTATTTGATAATTATGCTGACACTGAAAAATGACTTAGCTTTTTGTTTATAACATTTTACTGGAAAATAATTCATAATTGGAATATATTATTTTGCCATTTTTAGAACACTCAAATTTTGTGGACATAAACAGGCTTCAACTTAATATAACATTTCTAAAATAATGTTGCTTCTATATTGATACTCTTTAAATTGATTTTTTTCTGAAATAGAATTACCTTTATATAATAAGATTTTATGCAGTAATGTAAAGTAGACCTTTAAATTGAAGTTATTCCCTATTTAAAACATGACATTTCTTTTCAATGTAAACAGCCAGAATATACTATGAAATTATGCTTGTACAAGTGAATTGGGGGAAAATGCAAAATGAAAGTAGTATTAAACTCATATTAGCTAGAACATTATTCAAGTAGTTTTGTTTTTTTTTTCTTTATTCAGCATCTTAAGTTCTCTGGTAGGATTATTTGATATAAGAAAGTTTATTGCTTAATGTTTGGAAGCTTTTGATTTGGTTTGCTATTAAAAAATTATGTTTCTGTTTTTTAAAGTTGTCACAGTTAAACTTGTAATTTCTTCCAAACAATTTTAAGACCCAAAATTTTCAATTTATTTATGCCTAAAACTCATTTCGAAGCTTTTTTTTTTTTTTTTTAATGTTACAAAACTTTTTAATAAGCTAAAAATAGAAAGATAAGGCCAGGAAAGATTGATCTATTATATTTGTTATTTATGTGTGACGGTTTAATTTGTAGGTCTCTTAATCGATCAAAAATCAAAATATCTTGAATATGCTTTGGCTTAACATAGGTCTGTTTACTTTTTAATTAAAAGGCATAGGTTTTGTCATGATAGACCAGGCCATAAGCTTCCTAAGCAATTCCTCTCTCTGACAGTGGGACCAAAGGATATTTAGTATAAAAGCATTTCAGTTGCTTTTGGTTGGTTACTCAAAATTTTGGGATGTTGCTTAAACTTTGCTAACTGGTTTTAGTCAATAATTATGGATTTATCATTTGTTAATTTATCTGAATCATTTCATGAACCTATGTATAATTTATTTTCCTAGTAATAATTAAGTGTAGTAAATTCTTTGTACATAAATGAGTAATATAATTTATTATTTCAATACTGCAGTTTTTGGGGCAACAGATTTCTGAAGAACTTATCCCTGATTTAAACCAAATAACTGAATGTTCAGATTCTGTGGAGCTTGGGAGGTTGCTCCAGCTTATTTTAGGTTGTGCAGTCAACTGTGAAAAGAAGCAAGGTAAGTGTATTTCAATCATTTGAGAATATATACTTTCTAGAAACAACCTACATTGCTATGGAAAGTAGCATAAAAATGTACTATTTCAACTTGACAGAAAAGCACCCTGAAATGTAAACCAGGAGATCTGAATTTGATTGCAGCTCTGCCACTAAAAAGCTACAAATCTTGAGCATCCTAATTATACCTGGATTCTGAGATTCATATTTAGTGGCTAAATATAATGTATTTTAATTTAATTAGTTTAATATAGTCAATGCTTAAGACATTGGAGAATCAGTAAAAATTATACTTAATCGTCTGATACATTATCTCTTTCATATTTAAGATATAGAACCTTAGGTGGATACAGATTTTCATAAATAAATATACAGGTACTAAATTATAATCCAGGTTTCTTTCCTCAGGTGATATTCTCTTCAGAAGAATGTTTCCTCCAGATAAGCAGTCTGATGATATAAATGGAATTGGCGTATTATATTGATATATCCAAACACAGTGATCTGTATTCTACTGAATACAAAAATATTATATCAGGTTGAATATAGTGAATAAAATAATGAACGGAACAGGCCAAGGGGCTTGCATAAGTCAGGGTTGTGAGTTTTTTTGATGCTGATATTTTTTTGCACAATTCATCCAAACTTGGCTCTGGTACATTATCCTTAAAAGAGAATGTTGAGTGCTTAAGTTTGTAAAATACTTTAAGTCAGGTCTTTAGAAAACAAATTCGATGTTATCTAACTAATGAATAAAGCATATGCATATGAGACAGGACAATTTCAATAAGAACAAATTCAGAAGGAGAAAAAATACATAAAATCAATTGTAGTTTATCAGTAGGAAAGGAATTGGGTATCAGAAAATTTTGATACTGGTTTATTTCTGTCATTAGCTATCTACTTTTTTCTAAAGTAGGTCATTACTTCTTTAGAGTCTGTTTCTCACATGTAGTGTCAAAGATCTATATATTATTGTGTTTTTTTCCCATAAAAATGAGGAATGTTTGCTTGTGGAAAGTTAAAACTTCTGTAAATGTTTAATTACAAATTGTCAGATAGTAACTTCTTTTTAAATCAGCAATTTTCTGTTATCGTGATCCTTTTTATTAATACTTTGTTTCTATTTCAATTACTGATAAAACCTTTTTGCTTAATTTAGCATATTTGTCCATTTTAATACTCTTTTTCAAAGAACCAGCTTTGGCTTCGATTCTATTTTATTCATACTATTTAATATCCTTTTATCTTATTTTTCTGTTGTGAATTAATCAATTTTTTTTATTCTAAGCTATAATTGACATTTTAAACTGTAACTTTCTCTTGTTGTGATTCCGTTGCCTCCTACAAATTTAAATGTGATTGGTAGTATTTTGATAATTTAGTTTTAAGCATTACTTAGCAATTTTGTCTTCAGATGTTTAAAAGAAAATTCAGTTCTTGGATTCATAAGTAAAAGTTTACTAAGAAATGTAAAATAGTTTAATTTTCATTATTAAAAAAATTGGGATTTTCCGATTGAATTTATTTTTGGAGATACACGTCTGGGTTCTTAATTTTGGGAAGTGAGCAGATAAATGGAAAAAAAACTTTTAACAATTTAATTGAGATTTAAAAACAAAACAGTCCAGAATATAAAACAACTTCCACACCTTTATACTTTGTAAAATTGATTTTCAAAATGATTTCAAGGTATTGCAACAATCTCAATTTGAAAGAATGAACTAATTAGGTTTACAGTGTCCTGTTTATTTTGGTGGAGAAAGTGATCATTTTTATTAAGATTTCAGCAACCTTGAAACACTTCATTATCAAAACAACAAAAAAATTTAAAGGAAACTATTCCATTACCTGTGCATTCTCTAGTTAATTCTTTCCTCTCCCCCACCCCAGCAGCACTTTGGGAGAATCTTCGGTTTGGCTTCACAAATAAAAGAAAGGTTTAGAGAACTTTCTGAAATTTTCCAAAGGAGTCATTAAAACAATAAAAGTATTGGAAAATAATAAGTCCTTAAAACTTTTAGAAAATTGTTTTAACTGGTGAATATACAGTTGAAATGGATTTAAATCTGTTAATACTCATGATTCTTCATTTGTAAGTGGGGTAGAATCAGTTTAATTTATTATATGTGTATTTGTGGAAAGGCATAAGGATCTCCTTGAGATGAGAATAGGTAAAAGTTGAGCAGGTCTTTACAGGAAGCTAAATAAGTTCCTTCTCTGAAAGCTTTCCTGAAATGAACTGAGTAGGTAGTAAAGTGAAACATCCTGGGTTTAAGATTTTAGGAGTTCATTTAATACACATGAATTCATCCCATTAATATTGAATATTTAACAAGAGAAAAGAAGTTGTCATAATTGTTTTAAGATTAATTGCAATTTATTTTTCTCTTATAAGAAAATTAAAGGTTTCATTTAAAAAACATGTAAAATACTTAGTTAATATCATCAATTCTGCTTATTTATTTTCAATGGATACATTTCTTGTGGAAAAATAATATACTTGCATAGAGAACATTATGCAGGTAACATTATTTGCATAATGTACTGTTAATTGAATGGCTTAAAAGTATTATGGGTAAAGAGTAGATTTTTTTCATATTTGATTTTTTTAAATCATAGAACATATTCAAAATATAATGACACTGGAAGAGTCTGTTCAACATGTGGTCATGACTGCTATTCAGGAGGTAAGTTATATTCACATATGTATGAAAACCCTAAACCAAAATATATAAAAGTTCACATAAATTTTATGGATGTTTATTTTTCTGTTTGTATAAACTTGCCATTTGCAGCAGGTTTACTTATCTTTAGCTATTGTGTCTTCCTTTTTTTTTGCCTCCAAAATA
>NW_011889086.1:31628-134461 GCF_000151845.1 Pteropus vampyrus | reverse complement strand
CTCCATGAAGTTTAGTTTATTCTGTTATGAGATCACAATTGAATATATGCATTCCTTTCTGAATGCAAGTAGTGTTGGTCTGCAGAGTTTTTTTATGTTTGAAGAGTGGTATTGAACTTTCTTTCTGACACTTGTAATGCATATATGGCCCATTTTATATGGTTACACAGTTAAATAGTAGACAATTTAAAAAATTCTGCTATATAATAAGGCAATATAATTTTTATCACAGTTATCCTGATTTTGAAGAAACAACTCAACGACCATGTACTCAAGTATCCTTTCCCTAGTTTTATTACACGACTATGTCACATGGGGGAAAAGGTATTCTCCTATGTATAACCCAATCTGGTTATAAGGGAAGGGTTAAGAAAAGAGGCAAATGCCTCAAGTACTTTTGCTGTTATATTTTTGGTAATCTGTTTTTCATGAGTGTCATCAGTTATGTCAAGAAGTATTTTTTATGTGATGAAATTAAGCAATGCATCATCTAATACTCTTGTTTAAATATTTCACAAGAATTTATATAAAATTTTATTTCTGTGGGATCTTAGTCTTAAATGTTAATGAAACTGTAAATATTATTCACACAAAAACAAGTTAAGACTTACTTGTTAATAGGTAAGGTAAAATTTTAAAATTGTTTCTAGTATCAGTGTATATATGTGTTGTGATAAAAGTATATTTTTCAATTTGTGTCAAAGCATGATTTATTAATAATTAGGACATTTTATATTTCAGCTTAAAAGGGCCCTGGAAGAACTTCAGGAAGCACTAGCAGAAAAAGAAGAACTGAGGCAAAGATGCCAAGAACTAGATATGCAGGTGCGAAAAAGGAACCTGATCTAAGAAAAATTTCCTCTTTAAGTTTAATTTTATTTTAATTAATTAATTGGCAAAGTGTTTTGGTGGTTGGATTTTATTTCATGGAGGGACCATTAAAATAATTTTTTATAGAGTTGAATATTCAAGCATGCATTTCATAATTTTTCTCTTATAAGAGTTGAAAATTGCTGGCTTAACTATTTCTTTGAGAAGATCATTCTGATTGTAGAATTTCAACTACAGTATTTAGATGAAGCCTTAGTTTTTTCTTTTGTAAAAAAGAGAAAGAAAAGTAGCTACTTCATAGGATATGAATATTAAATGAGGTGATTTATGGAAGTACTGAGAAATGCTTAACTCCCAATTAATGCGAGTGCCAAGTTCATTTTGCTAACATGTACATGTGTATGTATTCTTGTGTTCATACACACATACATGTTAGCAGAATAAACTTGGCATGAGAGACAGTAGTTAATGGTTAAAGGGATAGATTTCAAACCAGGGCACCTATATTCAGAACCTGACTGTGTTAATTAGATGGTTGTAGACTCTCAGGCAAATTACTTAATTTCTCTATACTCCAATTCTCTCTTTTGTGAAATGGTGTGTTAATAGTATATATCTCCCAGAGTGATTATGAGAATTAAATGAATAATATGCATAAAGCACCTAGAGCAGGGCCTGGCACATAGCACTTTGTATGCATTTGCATATATCGTTGTTATATGCAAATGCAAATGTGAAAGTTATGCAGTAAGTCTTGAAAAATTATACAAAAGATTAAATGTACCATCATAATATGCAGTATGTAAATTGCACTTTTTGTTCAAATAATGGGCTGCATAAGTAGGTGACACACCGAAAAGTCAAGAACAAGGGTTGTGGTAGCAACATCCTTGCTTAATGAGATAAATGTCTACGGTAATAAGGCTGTGTCATATTTCTAATCCTTAAGGGTTTGCGAATAAGGAAAAGAGAGATGATTCGGTCAGGGTGATTAGCTACTTAGGACAGTGACAATACCAGAATCCAGGTCTTCCTATTTTATTTCTAAAAATCAGTCCTCTGTGTTCACATAAAGCCAGTGGTTCAATTTTAGAGGAAATTCTACCTGTTTTTCTTTCATCTTTTCTAACCATACTCATCTTGCACATTATAACACACACACGTAAGCATCTGAGATGTATCATTTTCAAATAAGATCATATCCACCCTCCAGAATACCTCATATAAAGAATAGAAAATTGAACCATTCAGATATTACCAGTATCGTATAGGATCTGCATATAGTTTTCTGAGAAATTCTTATTCAATAAATTTTGTGTTAAAATATTTAAGTGTTTGTAACAGTATAGAGTATATGATGATCTGATTTTAGTTGAAAAGTACAGACATCTTAAGTTTTGACATTTTAATTCCAGTATTAAAATAGTGTCAACCTGTATCTCTTTGCTATGCACATAAAATGAATGATTACTGCATATAACCAGAAGAAAATAATTTATTTAACATGGAATCCATACAAGTATATATGATACAAATCCCAATTTTATAAGGAAAATTGTTTTTGAAAAATGTTTAATTTTAATCATATATCACTTGAGAATGATTTTAAAATTTGGGGGGATTCTTTTTTAATACCCAACCAAATGAAACAGAAAAGAAAAATAAGCTGTAAAGAAATTTACCAAGGACAGGTAAACAAGAAAAAAGACATACTTAATGAAGTGAAAATAAAAATACTGGTAATCAAGGAAAGAAGCAGGCACATGGCGTTGACAGAGGTACAGCACAGCAGGCTCCTACTATTGGTCCCTTATTCCCAGCCCATGTAGGGGAGTCAACAAAAATCTAAAATCTTGAGACTTCTCACTGCAGACTACCCAGTCAGAAGGAAATTCACCCTTTACTTCCTTCAGGGTTTTAGTTTTTGTTTTTGTTTTTTTTATTTTTCCTTTGTACTGGGGAGGAGTGGAAATGATGGTTAAGAAGAAACAAAGGCTATAGGGCTACACTGAATTGGGGAAACAGTTTGATGCTCAAAAGAGTTTCCCAATGGGAATGGATGGCATACACTTCTCACCACCCTGGTATAAGATACTTAAAAACCTCAAAAGTGAGAGCCTAGCCCATGTGTTGTAAAAAGGTTGCCCATTGCCTCAATTGATCAGCCCCACCCCGCCGCCCTTTCCTGACCATTCACAAGACAATATAGAGCAGTGTGGAAGAAAACAGTTCCAACCATAACATAAAGGGGAAAATATATTGGGTCTTGGGTATAGTAGAGAAGGTGTCAAGAAGTTAACACTGTACTGGAACAGATCAGGTATCTTGACTGCCAACAAAGCATGAGCTAGATGAAAAGAGGAAAAGCATGAGATCTGTGCAAACACTTCAGATGAAAAACAAAGAAAAAAGTGTGTAAAAGACAATAGCTAAGTTTAGAAAATAACTTTTGCTTCATATTGTATAACAATTTCATAAGAACAGATCAGTAAAATAGACTAGGTGGTAGGACAAAAAAGGGAGGTTTGAAAGAAAATTGCAGACATGTAGAAACAAATCAATTGAGTAACATTTAGCACAAGACTTATTCTAGTTAAGCTAATGAACTTTAAGAGTAAAGGAAAAAAAACTACTCATTTAGTTAGAAAAGGTAAATCACCCAAAGACAAGAAAATCAGGCTCCCATACAACTTCAGTGCCGCCAGATTATAGAAGAGCAGTGTCCCCCAAATGCTGAGGCAGGGAAACAACTTGGAATCCAGATGAAGGGTTCGGATGCAAATTCATGAGCCCTTTTGGATAAAACTGCTTGTTGACACAATCCAGCTAGCAAACACGTTTCAAAGTCAAGAATGCAAGAATGGAGATTCTGCAGATCTGGTGGTAAAGTTTGAATCCATTTAAATACAGAACGGTGTCAGTTCTGTGCAAATTATGGTTATAGATATTGAGACAACTAAAATTCTGATTCAGTAAATCAGGAGAAAGGCGTGATTATGGGTACTTAGAAAAAAAAGAGGGAAGAAAACTCCACATGAGATTTTGAGGTGCAGTTTTGAGAAACTGATGTAGTCTTTTAGTTCTGTTTCAGTCAAGATTATTATGGGGCCTTCAGGCAAGTCATGACATGTCTACCAGTGGCTTTTTATTCTGCCTTTCCCAACCATTATTCATAACACTTGGCAGCAGCAGGTAGAACCTCACCTAACTGCAGTAGCAGTGGCTGGTTTGTCTTGCATATAATATGTTAAAGAAAAACGTACTCCTGCCTGGCATTATACAAAGTAAGTTTATGTTCTGAGGCAGTGTTCTTCAAACTTGAATATGCCTTAGAATTATGTGGGACTGGGCACAATGTGATAAAGAGGACTCCAATTATAGAAGTTTATATTATATTTTATATTCATAAATAGGCAAATATAAAAATATTAAATTTGGGTGATGTGAGAAAATGAGTATTACCTTTGAGCTTTTTTTTTTTTTTTAGCTTTTTGAACTTTAAGATAGCTTAGAGAGAGAGAAACAGACAGAGAGGAATATATAAATATAGAGAGAGAAATAAAGGGGGACAGAGACCAGTGCAGAGTGAACCTAAAGAAAATACCACCATGGGAGTTTGTTAAAGGCGATGTCTGGAATCATCGCTGGACATTCTAAGTCATAGATCTGGGGTGAGTCTGAAGAGTTAGCACCCTCCCTCTCATCTGTGATAAAGGCAGCTGTGGAACCACAATGCAAAGCACATGAATAGGGGCAAGGTTGGTACCCACAAGGTGTTAAAAACTAAATTTGCCCTTGCTACTGCTCAACTTTCTTTAAAAGATTCCTACCCAGTTTTGAAGACTGAGGCTATTGTTTCTTCTCTACTAATCTTTTTATAACAGCCCCAACTTCAAGCTACAACGAGATATTCTTTTGTTTCTCAAAAGATCCACCTATAGTAGATCCTATCAAAGTGCCTTCAACATTTTCTGTCCTGTGCTTGTTTACATTTCTACCATAAAGATCTTAAGGGCACAAACTCTCCTTTTTTATATCTCAGTCACTTAGGACTGTTCGTGACAGGTAATAGACACTAAATTGTTTACATGACAGGTGGATACACACATTGAATTTAGGAAGAGAAGTTGTTTCCTTCTGTAGTCTGGGGACACTTTCCCAGCCTTTTTGTATTTCTCATTTGGAGGACAGTATTTATAACTTGACTATGTTGTATTTAAGGCAAAATTAAGGATTTTAATTTCCTATCGATTAGCTCAGCATGTCAGTATATAGTCTTATTTACATAAGTAGATTGAATTAATTCTATCTATTGAAAATATAAATAGCAAACGAGCAATAATATGTTGGAAGTCACCATAGGTCTTTTTTTCAGGCTAATCTTAATAAAACTATATGTAAATTTCTGGTCTTATAAAAAGTTGCAGTCTTGTAAATTTTTAAAGATTTTTTTAAAGATGTTTTTAAGTAGAAAAGAAATGGAACCAAGAGAGCAAACATGCTGTTATGTAAATATATAAGAAAGATAAAAAGTGTTTCAGGTATTTACATTGATGTGATTCTAAAGTTAAATGTTTTTGTCCATTTAAATTATAAACAAACAGTCTCAATGTGCAAATGGATTTAATTCAGCTTTTTGTTGTTGATTCATCAACCAAATGTGCTTGTCCTCTGAACACTAGATGTGTAACTGATAATTTTCTGCTATGAAACTAAATTGGTAACTTTGTGAGTATATGTGTGTATTTTGGCTTACCAGGTTAACAGCATCCTAAAAATAAATTTATACCTAAAATGAGAACAAATTAGGTTTTTGAATTTTATTGGTACATCAAATTTTAGAGACTTAGAAACATTTTCTTTGTAGAACGAAAGCAAGTATAACATTTTGAAGATATTCTCTTTATATGTATAAGCTCTGTTTTCTCTATATTAATTCTAGATCCAGAATTCCAGAGTTGGAAGGATCCTTAGAAATTATTTCATCTGATTGACCAAGCTAATTTAATGGGTTAGTCAGAATTAGAATCCAGAACTCTGGACTCTAAGTTTTTTGCTATTGATACTTACATTCGTGTATTTGTTTTTTAGGTGACTGCACTTCAAGATGAAAAGAATTCACTAGTTTCTGAGAATGAGATGATGAATGAAAAACTTGACCAAATGGATGGATCTTTTGATGATCCAAATACAATGGTTGCAAAAAAGTTTTTTCATGCACAGTTACAACTAGAACAATTACAAGAAGAAAACTTCAGGTAGCATTTTTATTAGAAATCTTTTTATAGAATTCTGTCTATTAAACTGATAGCTTAAAAAATCATAATATCAACAACTAATTATTAAGCATTATAAAGCATGTTTAGCACACTGATTAAGCTACTGAAAATACCAAATAGTATAAGTGGTTCTGCCCTCATAGGGCTTACAATCCAGTTAGACAAGTGGGATGCATGTATAAAAACAAAAATTCAAAATAACATGTGATAAGGGCCAAATGAAGGCCATACACAAGTCCACGAGTAGTTTAAAGGAGTGATTGCTGAAGCCTATGGAGAATGGGGAATTTCTTACATAGGAGAGGCAAACTGATAATTAAATGAAAAAAAATTCTAAATCTTACGCTAAAGAGATGCTTTTCATTTTAATTTTTTTATTCTTTTAAAAAGTGTACACCTTACCTTTAGTAAACATTGATTGTCTCTTAATATGCTTACCACTGAGTGTTACACTAGCTATAAGGCCTTGAGATGAGGCACTCTGGTTGTACCGTATATGTTCTTTCTGTTATTTTATTTTGATATAATTTCAAGCTTACAAAAAAGGTTGCAAGAATAGTATGCAGAATTCATTTATACTTTTCATTCAGATTCAACAATCATTTTATAGTTTTCTCTCCATTTGCTTTAGCATTCTCTGTATATTCATATAAGGAAACATTTTTTCCTTAGTCATTTGAGAATAAGTTGGAGAACACACCCTTTTATCCCTATATGCTTCTGTATGTATTTCCTAGGAATAAGGACATTCTCTGATAAACCACAGTATAATGATCAAAATTGGGGATCTTATCATTGATACAATGTTATTATCTAATACACAGGTCATATTCAAATTCTGTCAGTTTTCTCAAGGTGTTTAATAGCTAATTTTTTCCCTTCAGTTCAGAATCTAATTTGGGATCATGCAATGCATTTAATAATGGATTCTTAGTCAATGGACTATAAATCCATTTCTGTCATCATTTATTTTGATGCTCAAATTATTCTAGATTCAACCACTAAGAGGTCTTTCAATTAGCCCCTGTATTCTTTCAGCATGTCACTATCCTTCTTTGAGTACTTCTTGCTTTCTGGCACAACAAAATATTCCAGGCTCACCATCATTCCCTTACCCAACTCTGGAATCAGCCATTTCTCCAAGGAGCTCTGATTCCTCTTAGTGGAGAATGTTATTTAGAAACAAAGATCTGTGCTCCAGATGAATTTTTCTATCACTGCTTCTAGTCCACCCCTGTGTACAGAGCTGAGAAATACACTCGTACAGGTTCATACTTGCCCATATTCACACACTTGTATATACCTATTTCTGCATTTATTTTTATATCTGTGATTATGAAAAATGACTTTATATTGACATCCTTTATTTTAGTCCAGCGACTTCAGCGTTCATTCTAATCTCCATTTCCATATTGTAACTCCCTTCTCCAACAGTGAGAAACTTGCCTTAAGTTTTCTTCAGAATATTTACTCATTTACTCAATCCCAAAACACGCAGAAACTAATTTAAGAATTGTTAACCCATACCTTTGTAAAAAGCAAACTAATACTGGACTTCAGTATGTTTATAGTATTTTTTTTCTAACAAGGTAACATTTACATATTGTAAAATGAATAAATACTGAGTACAATTTGGCATGTTTTAACAAATAGACATTTGTGTAACTCACACCTTTATTATTTGATAGATCATCTCTATTACTACAGAAAGTTTCCTTATGCTTCTTCCCACTCAACCTCTACCTCTCAGAAGCTAATTACTTTTCTGATTATTTTTCACCATAAATTTGTTTTCTCTCATCTAGAACTTCATATAAATTGAATCATGCAATGTGAACTCTAGTGACTTTTTTTGTTCCGCATGTTTGTGAGATTTAGCCATGTTGTTGAATGTATCAGTAATTAATTATTTTTATTGCTAAGTATTATTTCATTATGTGGAATAATTCCACAATATACCACATTTTGTTTATCTTTTTTCCTTTAGATGGGCATTTGGGTTTCCAAATTTGGGCTAATATAAATAAAGCTGGTATGAATGTTAGAATACAAAACTTTTTGTGAACATATTTTTTTTCATTTTTCACTGGCAAATACATAGAGTGGTAATGCTGAGTAACATGGTAGGTCTATGTTTAGTTTGAAAAGATACTGGAAAACCATTTTCCAAAGTGGTCATACCATTTTATATTTCCACTGGCTGTATTTGCTGCTAGTTGCTCTAGTTTCTTTGCCTATATAACATATTTTGGTCTTACCAGTCTTTGTAATTTCCGCTATGCCAGGGAATCTGTAGGGATATCTAATTGTGGCTTTAATTTGCATTTTTCTGATAACTAATGATGTGATAAACCCCTTCTCTTGTTCTTATTGGCAATATTTAATAATTTGTGAATTTTCTTCACACTCAGCCTATTTTTAAAATGAATTGCTTGTCTTATTATTGAGTTTTAGGAGTTTTAAAAAATATATTCTGGATATAAATCTTTTGTTAGATATATGTGCAGTAATATGTCACCCATTTTGTGGCTTGCCTTTTCATTTTTAAATGGTGTCTTTCACAGTAAAGGTTTTTTTACTTAGTGCTTTTTGTGTTCTCTCTAAGAAATCTTGTCTACTCCCATGTCATGAAGATAGTCTCTAGTATTTTTCTTCTAGAACCTTCATAGTATTATATTTTACATTTACACCTGTGGTCCATCTTGAATTGATTTTTTTTTTTTTTTTCAAAATAGTGTGAGGTGCAGGAGCCAAGCTTTATTTTTATTTTTCTATATGAGTATCTAGTTGCAATAGCATTATTTGAAGAGATTATTTAACTTCATCAAAATGCTTTGGCACCTTTGTGAAAAATGATATAACCATAAAATTTCGATCATTTTCTGGATTTTCAGTTCTCTTTCATTGATCAGTTTGTCTACATTTATGCCTATATGACACAGTCTTGATTACTGTAGTTTGAGAATAAGTCATTTAAAATCAGGTAATGTAAGTATTTCAACTTTGTTCTTTTTTCAAAATTCGTTTTGGTTATCATAAGTATTTTGCATTTTCACATAAAATTGAGAATCATCTAGTAAGTTTTTGTAAAATAAATCTTTAGTGATTATGATTTGGATTGCATATAATAGAAATTCTGAATATAGTTAAGGTATCAGTCTGTGACTGTGTCATCTTCGTTTAAGTCTTTAATTCCGTTCAGCGATGTTATGTTGTTTCCCACCTAGAAGGCTTATCTGTCTTTAACTTTATCCCCAAGTATTTTATATTATCATACAAATGCAATTTAAAAAATTATTCTGAAGTGTTGCTGCTCATATACAGATGTACAATTGATTTTTTGTATATTGAAACTTTTGTATTTTGAATCTTTTATGTCTTGCAAAGTTTCTTAATTGACTTCATTCTAGTAGTTTGTTTATGCAGAAAATTCTAAAATCTACACTTATCTAATCTATTAATAGACCTTTATGTCTTTCCTTTATTATTTTGGCCTTGTATTTGTTTTCTTTGAGAAGGAACAGACATCTTGCTTCGTTCTTAGTCTGAGAGAGAAAATATTCTATTAAGTACCATCAAGTATGAAGCTAGCTATAGAGTGTTTTAGAGTGCTTTTTATCATTTTGAAGAAGTGCCTTTTTATTTCTGGCTTGCTAAGAGTTTTTATCGTTGATTGGTGTTGATTTTTGTCAAATGATTTTTCTCTGTCTTAAAAAGATAGTGTTTTTCTTTTTCATACTTTTAATATGATCAATTAATTTTTGAATGTTAAAAAACCTTATATATCAGGGATAAATCACTTGATCATATTTTATTATCTTATATAAATTTGACTGGATTTGGTTTGCTAATATATTGAAAGAATTTTTTTTTGTATCTGCATAATAGATATTGGTCTGTAACTTTTTTCTCTTGTAATATCTTTCAAGTTTTATTATCAGAGTTCTAGTGTATAGACTAATTGGAAAGTATTCTCTCCTCTATTTTCTGATAGTGTTTATGTAAGAATATTATTTCTTCTTTAAATGTTTGGTTGAATTTATAAATAAAACACTCAGAACTTGTGGTCCTCTTTGTGAAAGGGCTTTTAATGACAAGGGTTATTTCTTTAATGGCCATAGAGCTTTTCAGGTTTTTTATATTATCTACTGTCAGTTTGGTAAGTTATTCCCAAGGTGTATGTTTATTTCATTTACGTTGTTGAATTTACTGGCTCATAATATTCTTTTTATTGTCCCTTTAGTGACTGTAGGAACTGTAGCGATATCTCCTTTTTTCATTCCCAGTATTGGTCATTTGTATTTTCTCTCATTTTTTCTTGATTACTCTTTCTAGGGATTCATTAATTTTATTAATCTTTCAAATACCTTCTATTAGCTTTCCATATTAGTTTTAGACCTCTGTTCTTTATTTCTTTTATTATACTTACTTTGGATTTAAATTTGCTCTTCTTTTTCTAGCCTCTTAAGATTGAATCTTAGGTGATCAATTTTAAACCTTCCTTCATTTCTAATATAAGCCTTTATTTTCTTGCTTTAAGCAGGAACAAGACATCTTGCTTTGTAAATTTCTCTTCAAGCACTGATTTAGCTATGTCCTCCAAAATTTGATCAGTTGTATTTCTGTTATTGTTCAGTTTGAAATATTTTCTAATTTCCCTTGCGATTTCTTCCTTGACTCGTGGATTATTTAGAAATGTGTTGTTTAATTTCTGAATATTTAAGGCTTTTCTAGACTCCTTATTACTGATTTCTAATTTAATTTCCTTGTGGTTAGAGAACAAATGCCATGAGATTTCAGTTTTAATATTTTGGGATACTTATTTTGTTGCTGATCATATGTTTTATTGTGGTGAGTGTTCCATGTGTACTTGCAAAGAATGTATGTTCTATAGTTTTTTGGCTGACATGTTCTGTACATGTCAGTTATCTCAAACTGGTTAATAGTATTATTCAGATACCGTCTTTATTTTTACTGGTATTTTGTTTACTTCTATCAATATTGGGAGACGTGTTAAAATTTTCAACAATGATTGTAGATTTGTGGATTTCTACCTTTGATTCTATGTTTCGCTTCATGTATTTTAAAACTTTTTAGGTATGTACACTTTTATGGTATGTCTTTCTAATGAATTGACACTTATAATTATGAAATTTTTTTTGGTAATACTTTTTTTCTTAAATATTTTTTTATATATTAACATAACAACCCCAACTTTCTTTGCTTTGTGTGCATAGTATTTTATTTACATCTTTTTACATTTAATATTTTTGTGTCTTTATATATAAAAAGTCTCTTGTATTTAGGATATATATGAGCCTTGCTTTTTTTATCCAGTCTGATAGTCTCAGCCTTTTTAATTGATGTGTTTGGTTTCTTTGCCTTTTATGTAATTTTTTGATATGGTTATATTTAGGTCTATTAATATGCTATTTTCATTTCTCATATATATTCTTTTGTTCCATTCCTGCATTTCTTGGAGTTGATCAAATAATTTTTTTTAATATTTGATTTTAATCACTGTATTGTCATTTTAGTTCTTCTTGTTGCTATAGGGTTTGAAGTATTCATCCTCAATTTATCACCAGTGTACCTAGAGTTAATATTTTACCACTTTATATACTGTATATTTTCTCGATAATTTTAATATGTACCTATACATTTTCTCTTCATCTTTTGAAATTAAGATTTCTGTTTGAACTAAAAATAACCAAAGAGAGTGTTTACTTCTCATTCGTTTCAAACCAGGAACCCAAAAGTTTCTTATTATTTACCTTTCCTTCTTCTGAATGTGGAATTAAAAATCAAAACATTTAGAAATCTCATAAGCTCATGTCTCAGTAAGAAAACAAATGATGGAAATTACATCATAAACAACCTATTTGTTTTCTTTATGCAAGACTTGAAGCTGCAAAAGATGATTACCGTGTTCACTGTGAAGAACTTGAAAAGCAACTAATTGAATTTCAGCATAGGAATGATGAATTGACTAGTCTTGCTGAGGAAACAAGAGCCCTGAAAGATGAAATAGATGTTCTTAGGTATGTCATATCTAAATATAATCATATCACTTCTAAGTTATTACTTAGTCATTTTAATATTCCACATTTTAATCATGGTTTTTTAGAGTTATCCCTTTGTATCAAATACTGATTAGTTTTTATCCAGGCTCCTGGTCTTTACTTCTTTTATACTTGTTAATAATAATTGCAGTTTAAAGATGATATTAATTCTTGTTAGGACAGTTTCTTAGCAAAATCCTAAATGATACCTTTTTCTTAAAATTTTTAAGCTGAGTTACTTTTAGATACATTTGCTTGGCCTCCTTGTACTCATTAGTTTATCCTGTGAAATTTTTATGTAAGGAAATGCATTTTTATAAGCCATAGTTTAACATTTAGTAAAATATAGATAAATATAGATAAGCATCCTAACATTTATTTCAGGGTCATGCAAGGATTCTCTTACTGTATTTGACAATATAAAATTTATATTTAGTTTTTGTCTATGAAATACTACTCACGCACACTATCCACGTTTTTTCTATTTTTTTAATTAGCCATTTTGTTACACAGTTTTTAATATCCATTTGAAACAAAATATTTATAACCATTACTTTGAACCTGCATGTGATAGTGAAGTGGTATGGTTAGTATATTTATTTATTTTTGTTCCAGCCAAGTTGACCAGGTAAGCACAACTCTAAAGTGCTTTGCTGGACAAATTATAAGTTGAATCAACTTCTTAAGCATACCATATACGTGGAACAAAACTATACTAAGTGAATGCACACTATAGGCCATAAGCTACACAGCAGCTTAGAATTGTCCAATTACATTTACAAAACCGTGCATTTTTATACATTGTGCTAATATATATAGAACAGTTTGATAACTTAGTGTGTTAAATTTGAAACATTTTTTTATTTTGATGCCTTTATAACAAAAAGGCAGAGCTTCAGAGAATTTTAGCCCTGAGTCTGTTTCCAAAGTTCTCCCAAAATTTATAATTCCTCTATTTTCTTTTTTCTTTTTTGCTACTTTATAGTTTATTTGGAAGACTCATTTTACAGTCAGAATAAAATGATGTGCATTTACCAGTTTTTACACAGTAATATTTAATATTTATTATTATAGGACTACCTCTGATAAAGCAAATAAACTGGAGTCAACAGTTGAGATATATCGTCAGAAGCTACAGGATCTGAATGACCTTCGGAAGCAGGTGAAAACTTTACAGGAAACAAACATGATGTATATGCATAATACAGTCAGCTTAGAAGAAGAATTGAAGAAGGCAAATGCAGCACGTACACAATTAGAAACATACAAGAGACAGGTAAGAAATATCTTAATTTTTTTAATTATTAAAATTGAAATACTTCAACTTTGCTACTCTATTTGATGCTTAAAGGATGGCATAGAAGTAAAAGAACATTGCCTTAGTCAACTGTGAACTTATGATTAAATTTCTATAATTTTAATTCAAGGATCGATAATTGAGTTTGAGTTATCTAAGTCTTTTACATTTTTATTGGCTTCTGAGCTTATATATTTTGGGGGACCACTTTTTTGTTTATTTGCATTTCTGGTAATCAGTGATAAATACCTAGATAATGGAGCTATAACCTAAAATATTCTCTCGTTATTTATCAAACAACCTAGAGAAACATTAGTGTAGAAGCTTGGCTGTTTATTTTTGGCTAAATTGTTGGTTGTATATTTTTAAATTTATGTTAATTCTTATCTACATGCTGTTTCCACAAATATTTAGAATACACTGTAGTCTTACTATAAATTTTATTTACACTCAATTTCTTATATATTGAACTCTGTAAAACTATCAGTATCATATACTCTTGTTTTTTACTTTCGTTTCTGACAAAAGGTTCAGGATCTACACATTAAACTTTCCTCTGAATCCAAAAGGGCAGACACACTAGCATTTGAAATGAAGCGGCTTGAAGAAAAACATGAAGCTTTACTGAAGGAAAAAGAGGTAAACATAAATATAATTGATAAGTAATATGTCTGTCTGCTTTTAGTTTTTAATATGACTCTTGCTATTCTAAGAAGAGAAGTGATATCATCCAGTCATCTTTCTCCAAAATTGAAATTATTGTTGTAAAGGAAAATGTTGTAAAAACTCTTCATGCTGTTTTGATAGTTACCTTCACAAGGGAAGACGAAATAACGAAGCCGAACAAGTTCATATGTCTTGGTCCCTGTTTTCCAACTCTCGACTCAACTCCTTGAGAACAAAGATCATAAATGTGATTTTTTAAATAGCTTTATTAAGATACAATTTACATACCATAACTTTGCCCATTTAAAGTATATAATTCAGTATATTCAGGGTTCCGCAGCCATCACCACAATCAAATTTTAGAACACTGTCATCACTCTAAAAAGAACCCCTATGCCCATTGAGTTGTAAAAGTTCTTTATGTATTTTAGATACAAGTCCCTTGTCAGATATACAACTTGCAATTATTTTTTCCATTCTGTGGGTTTGTCTTCTCACTTTCTTAATTATATTGTTTACAGAATAGTTTTTCATTTGATGAAGTCATAATTATTTATTTTTTTCTTTTGTTTGTGCTTTTTGGGTAATATTTCTATAAAACCATTGAGTAACCTAAGGTTAGAAAGATTTACTCTTATGTTTTCTTTTAGGAGTTAGTTTTATAGTTTTAGCTTTTATTTTTAGTCCGTGATCAATTTTGAATTAATTTTTGTAGATGGTATAAGATAGGGGCCGAACTTCCTTCTTTTGTGTATGGATATTCAGTTAGTTGTCCCAGTGCTATTTGTTGACAAGACTCTTCTTTCCTCCATTGAATTGCCCTTGTACACTTGTTAAAAATCAATTGGCCATGATACTGTAATGATGGATATATTATACATTTGTCAAAACTCACAAAAGTAAAATAGAAAGAGTAAGCCCTAATATAAACTGTCCTTTCGTTAATAATAGTATATCAATATTGGCTTATCAATTCTTAAAAGTAACCATACTAATGCAGTATATTAATAGAAAAGGTAACTAGATTGGGGGAGGATGAAGGGAGTACATGGAAACTCTGTACTTTCTGCTCAATTTTTCTGCAGACCTAAAACTACAAAAATAAAGTGTCTATTAATTTTTTTTTAAAGTAAAATAAGTTATTCAACCATAAATCTAAGAGTTTATTTCTGGACTTTCAATTCTTTCTCATTGATCTGTGTGTCTAGCTTTATCTTAGTACCACACTGTCATGATTACTGTAGCTTTGTATTAAGTTTTGAAATTGGAAAGTATGAGTTCTCCAACCTTATTCTTTTTAAAGATTTTTTTGGTTATTCTGGGGCTCTTATATTTCTGTATAGGATCACATTGTCAATTCCTACAAGAGAGCAAGCTTGAGATATTGATAAGGATTGCCTGAATCTGTAGATCAATTTGGAAACATTGCTACCTTCATAGTATTGTTTTTGATCCTTGATTGTGGGATAGCACTCCATTTATTTGTCTTTAGCTTCTTTGAACAATATTTTGTAGTTTTCATTGTAAAAAACTTGCACCTTTTAAAACTTTATTTCTGAGTGTTTTATTCTTTTTGTTGCTATTACAAATGAAATTATTTTCTCAAATTTATTTTTGGATTTTTTTCAATTGAAATGTATAAAATACAATTAATGCACATTAATCTTATATCTTGCAACCTTGTTGAATTCACTTAGTATTTCTAATAGTTTTTAGTGGGTTTTCTAAGACTTTCTGTAAACAAGATCAGGATATCTGCAAATAGAAGTTGTTTTGTTTCTTCCTTAGCAGTTGAATACCTTTTATTTCTTTTTCTTGTCAAATTGTCATGGCTGGAACCTCCAGTACTAATGTTAAATACAAATGACAAGAGTGGATTCTGTTCTCTTGGTTCTGATAGTAGAGAGAAAGCATTCACTCTTTCACCATTGTGTATCTTTTTAGCTGTGGGTTTTGTTTGTAGATGCCCTTTATCAAGTTGTAGAAGTTTCTTTTATTTCTTGTTTGTTGCATGTTCTTATAATGAAAGGGTGTTGGATTTTGTCATATACTTTTTCTGGGTCAATAAGATGACATGTGATTTTTGTCTTTTATTGTATTAATGTATATATATTACATCGATTTTTAGATATTAAACCAGTTTGCATTCTTGCACTGGAGGTAAATTCCATTTGGTCATAGTGTATAATCCTTTTTAAATGTTGCTAGGTTCAGTTTGCTAGTATTTTGTTGATTATTTTTCCATCTATATTATAAAGTATATTGATTTGTAGGGGTTTTTTTTTATTTTTTATTTTTTATGTCATTTCCTGGTTTTGTTTTCAAGGCAAATACCACATAGAATGAGTTGGGAAATTTTTTCGTGCTTTTTAAGGCTTTAGCTCACTTAAAAACTTTGTTTAATGTGTCCACCCACTTGGTAACCTCATTGACTTTCTGTTGAATGTTTTGTTTTGTTTTTTTTCTTATGTGTGGACTCTCCTGTTTCTTTGTGTGTTTTATATTTTTGTTGAAAATATGACATTGAAAATCATATAAAATAGTTTCAACCCTGGAAATCAGATTTCCCCCAACCTCAGGGTTTGTTGTTGTTGCTGGGGGTTTTTAGTGACTGTTTTGGACTAATTATGTAAAATCTGCATTCTTCGTAATGTGCAGCCACTGAATTCTCTGCTCAGTTACTATTGAAGTCAGTTAATGATTTGTCAGGTATTTTCATAGATGTCTTGAACAAATATCTCTCCCATGCTTTGCAAAAGGAATCAGTTTGTATTTTGGAAAACACTTTCATTTCATCTTTAGCTGTTTAAAACTGCCTTTGCCTCTATTTTCTGCTTGCAAAAGACCTCAAGTTTATCCAGAGCTGAGACATTGAGGCCCTCCCAGGTTTTTTCTGGGCATACACACAGCCCTGCATATAACTGGCCTCCCGGATCTCCAGGAATATGTCGGAGCTTTTGAAAATTTCTTTTGGATATCTCATTTCTCAGATCTTCCTTGTAAGTTTTTGGCCATGCTCTTGTTTTCCCTAACTGGCATCACAGCCTGTAGCAGCTGTAGTGATAAATAATTAATTGCAGGTGATTATTTTTGACAGATGCCTTGGGAATAGAGATTTTTTTGCACAGCAAGCACCAATCAGCTCAAATGATGAAAAATACCTATGAATGGGGTTTTACAGGGCTCTGCAAGATAGGTCAGGTAGTGACAATGTCTAAAGATAGGGCTTTTTAGGAGGAGTTCTATATCCATATTTGTTCTAGTGGCTGCTCAGATGCTACTTTCACAGCTACAGTGATTGAGAGGCTGCTGATTTTCAAGGCTACTCCAAAGCTGGGGAAAGGGTGATAGTAGTAAGGCAAGATGAAAGAACAAAAGGCTCACCGTTTTGAGATTTAGTAGATTTTCTTTAACAAATCCTCCTCAGATCATTGCAAGCCTTCGGTTAATTTCCAGAGTTCTGGAAAAATTGATTTAGGCAAATATAATAATGTTTTTATTGTATTTATGAAGAAACAGATTTATAGAAGGCCTCATGCATGCTATAATTATAATTTATAGTGTTCAGCGGTCCCTAAGGCATCTGTGGACTCCCTAAGGCATCTGTGGACTCCAGCCTCAGGACTCCTAGAATCAGTTACCAATTTACTATTAGGTTGTTTTGATCCACATAATGGACTAAATAGGATTTTTTTACTAATTTGGAATGTAACTTTTAAAATATGATTTTATATTCAAAAGTACTTTTCAAGTTCTGAGAAAATGATTTAAACGTAAGCATTTTATACAGAACATAGAAATTTGTCATTGGCTGTGGGCTCTGAAATGATACAGCTAATGATATGAAGTCCTAGCATGCTGTCTTTGGGAAATAGTGTTTTTTTTTACAAATTCATACTTTCAGGATCCTACTTATTACTTCTTTCAGTAGAATTTCAGAGCAGGGATAAAAAGAAATGTTTCCATCATCTTTTACACACCAGACTGTATTCTAGGTACTTGACACAAACCTCATCTCATTTGTTACTCAGTACACCTTTGCAAGGGTTTGTGTACCAATATTTTCATTTTGCTGATAAGGATACTAAAGCCAAAGAATTGAATACTTTGCCCTGGGTAATATAGCTTGTAAATAGTGAAACTGGAATTCCAGCCATGACCTCTTTGCTTCCAAAGTCCATGTTTCTTTTATTACTCTACAATTACATATTTGTACTCCATTGCATAATTACATTCATTTTATTCAAAGATAAACTGTCTAATAGGGAAATCACAAGCTTTGTGCTATATAAAGATTAAGACCATTATTTATGGGATTTATGCAAGAGAAAATTAGCCCTTAGCACTAAAACTTACTAAAATTTTTAATTAACTAAGCAACAATTACCAAATTAACTTGTTAAGATAAATTATTGTAAGCATAAAATACACTGCCTATGGGCAGAATTAAATGTTTTGCTTAAATAATTCTTTTTTAGAGACTAATAGAACAACGTGATACTCTGAAAGAAACAAATGAAGAGCTGCGATGTTCCCAAGTACAGCAGGATCACCTAAACCAAACAGGTAAATGTTGGATTTAGAAGAGTTTTCTTTAATGGTAGAATTACTGAAATGTTAATCTGTTTTGTTATTGTTTAGATGCATCTGCTGCAAAGAGTTACGAGAATCTTGCTGCTGAGATTATGCCAGTGGAATACAGGTAAATTTGTTTTTATTAATTGAAAATCCATAATTAATATTAGAAATGCGACTCTTTTTTTTTTTGGTAAATTTTTTAGCCTTTTAAACTTTTCATTTTGTGAGTCATAGAGCTCAAAATTATTTTGTCTCATCTGGTTGAATTTTCTAACATATCATTATTGCTATTATAACAGTTTTTAAATTTATCAGAAGTAAAATTTCTAAACCAGCTCAATGATATATTCTGGTTTTTATAATATGACCTTTTTTGTGTTGAATTTCTTTACCTACCCTTAAAGTCTATGGAAAACTCTTTTAATACATGACATTCAAATCCTCATTGGTTAAAAAAAAAAAAGTGAAGAGAGGAGCTGTCAATAATAGCAGGAGGATTAAGCAGAAGTTAAATAAAATACAAACCTTAGGGTCCCTTCTTCACTCAACTTTTATCTTGGTATTTTGGTATTTTACAGCTATGTTACTTATAGCCATTTGACTAATTGGTATTTTTATGGTTTTATTTTCATTTTAGGGACAACAATTTTATTTCATTACTTCAGATTCTACTCTTTATAAATGGCTTTATTGAAACATAATTCATATGTTTAAAAATGTAGTTTGGAAGGTTTTAGTATAATCACAGAGTTGTGCAACCATCCTTGCTATCAAATTTTAGAGCTTTTTTATCTTCCCCAACAGATACTCTGTACCTATAAGTATTTCTCCATTCCTGCTTTCCCTCTAATTACATCCCCAGGCAACCTATAATTTATTCTTTGTCTCTATCCATTGGACATTTCATATGTATGGAATCATACAATATGTGGCCTTTTATGACCGACTTCTTTCACTGAGCATAATGTTTACGAAGTCATTAATTTTAAGTTTGTTTAGTTTTCGGTTAAAATATAGATCCTTACATGCTAGACTGGAAACCAACTTGTATTTTTTAGTTATTAATAACTAGTGATATTAATATTGTTTTTAAAAGATGAGCCTATTTTAACTTTATGATGCTGGCATTAAAAAGAACAAAAATTGAGATTAATTGAAATTAGTTGCTTTTGTGGAATGTGACTTAGGAGGGCAGCAGGTAGGTGATCATTACTTTTACATTTAATACCATTTCTATCATTTGCATTTTAAAAACATGTATGTAAACCTTTAATTAATTTTTTTCTAAAATCAAAAAATTCTGGAAATAGTCCTATGACTGCCATTATCATAAAAGTATATTTAAAAATTTTAGTCAAACTATAGTTCCTTAAATCTATTGCTTTTCTTTTGTATGTTTTCTAAGGATATGCTGTATACTACCTTTAGCAAATAACTTCAAAATTATCAAAGTAAAATAATTCATATTATCTGTTAGGAATTTGCATAATAAACATTTAGTGATATATAACATAATCATATCTATACCTTTAAAAATATACTACTTGTATTTCGAGACTTAGTTTTACAATGTATATAGTTTTTTCTTAAAAACTTTAAGAAGCTTTAGTAATATTTTAAAACAACAGCTATCGAGTGGACAGGAATTTCCTATTTCTAAAAGAATATAAAAACTCTTACATTAAGGCATTTAAAAACAAATTTTACTTTTCATCATCAGGGAGGTGTTTATTCGACTGCAGCATGAAAATAAGATGCTTCGCTTACAGCAGGAAGGTACTGAGAACCAACGTATTGAAGAACTTCAAGAGCAGCTAGAACAGAAGCACCGCAAGATGAATGAACTGGAAACAGAGCAAAGGTGACTCACTCCTTTATAATTGGCATGGTGATTTAATTACCTAATGACAAAGTCTTGATTCACAGAAGTGGAAAATATCATTGTAGTTAAAATATTTAGGATTTTTAGAAGAAGATTTTTTTTATTTTTTTATTTTTTTTTTTTATTTTTATTTTTAGTCTCACTACCCATTACTTTTATCAGACTTTGTTAATCAGGTTGCTTATTCTTGAATTTTATTTGGATGTCTTCACAATTGACAGAAAATTTAACGAATGACATTCTGGCTTTTTACTGCAGTGTGGTGCATAGATGGGACAGGTTGTGGAGTGAAATTTGAATCCCATCTCTTCTTAAACTATTTGATTCTGGGCAAGTTACTTAAATAAACACTTGGTGTCTTCAGCTATAAATTGGAGGTGATACCTAATTGCAGGTTATGAATATTAACAGATAATGTGTTTAAAGTAAATGGTGTACTTATCTGATACCAATGAGGTGTTCAAAGATTGTCATATAAAAAAAAATAACATTTATGTAGTGCTTACTATATACCAGGTACTTTTATAAGCACATTTTTTATATTCAGCAAGTCTTCACAATAACTCTATGAAGTAATAACTATGACTATCTCTTTTTTTATGGATAAGGAAGCTGAGGTAAAAGGAGATTAACTGACCTAAAGTTTCATCAGTTCTGGATCCTACATTTGAACCCTCTGTCAATATGACTCCTCAGTCTTTGCTGTTGACCACAATGCTAATCTGCCCCTTATAAATAGCATACTTATAGTAAGGGTATTTAGATTTATTTGACCAACCTTTCTTTATTGGATTGTAGAGACCACTAGGAATTTTAGAGACATTTGAGCCTTGTCTCTCATACTTGTATGTATATTATTTCATCAACTGCAGTTAAAAAACAATAATATTTTAGCTTTCTGAAGAGACCATTAAAGATTATATCCTATACAATTCAATATCATTCGACACTGGAGATACTAAGTTTCAGTTTTTAGAGAGTTAACATAGGAAGATAGACAGGTGAAAAATTTTATATATTTCTATATATAATTAGAGGGAGAGTCAGAGAGACAGAGAAACAAAGAGTCATACAGAGAGTCGGACAGATGCTATCTAGCTGGTAACTTCCAATGGAGACAACTCTTAAGCAGGGCTTTAAGGAATGAGATGATGCCAAGTTAAAAATCTGCACTAGTTACTAGCGCCAGTCTCTTCAATAACAAGTCATGAAGAAATAACTGGAAAATGTTGACCTTCCTCTTCTCCCAGTACATTGTGAAATCTGAAATAAGAAAAGGAAACTTCGTGTTTATTCATTAAAAATACAACTGTAGGAAAATTGAGCTTGTTTTCTCATTTTTATACCAATGCGTACAGTACAGAAATGCTGTGCTTTTGCCACTGACACATAAAGTACTTCAAATTTTTAAATGTGGGTATATGTGCTTTCAGGATAAAAATGTCTTCTTTTCCTTGAAAACAGACTTCTATATACTATATATTATACCTAGCTACAGTTGATTGTTTGGCATTTGTTATTGCTATTAAAAGTATATTTTATGAGTTAAATTGCATAAATGCAGCTTATAGATCCTTAATTACTTTGACTTTCAATACAAATAAACACATATGATTCATATTAAAATAGGCTGAGCAAAGAGCGCATCCGAGAATTACAGCAGCAGATTGAAGACCTCCAGAAGTCTTTACAGGAACAAGGCTCAAAGTCTGAAGGAGAAAGTGTAAGTAACTTAAAAACTGTACTAATTCTGCTGTGTATGGACTCTCTATAATAGTTCCTGATGCCCAAATTCATCTTGTATTTGAACGTGCTACTCTTATTATTAATGATACCCTTAAATACCGTATATATCTGCATAACAGATGCAGTGATTTTGCCAATTTGGAGCCTATACATTGATCATATGTATTGGAAGGTGATTTCTATCCTACTTCAACAGCTATACCTAAGTTCATGGTAATTCCAGATTGATAACATGCTATAATTGAGTTCTTCACAATTCTGCTGGGATCACAAAAGGGCTGGCCTGAGGAAAAACCTAGTGAGAGTAAGCAGCAATCAGAATTGAGGAAAACTTCTAATAGGAAAAGGATGAGAAAATGATTTCTACCAAAAGAACATCCAAGAAGTATTTCATACCACCCTCCAAAAGGACAGAAACCTTAATGCAGTCTTGAGTACATTATCCCTTATGTCTTCCCTCTTTCCATAGTGACTCGTGACCTGCCACTTCTAATGGATTTTGATGGCAGATATTGTGAAGGCAGAAATATGAGGACTTAGAAGAGATCAGACAGCCTAAATATGCCTACCAATGTTTTTTATAGTTTGATCTCTGTATATAGAAGAGGAAAGAAGTAATAATCAATAGAGGGATATATTTAACTAAAACAACAATAAAAAGATAAGACTAGCTATGTGTTAGGCAGATATTGATTAGATAGAATGGTAGGCGATTCTACTTGTGTTATTGAAGGGGAGAAAACTAGGGGAGCGTAAGTATTAAAGAGATGAAGAGGAAGATTGAAAGGGTTACATTTCCTTTCTGTCTTTTTTATGCTTTATGTGATTTTCTCTTTTTTCCCTGGGGGCTTGGAAAATAGAAATCGTCTCATGCATGGCGGCATCTCATATGTGCATATATACGGTATTGTAACCTCTCTAATACAAATATATTTTTAAGGCACATTAGGGAATACTTTTAAATCAGATTTATTTGAGGGAGTACATTTTGGATTGCAGTGTTTTAAAGATTTAAAATTTCGTTATTTTTTTAAAGTTTTTGGTATCTAAATTATGTTTTAGATTGTATATTTTAAACCGCTATAGCTATTCAGTAGAGATACAGAACTACTATTGTGATTTAAATTCCTGTTTTTTGAAAGAGGAAATTTTATGTTTTACATTTTATTTTTTAACAAAATTCAGTTGCTTCATTTTGATGTCAATATTAAAGTGCTTGCATTTATAATGGTAATTTAGTTCTTTAAGTCTGTTCACTAAATTATAAGATAATTTAGTTCTTTAAATCTATTCACTAAAAGCCTAAAATCTTAAAATTTTTATTTTAAATAAATGATTCTTTAGGCATTTAAGTGTTTGATACTCCTCCATATGTCACAGTTATCTTGCATTTGCTATTTTTTTCTTCAAGTTCAAATGTTATTTGCATTGCATTCAGAAATCTGAAGCATTTTTTCTTCTGCCGTTGTACTCTTCTAATTTCCTAGTCTCCTTTCGTTTCCCCTTTGAAGTGAAAAAATACCTAAAATTTTATGTTCTACAAGTTTATTATTAGAAATACAAATTTTTAAGACATTTCTAACTTTGAATAATACACCTTCAAAAAGAGGTAAAGAGATGTTAACATCTGGAAAATTTATCTTTACCACGATAGTTATCTTACAGCACCTTTTTTTAATTTTTATAGTCCAGCAAACTAAAGCAGAAGTTGGAAGCTCATATGTAAGTAAAACTGATATTTCATTTCAAATATGAGAGGGGAAGGGTTTTAAAAGCTTCTAAAGTTAATATCCTTTTTCTGATTTTGTTTATAAAAGCAAATACCCTGCTTTTTTGTTTGTTTTATAAAAGCAAATGCCAATTGAACATTCACCACTGCCACCAAAAAGTGAAAAGAAAAACATGTAAAAAGGTTCAGCCTGCATGCCAATGATCCCAAACTTCAATATTTCTCTATTATTAATGTCATTTGAAGAGTTTATAAAGCAGGCAACTATCACAGCTAGATTATGTGGAAATGTAGGATATTTATCCTATAAAATATTTTCTTAAACTTTCTTAGAAAGCAGAGATAGTGAGGTGGAAAAATTTAACATTTTTGGCACCCATCATGTGCCAACTAGTTTACATCTTTACAACAACCTCTATAATATTTGGCAGGTGTTATTCCCATTTTCACACGTGAGGAAACTGAGGATCAGAAAGTGACTTGCCCTTAGTCCACTAGTGTTATATAGTAGAAACCAGTTTTCGTTCTTAGATCTGTTTGGCTCCAAAGTTCCATGTTCTTTCCACTACTTAGGGAAAAACTAACAGAGGTCCATGAAGAATTACAGAAGAAACAAGAGCTCATTGAAGATCTTCAGCCAGATGTAAACCAAAATGGTAGGTATTTATAAAAACCTGAATCTAAGGACTTTACTGTTTTAGTTGACGGACACGCTAACTGTGTATAAGTCTTCAAACAATGCATCAATACATATGTTGCAAATAAGTCCCATGATAATTTTTAGTGATTTAAGAAATTAAATGATCTAATCTTAAAACAAAAAGGCAAAGTAAATCTAATAAATGAACTGATGTATATGTAGGAGTATCAAACATTATAAAATATAATAGAATTAATACTATGAAATTATAAATAAAAGAATTTAAAATGAACTTCGAACAGTATATAGAAAGAATGCTTTATATTCTCTTATGATGATTGTACTTACATTGTAAGATATATTTGCTCATTGAAATACTTGGTAGAAAGGAGAGAAATAACTAGATAAAGCAGATTATAAATATTTTTTAAGAAAAAAATAATACAAAATGATCAAGGATGTATTGTTGTAGTTCAAAAGTTTTAGGTAAGAATTTACTACAAAGAATAAATAAAAGATATCTATCTCTGTGTTCTCTTATCAGTCCTTAGAAAAAAATATGATAAATATTTTTTGTGTGAGGATGGAGAATTAAATAGGTAGTAATTGGTCATGTTTCATTTCATTTTCAACAATAGCACAAAAGATCAATGAACTTGAAGCTGCTCTTCAGAAGAAAGACGAAGATATGAAAGCAATGGAGGAACGATACAAAATGTACTTAGAGAAAGCAAGAAATGTGAGTGACTTATTTTACAGAATTCAAGTCTTTGTGAGTCAAGTTATAAACAGGCCTGTTCCACCTGTTTGTACTGCTCTTGTATATAAATCATTGTCACCTTGCTCCCCACTACCCTTCCTTGCTGGTCAGGTTCCTGGTGTGTCTGTCTCCATGTCAATCCTTGTGTTGTCTCCTTCTCACTGATCAGCATCAGATAAAGCAAATACATGGCTTATAGAAACAGTTTAAACATGGACTGTAGAGACTTCCTTAGAGAAAATGACTACTCTAATATATGACATCTGTAGCTCTTAAAAGGAAGGCCCATTTGCTGTTTGTGAAAATTTAGCTTTTCAAACTTGTTTGAAATTGTTTTAGCATTGTCTACATTAGACAGTTCAACACTGTTGTAATGTTCACCACGCTAAATATTCTTTTTCTTTATTTTACACTTTTTATTATCTGTAAGCACTGTTTTTATAAAATCTTTTATTTCCGTGAATACCATGCATTTTCCTAATTAACTGTAAGTGTTCTCACTCAGCAAATGCCAATGTACTCTATTTACTGAATAAAAAGAGAATTTTATGACAAAGCTTTAAAATACTGTAAATGTCTACTCTTTTATGTTTAAGTTTTATATAATATTCATTAAGGCATAAATAATCCTGCAGCAACAGATAAACCCCAAGATCTTAAGACTTAACAAGATAGAAGTTTACTTTTTGATCACACAAAATTTAGTCATCAGTGGAGAAGGTACTCTGCTCTATGCAGTCATTCACAGCCCTAAGCTGATGAAGGCTCTGCCTTCTTCCACATAGAATTTCCAAGTTCACTTGACATTGTCCAACTGGTAGATGAGGGAAGAGAGCACAGATTCTATAGGAGATATGTAACAAGTCAAGTTAGAAACAGTGCGAACAACTTTTATTTTCACTTTAGTGAGCAGAACTCAGGCAGTAGCCACATTCAGCTTCTAGGAAAGCAGGACTTGGTAAACATCCAGTTTAGTGTATGTCCATTACAAAAGTATAAATGCCTTTAGTAAGAAGTGTAAAGTATAGAAAGGTCCCCAGAGACAACTGTTATTAACTTCTTGGTACATTTTCTTAACAATGAATTTTTTAATGCATATTTTCTCTATGCTTTTTGACCATTATATGCATACACACACACACACACACACACACACACACACACACACACACACACACACGTATGTATGTGTTGTATATATATCTTATGTGATTTGTATTTTTAAAACTTAAAATCATTTCCTCATGTGTTGTATAAATATAATTTAATATTTATTGAGTACATATTATACTAAGCAACTGGGAACACAGCACTAAACAAGATAGACATCACACTTATAGAACAGACTTTGCAAAAGTAAAAGAATGGCTGACTGCATAATATTCAGTTGTGTGGGATATATCATAGTTTACTTAGTCATCATCCTACTGTGGGAAATTATTTCCATTTCTTTTTTTGCTCATAGAAATAAGGCTATAGGCAACATATTTATTCAGGAAGCTTTTGACTTATTTTGGTTTATTATCTTAACCTTGTTCCTAGTTTAATGGGTCAATAAGAATTATTAGGTCAAAGGATAGGAACATTTTATTAAGATGTTTGATATATTTCTAAATGATTCTCTAAAAGGATTATAACTAATTGGGAAAAAAAAAGTGACAATACCATATTCTTGCCATCATCAGTACTATCATTTAAAACACAGTTGCTTATTTGGTAAATATAATTTCTTTTTTTTTTTTCACAACATTTAGAGGAGAGGTTACAATAGTAAAGTAGGTCTATTACAGAAAATTTACAAAATATAGAAAAGTCGCAACCATACTTTTTATTACTTACAAGTAACAAATTATGATTTTTTTGTAATTAAATTATGATTTAATTATTTAATATGTCTATTTGTATGATATGAGCTCCATGAGTGCAGGCACCATGTCTGTTGTAAACTGCTCTGTCCCCATCTGTTGCAGTGCCTACCGAATTTGGCACTCAGTAAATCATTTTGAATGAACCACAGTGATTGTTAGACATATTGCTTTCTAGTATTTCTTTAACTCTGTAAAATAATGACATTTTCCTACCTCATTAAATAATTTTAAATATTTTTAGTAGATTTGTAATTACATCATACAGATGGCCTTATTATTGGAAACTTCTCATTTTGCTTGTAATTTATTCCTGACATTTCTGAAATGATTTCCTGCCATACTGCTGTCTACATAGTTTAGCTAAATCTCTGAACAACATTCTGATCAAACATTTCTGAACAACATTCTGATCAAACATCTTGTTTTACAAAACTTTTAGTAATTTTCATAAATGTGATTGAGCACCAACCTAGTGTTTGTAGACAAAATCATTAATATCTATTATACTGATCTTATTTTAGATCACATTTAACTAGATAGTGGTAGTAAAAAAGATTGCTGCTAATGTACAAATATTACTCTTGTACAATCAGCAAGTTCCATTATAATTATTGAATTTTAATATTTTTAAAAATACTTAAGTTCGATAAATGTGGAAAGGGTTCCTCAGTGCTCAAAGTTTGATAAGACTAAATAACTATCTCCGTTTACTGAGTTTCGGAGAAGGGAAATTTGATTCTGGGATGGGGATTGTCCCATTTTCGTACTAAATTTTTGTATCATTTCTCAGCTATAGAATAAGTAATTTTGTTATTCAAATTAGATTGTAAGACAAACTATAGTTAGCTCTTGGGCCACTTCTGGATGATTTTATACTTACCTCGATTTTATAGACTATGTTCTTGTATTTCAATATTTGCTAAGATAAAGTGAACGTAATTTTTTTTTCTTTAAACAGGTAATAAAAACTTTAGATCCCAAGTTAAATCCAGCATCAGCTGAAATAATGCTACTTAGAAAGCAGTTGGCAGAAAAAGAGAGAAGAATTGAGATTCTGGAGGTAAAACATTCATATTCATTCATTCTCTTAATTATTATGGGTAATCCCGACAATTAACTGCTCTCATACATTTGCCATTAATGATCAAGTTTCACAAGATGTTAGAAACATAATGTCTTCGCACTGAATATGTTTATTGTGGAGCATCTCACTAGCCCATAAACTCTGTAGTTTATGTACCCTGCTGCATTGTTTCTCCCTCTATAACAGCCAGTCATATGGATATCCCTTAGTTTTTGATAGAGTCCTGTTGTAATGTTCCTTTTAAAATTTGTGGATGTGAAACCAAGCTCACCTTTTAAAAAGGGTACTGTACTTAGTTAACCAGATATATCTTATCTCTCCTCCCTGTTCCTCGCCTGAACCCAAACAAACTTTCCAGTTGGAATTTATGAGAGAAGGAAGTACTTCAAAATCCCAGTAAACTTTTGAACTAAAGTGGCAGTCTGTTATTAATCTTGCAAAGTTATGTTGGTAAACGGCATGTTCTCATTAATTAGTGGAGTCTTTAAATTTTAAAGTTATTTTTGTGTCAGTGATTATATCATTTTTACAAGCTGGGTTAAGTATGTCAGTATGGAATTATTCTTAGATTTTACAATTGGGCATGCTCTAATTTCCTTTGCAAAGTGTTTTTCAAAACTACTGCTTTTATATTGTTGTGAGAGGTGATGCTGTTATTGAAGTCAGTATATACTTTCTCACAATAATGTGTGTAGCTGCAGAGCCATGTTGAATTCTATATATTCATGTCAGTTGTTGTAAAAAGCACTGGTTAGGGGTGTCTTTCTGAACAAATAATATTTATTCTTCAGGATCCAACTCAAATTTCTCTTCCTCTAAGAAGCTTTTTTTGTATTCCTTAGTCAGTTCTCTTCTTAGCGATTTTATGTACTTTGAACTCATGAATTCATTTCACAGTAGCATTTTTCTTTTTGATTGTGTCAGAGTGAATTGAGGGCAGAGGCTGTATCTTATATCTCTGTACTTTACTAAATATTACATAAATCAGAGGCCAGGGTTATAGCTTTATTGGTAACTTGCTTAAATTGTCACCTTTCCTCTCTGGTCCTCAGTTTTCTCATCTGTAAAATAATGAAACTTGAGCTGAATCTCAGAAATCTAAGTCGCTCTGACTACTCACTTCCCAGTGAAAGCCAATGAGAATGTACACCATTGCTGATGTTTGAAATACAACTTCCTAACAAGTATGATGATAAAATGGTGCCTTTAACTCTAGAGCTCTGAGAAAAGCCTTCAGTTAAGTCACAGCCTGTGGGCCATTAATTTATGTGCATTCATCTGTACACACTGCAAAAAGTAAAAAGGAGAAGAGTAATGTAAATAACAGAGGTTACTCTGTCTGCCATCTTTCCTGGAGAGTCTTTGCCTGGAGTGGGTTTGAGCCAGAAGAAAGGTGTCTACCTCCCTCATTTCTTGTATGCTTTTTGTATCATCATGATCTTGCTGTAGGAACATTCAAGCGTTTCAAGATTATAATGTTTTATGATCCAACTTATACCTGGTACTCAAAAAAATTATAAAATTAGCTGAGTTAGGATAATTAAGAAATGGATGTTAGTCTCTAGTTGGCATGTAACTATGGCCACAGGCAATCTAGTATACAAGTTACCAAGAATTGAGAGAGAAAAATTCATGCTAAGCTTTATAGGAGATTTTAAAGGATTTTCTGGGATATTTTTTTACTATATCCTTTTTCTCCTTAATTTTGACTCCTCCACAGGTGCAGCTGTGCTTTGTTACCTAAGCCAGTTGTTGCTTTTTTTTGTAGATACAGGGGACAGTAGCATAAGAATCACTAGTTTCTTGGGGTTTTTTGTTGTTATTGTTTTCTTAAATATCTGTTCTGCCAGTAAAAATCCAGAAATAAATATTTACTAGTCACAATTTTATTTTTTCCTAAGGTGTTGTACATGCATTTCTCCATGATTCAGTTTACACTTTGACAATTTTATTTACCTCAGAATGCATTCCTCAAATCTCTCAATAATGAGCATTCGAAGAAATGATTCCATTTTTAGTAATTTGGAGTTATTTCTGGGATTTTAATAGTCTTCATATCTTTTTCCAGAGTGAATGTAAAGTAGCAAAATTCCGTGATTATGAAGAAAAACTCATTGTTTCTGCCTGGTATAATAAGGTGAGTTGAAATTCAGCTAATGATTAGATATTTAGAACAGCGTTTATCAAACATTTTGACAAGGAACCATTGAAAGAAATATATCTTATACCACGAATCAGTACATATACATGTTTATGAGTATAACTGAAAAAAAGTTACCCTGGCTGTATGCATCGCATTGAGGTATTTTCTGCCTTATTCTCTTCTGTTTTTTGTGTGTGTGTGTGTGTTTTTTTTTTAATGGTGGTCATAATCCAAATTGACTATATATTTTAGTTTGTTTTGAATTGGTTTTGACTTTTCCAAAATCAGTAAACTGATTTTATGACTTATGGACCTTTAATGGTTCACATGAAGCACACACACACAACAATCCATAAATATTCTAAAACATTTAATTTGGGTTTCATAGTTTCTTTAGAAATGTGAATATCTGTGTAATGTAAGATTAAGTGCTTCTTGTACTCAGCATTTATTTTCACATCCCCTAAAGTCTCTCAGTGTGTCTTTCAATGTATTTATTTTTTTTTATCTGAAATGTGTTTTACTTCTTTATTCTTAATCTGGGTAGGATGTTTTCAAGAGTAGCATTTCATGATGTATATGGTTCTTTTGGGTTATTCTAATCAGCTAGAATAGATAATAAATGCAGCCACTACCTCAGGTGCTGCTTATTTAGTATGTGAGAATATCGATTTCTGGACTCCCCACAGGTGAATCCTTTGCTTCACCGCATAGAACTGGTTGTCCCTCCACAAACATGCTTTGTTTTTTCATGCTGTCATACTTTTTGTGCTCTTTTCTTTCCCTCCAGTCTATATTTGGTAATATCTTACTTAATTTAGCAAGGTCTTGAAGGAAATAATACGTGAAGCATTCCCAGAATCTTCCCTCATGGGTTAGTTATCTCAGTTAATATCGAAGACTGAGTATTGTTTATTTGTTCTCCTGTGGCCTCTTGATACATAAATCATTAAAGATACTAAGCCAAATAATGCCTTATTTGTTCATTTTTTCACCTATAATTTTTGAGCATCTACTCAGTTTTATGTATTCTACTAATTACTGGTAATGCTAATTTCAGTAAAATTGTATTATGTGGTCTAGTGAGAGAGAAGTAATGTTTCTCCTTAATAAGAAACCTGGCAGCCACGACTACAATAATTTTGACACATGTATCACTATATAGATAGTAAATTTGAACTATACCGGTGGTTTTCAAACTTAGCATGCATCAGAAGACTTGTTAAAACACAAATTATTGGACTCATCTGCAGAGCTTCTTACTCAGTAGGTCTGGGTAGAATCTATAGGTAGAATTTATATTTTTAACTAATTCTCAATGGTGCTAATGTTAATCCAGCAGACCATTTTTCTAAGCTTTTGTGTTATTTCTGCTTATAGTGGGTGGAATGATGATCCAAACACAAAAATTTGTTTTGGAACCTTTTTTTTGTTGTTGTAATTAAGCATAATTCTAGAACATTTTAAACTACTGTTTTTAACAATTTAATATTTAGTGGATTAAAACAGAGATACCGGGTTTTATGCCTTTGTTTTCTCCTTACTAGCATTACCATATGCAGATTAATTAACTTCTGAACCCGTATTTTCTTCTATAAAAATGAAAACACCAGGTTTTTAGGATTGTTTTGAGTATTAAATGACTTTATGTATGTGATAAGCACTTTAAAACTCTAAATAGTCATTTTATTTGTTTGTTTGTTTTTGTTCAGAGTCTAGCATTCCAGAAACTGGGGATGGAATCTAGACTAGTGAGCAGCAGTGGTGCTTGCAAAGACACTGGTGCGTGTACTCCTGCACGATCTTTCCTAGCACAGCAACGGCACATCACCAACACCAGAAGAAACCTCTCTGTTAAAGTTTCTGCTACAACGTCTGATTAAACTACAAAAGAAAACATGAACAGAAGTGCCCTTAAAATATTTTGTATCTTTCAACCAACTACCAGATTGAAAAAGAAGTTTATGATGCTGAAATAGCTGTTCAAAATGCATGGAATTAATTTTCTGGCTGACTTTGAAAACAATATAGAATTAGCTATCTCTCTGAGGGAGCACATTTAAATAATTGGAAGATGTAATTAGGCACACATCTCAAACATTTATGTTTTGAGAGTATTATAATTTCAAATTCACTTTGTATATTTTAATTTAATGTTTTCAGTTGTACCACAAACTTGGTTAATTTGCAATGTATAATCAGTAATATGTACCTTAAAAATACATCTATATTTGTTTTGTGGTTTTGGTCCATATAAAAATCGTCTTAAGGTAGGCACATGTAGATCTATACAAGATTTATATTTTTTGACTTGATATATGCAGTTTTACTTCTACATTCTAATTCTGTGATTGAATGGGTATATTTTGTCATCTAATAGAAGAAGATGTAACATTTGGAAGATTTGACTATTGAAATGACTCTGTCATAGTAAAGTAACTAATTGGAAATCTTGTAGATTCAGAAGAGGTTATACCTCTCCTATGTACCTACTATAGACAAGGGCTTCCGTGCAGCCTGTTTGAAATGTTAAAGGTGCAGAAATAACTGACTTATAAGTGGTGACTTTCTGATGGAAAATAAACTAAAAAATATATTTTGCGTGAAATGTTCACATACACTTTAATATAACTGATGAAGAATACAAATATTTTGCTTTTAAGCATAAAAATATCAGAGTTTCTGCTAAAAAAAAAAAGATGGTATAATGGTTTTGCCTCTTCACTGAAAAAAGAGCACAGTGTTGAAGTAACTTGGAATCAATTCGATTTTGATTATTAATTGAGGACTCTTGGGCTGAGTTTATGGTATTCAGTTTGTTTCGGCCCAAAGCTCTTTATTTTCAGAGGTGTTACTTTCTAATTTTTTGGTCATTTTTAAGAGTCACACTTTGGAATTTTAATTTAGTTGAGTATGATATGTGCTGTCCAGTATTGTAGCCACAAGCCACATGTGGCAATTTTAATTAAATTAATTGAAATAAAAAATCCAGTTCCTTGGTTGCACCAGCCACAGATCAAATGCCCAGTAGCCACATTAGCTAATAGCTACAATATTGGACAATGCAGATATAAAATATTTCCATCATTACAGAGAGTTCTGTTGGATAGTGCCATACTAAATCTTTTTATAACAGGGAAATCTTTAATGTGAGATCACAAAAGTTAAAAGAAGAAAATTGTTAAGTCTATTTCAGTATGAAAAGGAATTGAATTGTGACTTACATCTGGCATTCCTTATAGTTGAGTACCTTATGTTGTGACATTAATAATTAATCTTTCTAGTACTATTCAACAACTGCATACCTATCAGCATATGTCTAGACTAGGCAGGGGTCAGCAAACTTTCTTTATAAAGGGACAGATAGTAATTATTTTGGGCATTGTTGGCCATATGATCAGGAGCAAATACTCAACTCTGCCACTAAGTATGAAAGCAGCAGTCATATACAGTATATGTAAACCACATAGGTGTGGCTGTATTTCAATAAAACTTTATTTACAATAACTGGTGGTAGGCCAGATTTGGCCTGAAGTATGTAGACCATGGGTCTAGAGTTTATTCTTAGTCTTTTCTTGAAAATATGAATATTGTTCCATTAGCAGTATTACATATTTAGGTACTTGGTTTTTAGATTCTCTACCAGTACATTTTTTTAATCACTGAAAATATAAGAATTTCATACTGCATTCAGATCTCTGACAGGAGAATGTGTCAGGATATTTTGTTTTATCAGGGTTAACTTCTATTTACTACCTCTTAGATTTTGTTGTCTTTTTTCAGTGCAAATATATCGTTGGTTTGCATTTTCATATATTCTTGTAGTCTCTGCTTGCCTGTGACTTTCTGTGAAATGAAACAAGCCTTTGACAATATTTTAGCATGCTTATTAAATTTTTCTAAATATGGCATTTTGGTATATTTTGGTCATATAAGACATCTGCTCCTTTGGTATTTACTACTTATAAGTGAGATTTTATAAGCTCTTCAAGCTCCCTTTTAATAGAATTTATTGTAAAACATCAATTTCAATAAATTAGTATTTTCACAGTTCAATTGCTCATAAATTTTCCATTATTATACTTGGAATTTCTAAGTAATTCATGCAATTTCTGAATAATGACATAAAGCTTGATTCTTTTTTCTTAATAGAGAAAAAACAAATTTTGTGATTTACCACTTTTCTGGTTTATAAGTAGAATTTAAATTGCTTGATACTTAAGTGTTTATACAAGACTAATGTAATTTCAAGTTCTGGATTATTGTGAGCAATCATAAGGAAATTCAGGAACTGATCAGACGTGGGATCCTTTCCCACATCTGGTTAATATAGTGAGATTGACACCCTGTGGGTGGTAAAGCATTATAAATATTCATTATAAACCATGAATTATACATGTCTGTGTTGTGAAGCTTAAGTGCATATACCAGGAAAGAGAAATTTAGCATTCATCTATGTGATAAGGAGTTGAATGTCCCAGTGATAATAAAGTAAAACCACAGACCAATTTGGAAATGATCTTTAATTTTGAGCATTTGCTCAAAGGAATATGAATTTCCCTTTCTTTTTAAAATAAAAAGTGTGTATACATATGACAGTGATGTTTATTCTAAGATTAACTTAATGTATTGAGAAATATTTTAAGTTCACTCTATTTTTCCAATGAATAAGGCTGTTGAACTGATGATATAGTATAGATTAAAATCAATGCCTTGCCTAGAAACATTAAACTGGGTAGCCCTCATTAAAGTGTCATCTTGGATAACTGGAGTGCTAATTTAAATCTTAGCACGATACAGCTACACCTGTTGCTGTATAATGGCACATCTGGCTCTGTGGCGTGGTTTTTAGGGCATAGTACTACTGTGTTAGGTTCTCTATTTGTATTTTTAATGATAATCATTCCTATGTAAATAGTGTTATATGGTTATATGCATACATTCTTATTGTGAACCTGTACCTTGCGGAGTAGTTTGGAAATTTTTAAAGCACTAAATTACAATCATAAAAGAAAATAGTGTGCGGTTATTAAACTTGATGTAGCTTAAATATAATGTTTATAAAAGGCTCTTTCTATTTTCTATGGTGAAGACTTTGACACTTGAAAAATAGAAGCAATACTTTATTTATTTTTGTAAGTATTTAGGATATTATTTTAAATAAATGATTGTCCAATAACAGTATAGTAGTTGTAAAGTGTTTTAAGAAATAAACTTTCTGATTCTGTGCTCATGATTTTTGTTGAATTTTTAGTAGATACAACTCCACGTTTATTTGCTTTAAATAAAGGACTTGAAATATTTAGATTGGTAGAGAAAAATAATTTAATTCTAATTTTATGTTTGAATTTTTTTTTTTTTTTGGTGAATGAGAAGATGTATAAAAGTGATTTTTCGGTTTGCCCAGTTATATCTCCAATTTCACCACTGGATATTCAGCACTAGATATTTTGCATTTTTGTGGAATTCAGAACATTTTTTTTTTTTGGTCAGAGAATGCTACTTATCTCTCAATATTCATTCTCTCTTTATTTAGTAATAGAACCCCCATATTTTAGCTTATTATATTTACCTTCCTTCCAAGGAGGAAAAAATAAGAACTTCCCAGATGTCCTTGTAACGAGGCGGGGTCATTTAACAAAGTTCTGGCCAACGACTGTAAACAGTAGTGATGTATACCTATTAAAAGAATGGGTTTGCCTTCCCTAGCCTTTACCCCTTCCTCTATAGAATGTCATGTGCCTGAGGGTAACTGTCAGGAACAGTGGACCAAGAAGGAAAAAGGAACCTCGAAATCACCATTTAGTCATATCAGCTATGGAGCACCCCCTACCCCCACCCCCATCCATATTCTTATTTAAGCAATTTTTATAGCTTCTTTATTTGGGGATTTCTTTCTTCTAGCATCCTATCTTCTTTCCCAATCTATACAGGCTTATCAGAATAAGTTATGCAATTTTTAGATAAGTGTAGGTACCCCATGTTCTTGGGTTTGGAAAGGTTTAATTCTGCTTTTAATGTATACTCAACAAGTATTTGTTTAATCCCATGAATGAAGTAGACATGCCAGATATGAAAAGATGGAGACAGAAGTCTTGTCTCACTTTAGATAAATCACCATGATCCCTAAAGACTATGATTCTATAAATTTAAGTTTCTGAATGGTACGGCAAATGCTGGCCCAACGTCATCACAAAATTTTGTAACTAGTTCATTTAAGAGTGTACCAAGGTTCTAAGACCTGCACTGATCAATATGGTGGCTGCTAGCCACATTAGATATCTAATCGTAAATTTTAATTAAATTTTATTTCCTCATTACAGCCACACATGGCTAGTGTCTACAATATAGAACAGTACAGATACAGAACATACCTATCACAGGAAATTCTACTGGACAGCTCTGTACTAGATGTCGAGGTTGAATGTATACATTCTGTATTTCTCTGAAGTTCCACAAGACCTGAGATCACAGAAACGTGAGGTGAAGTTTTCAAACATCACCTTGCACACAGTGACTTGCTCAAGAACACAGGTGCGTTGGATTCTTAAGTTGGCTGTGGCCTTGATGGTAAAGTTCATTCTCGCTCACCTGCACTGTAGCAACTTGCTGTCGGTAACTGGTAAAACCTGCAATTTTACCTCTTTTGCTTCAACTCAAACATTCCCCTTGTCTGAATGCTTCCATGATTTCTCAAACAAGGTGAGAAATCAATGTTTCAAAAACTCAAAGTTTTTGTCTTGGTGACATTAATGTCACCCACTTTTTTTTCTTAATATGTCTGTCATTCTAGACTATTTCTTGAGGTGAAGAGCCAGATCTGGTTCCTCTTTTTCCCACAGCACTTGGCACACTATCTTCCACAAAGTCAACAAATATATGCTAGCTGAAGTAAACTTGCTGATAATGGACAGAATATTTTCTTTAGAAATTCAGTCTCAAGTTTCTCTGAAGAGATCGAATGCCTATCTGAATAGGCAAAAAATTAGGAGACCAGGATATTTTTTATGTAACCTTCACAACTAACCAGCAAATATCCCTAAGCTTCTTTTTTAGTGGTATCACAAATCATATTTTTATAACAGCTTTACTGAGATGGAATTCATGTACCATATAAACTCATAAAGTGTATAAATCACAAGTTTTTATTTCTTCACAATTGTGTTGAAGAGGAATTTTCCACTCAAATGACTAACCTTGTTATCAGCATTTTGTTCTGCTTCTGTAAACATGTTTGCTGCATAGGCCAAAGGGCAGAGTAACCTCAAAATCATCTGAGGACTCACCTTCCCCTTTGATTGTTCTGTCTAGATAACAAATGTATTGCCTGAGTGCCTGTTTGAAAATCTCATGCTCTGTAACTGCCTGTAGCCCATAGCAACTCCTAGTCTGTAACCAGCTGAGGACAAATCAATCAATCAGCCCATGCCAACTGTAACAGCACAGATATAAAAGCGAAATTGCCCCTAAGCTTGGGGCCCAGATCTTCAGAGTGCTAGCTCCTCTGGGACCACCGGTGTAATAAACCTGACTTCTCCAACCCTCCAAGTGCTGCTTGATTTCTCGCTGGTCTGATTTTTGAAATTTTTCTGCAACTGTGTGGCCATCACCATTCTCTAATTTTAAAACATTTTTTCACCCCAAATAGAAACCTTTTACCCGTTAGCAGTCACTCTGTTCCCTCCCCTCCTCCCAGCCCTTGGTACCACTAATCTACTTGCTATGCCTATTTTGGACATTTCATATACCTGGATTCATATAAGTATGTTCTTTTGTGACTAGATTCTTAAATTTAGCATAACGTTTTCAAGGTGCATCCATGTTATCAGTACGTCTTACCTTTTTATTGCTGAATAATATTCCACTATATGTATATACCACATTTTGTTTAGTCATTAATCAGTTGATGGATATTGGGGTTCTTAACACTTTCTATTATAAATAATGCTACTATGAACATCCATGTACAAGTTTTTGTATGGAAATATGTTTCAATGATCTTCTATATGTACTGCTATGGTCTGAATGCTTGTGTCCCTTCAGAATTCTTATGTAAAATCCTGACCGCCCCAAGGTGATAGCAATTAGGAGGTAGGGCCTTTGGGAGGTAATTAGGTCATGAGTGGGATTAGTGTCCTTATAAAAGAGGCCTGAGAAAACTCCCTAATCTTCTTCCATCATGTGAGGACAGAGCAAGATGGTGTCAACTATGAATCAGAAAGTGGGACCTCACCAGACACCAAACCTGCCAGCACCTTGATCTTGATCCAGCCTCCAGCACTGTGAGAAATAAATTTTTGTATATAAGCTCCCCAATTTATGCTGTGTTTATTATAGCAGCTCAAACTAATACATATACCTAAGAATGAAACTGCTGAGTCATATATTCCATATAAAACATCGAGGTGATGCCAGACTGTTTTCTCAGACGTCTGCAACATTTCACAATTCCACCAGCAATGTGTGTTACAGCTTTTCTGCATCATCACCAGCCCTTGTTATTGTCTGTCTTTATTATTTTAGCTACCCTAAGGTGTGCGAAGTGATATCTCATTGTAGTTTTGATTTGCATTTCCCTAGTGATTAATAAGATTGACCATATTTTGGTACTTATTGGTCATTCATTTATCATCTTTGAAGAAATGTCTATTAAAATTCTTTGCCAATTTTTAAATTAGTCTATTTGTATTGTTCTTTATTCTGGATCCAAATTCTTATTAGATATATGATTTACAAATAGTTTTTCACCACCTTATGGGTTGTCTTGACTTTCTTGAAAGTACTGTTTGTACAACAAAACGTTTTAATTTTGATGAATTCTAATTTACCTATTTTTCCTTTTTTGCTTGTGTGTTTGGTGTTGCATTTAAGAAACCCAAAGTCAGGAAGATTTACTCCTATGCCATCTTTTAGGACTTATAATTTTAGCTCTTGCATTTAGTCTGTGAGCCATTTTGAGTTAATTTTTCCATATGATGTGAAGTAAAGGTTCAACTTTATTCTATTGCATGTGGATATGTACTTCTCCCAGTACAACTTGTTGAAAAGATTATACTTTCTCCATTGAATTGTCTTGTTACCCTTGTCAAAAATCACCTGACCTTTCTTGTATGCTTTTATTTCTGAACACAATTCTGTTCCACTGATCTGTATGTCTACCCTTATGCCTGTAGCACACAATCTTGATTACTATAGCTTCGTAGTAAAATTTGAAATTAGGAATTATGAGTCCCCCTCATTTATTTTCATTTTTCAGGATTGCTTTGGCTATTCTGAAATGCCATAGAGCTCACTTCTTGCTGAAATCCAGCTTTTTTTCCCCCTTAAATGCTCAGATTATTGCAAGACTTCAGTTAGTTTCCTGAGTTCTAGAAATATTGATTTCGACAACTTTTGCTAGTCTTCTGAGTACTTTTATGGAGGAGTGAATTTTTGGAGGTCTTTACTTTGCCAGTTCAGAAGTTCTTCTCCCCAACAGTCAGATTTGGGGAAGTAGAAGTGACCTCAGTAAAGTCTTTGAAGTCCACATTTTCCAGAATGTGAAATTAAGGTACATAGCAGTAAAAGGCTTACTGAATAGAAACAGAAAATTTCTGACACACCGAAACATTAATATTTCTGCTCTGCCTCAGTCATCTAGCTACCCCAATCCATAGGTTCAACAAAGATTTACTGAGCATCAACTATGCAATAAAACTGTCAGGTATCGAGCCCATGTATGCAAGGCACAATTGCCTCTGAAACAGCTCAGAATAATTGGGAGAGTATATGGAAATGGAAAATTAAAAAGTTTGAATAAAATTCTCAGAGAATGGAAGAGAGTAACTAACTGGCTGGAAAAGTCAAGAAAATTGTTATTGAGAAGTTGAGATTATTAATACTGGGCCTGCCAGATATAATTAGACATTTCTTGCAGAAAAAATTACTTATGACATGAAGATGGTAAAGGACCTGGCATGCCTAGAGAATTGATAGGAGTTCAGTATTTTGGCAAGAAAAGTATTATGAGATGTGACTGAAGAGAAAAGTAGGTTTCAGATCACTAAAATTGTACCCAGCTAAAGAGCAGGCCCACAGATGGCTGTACACAGTCCAGCTCCAGAAAGTGCTGTTCACCTAACTACCAGTGATTGCTTCCTGGTTTCTCAGTGTGGTAGCCCTGCTAAGAAATTTATAATGATCCAGTGGTCAATAGAGGTTCTATAGCTCTGTGAACTCAATGAGAAGAAGCTCAAATTGCTAGGAAAAAATGGTATAGAATTAAGCTCTCCCATAGCATAATATAACTGGAGACTTCGTACGACATAACCATAACAGGGTTACAATTGCAATTTAGTATATGCCAGGCACACTATGCCTTTAATATACATACTAAAGTTGTATTTTTATATTTATATATACATATATTTTTATATGTAATATAATGTATATGTAACAATATAAATTCATATGTATATATATTAAAGTAGCATAGTATATATATTTAAAAATTTTTTATTTTATCTTAGTTTCATATATACAGTACATTGGTTAGACATTTATATAATTTATACAGTGATCCCCCTGATTACTCTGGCACCCATCTGGCTCTACACATAGCCATTACAATAATATTGACTATATTCCCTATGCTATACTCTAGGTCCCTGTGGCTATTTTCTAACTACAAATTTGTACTTCTTAATCCCTTCATCTTTTTTCATCCAGCCCCCAAATCCCTCTCCCCTCTGGTGACAGTTACCAGTTTGTCCTCTATCTGTGAGTCTATTTTCATTTAGTTTGTCCATTTTTTTCCCCTTAGATTCGCATATAAGTGAAATCATATGCTATTTTTCTTAGTATGATTTATCTCACTCAGCATAATACCCTCTAGGCACACCCATGTTGTTGCAAATGGTAGGATTTTATTTTTTATGGCTGAGTAATGTTCCATCATATATATGAACCATAACTTCTTTATCCAATAGTCTATCAATGAGCACTTAGTTTGAGTCCATATCTTGGCTATTGTGAATAGCACTGCTGTGAACATAGGAATGCATAGATCTTTGCAAACTAGTGTTTTGGTTTCCTCTGGATAAATACCCAGCAGTGCAATTGCTGTGTCAAAAGGTAGTTCTATTTTTAATTTTTCGAGGAACCTCCACATTGTTTTCCATAGGTACCAATTTGCAATCCCACCAACAGTGTATGAGGGCTCTCTTTTCTCTACATTCTCACCAACATTGTTATTTTTTGATTTATTGATTATAGCCATTCTAACAGGTGTGAGGTGATATCTCATCGTGGCTTTAATTTACATTTCTCTGATCATTAGTGATCTTGAGCATGTTTTCATATGTCTGTTGGCCATCTGTCTTCCTTAGAGAAATGTCTATTCAGGTCTACCCATTTTTTAATTGGATTGTTTTTGTTGTTGTTGACTTGTATAAATTTTGGATATCAACCCCTTATCAGATGTATCATAATCAAATTTCTTTTCCCATTCAGTATTTTCTTTTCATTTTGTTGATAGTCTCTTTTGCTGTGAAAAACTTTTTAGTTTGATGTAGTTCCATTTGTTTATTTTGGTTTGTTTGATTCCCTTGCTCAAGGAGATATATCAGGAAAAAAAATTACTAATAGCAGTGTCAGAGGGTTTACTGCCTATGTTTTCTTCTAGAAGTTTTATGGTTTCAAGTCTTACATTTAAGTCTTTAAATTTTTAACCTATTTTAAGTTTATTTTTGTATATGATGTAAGAAGGTGGTCCAGTTTCATTTATTTTGCATGTATCCATCCAGTTTTCCTAATGCCATTTGTCGAAGAGATCATCTTGACTCCTTTGTATATTCTTGCCTACTTTGTCATAGATTAAATGACCGCATAGGCATGGATTTATTTCTGGGATCTCTATTCTGTTCCATTAATATACGAATCTGCTATTTTGATTATTACAGCCTTGTAGTACAGTTTGATATCAGGTAGCATGAAACCTCCAACTTTGTTCTTCTTTCTCAATATTGCTGTGGTTTTCCAGGGTCTTCTGTGGTTCCATACAAATTTTTTGATTATTTGTTCTAGTTCTCTGAAAAATACCATCAGTATTTTGATAAGGATTGCATTGAATCTATACATTGTTCTGGGTAGTATTGCCATTTAACAATGTCGATTCTTCCTACCTATGAGCACGGTATATACTTTCATTTATTTGTTTCTTCTTCCACTTCTTTTAATGACTTAATTTTCCAAGAACAGGTCTTTTACCTCCTTAATTTGATTCCTAGGTATTTTATTGTTTTGATGTGATTGTAAATGGGATTGTTTTCTTAATTTCTCTGATAGTTCATCATTGGTGTATAAAAATTCAAGCGACTTCTGAATATTAATTTTGTAGCCTGTTACTTTACGGAATTCATCGATCAGTTCTAACGGTTTTTTTGTGGAATCTTTAGAGTTGTCTCTATATAATATCATGTTACCTGCAAATAATGATGGTTTTACTTCTTTCTTTCCAATTTGATGGCTTTTATTTGTTTCTTGTCTGAATCCTATGCCTAAGACTTCTAATACTATGTTGAATAGAAGTGATGAAAGTGGACACCCATGTCTTATTCTTGATCTTAAGGAAAATGCTTTAGTTTTTCCCCATTGAATATGATGTTAGGTGTAGGTTTGTCATATATGGATTCACTTTAGCAGGGTTCTGGTGCCTGCCCAGACTACCCTTTGGGTGTGTCCTCCTCAAATGAAGCTATGCCTGGTGCTTCAGCTCCTGCACTGGTCAAAGCAGACCACTGGGTGTGTCAGCTCAAGGGCCTCCTGTGAGGGGCCCAGCTGCAGGCCAAGTTCAGCTGCAGCCTGTGCACTTCCGGGGCTACCTGGTAAGAGTTTCCAAGCAATCTGCAGATCGCTGCTTCCCATGCTGGGCTTAGAGGTGGTGAATAGAGAGGCCAAGCTAGGAACTGAGGCTGGCTGCCGCTAGTGCAGGGCTTAGGGCTGCTCACCAAAAGTTATGGGGCATGCCAAGGCCAGATGCTGCTTCTTTGGGTTTTCTGAGCCTTTGAGAGGCTTTAGGAAAGTCCACATTATGAGCCAAGACAGATTATTTGTATGGAAAAAATCCAATGGAGGCACCTTGGGTGGGCCTGCAAATTGGGAGAGGTGGGGTCTCAGGGAATCACCTGGGCAGAGAGACCTGTGTTAACCATTCCAGAAAGCCAGCTAGGAAATGAAACAGTGAGGTAAGAATGAGCATGTATTTCTCCACTATGTTACTAATGAGTTAAAACAGAAGTTGGCATCAGGACTAAGGAATAGAATATCAGAGTTGAGTGACAAGGACAGAGGAGTAGTGGCAGAGATCTGATTTGGGTTGATAGGTCCAGTCTAGCACCAGTCCACAATGATTCTACCTTATTTTATTTATTCATTATTGAGCCTTACCACATTCCAGGCATTGTTCTTGATATTAAATAAGAAAGTTACTTTTTCTGCCCTCAAGGAATGTAGTAGTTAACTATTGTTGTATCACAATACACCTCAAAATGTAGTGGCTTAAAACAATAACCATTTAACTCACAAATCAAAGGTTAAAAATTTAGGCTGGATTCAGTTGGGCAGTTCTTGTCTCAGCTGGGATCATTCATGCATCTGAATTCAGCTATTGGATATACTTGGGTCCAGCTCATCTCTATTGTTCTTATGCACAGCTCTGGTGGTTGGCCAGCTGTCATCTAGGGCAATGTGAAAGGAATAACTAGGGTATGTGTTTATCATCATCCAACAGGGTGACATGGGCTTGTTTAAACGTTGGTAGCAGAATTCCAAAAGAACAGAAGCATGCAGGGTCTCAGAAAAGTAATTTTGTCATATGCTATTGGCCAAAACTGGTCAGCAGGCTAGCCCAAAATAAAGGAGAATGTAAATAGACTCTATTTTTTGAGAAGTTGTAAAGTTACACCGAAAGGGATGTAAATACAGAGAGGGGCATTACTGTGACAATTTTGGTAAATGAATGTTGTTCTCAGCTAATCTTCAGTTCCATAATAGCTAAACAGGGTGATGAAACTAGCCCTTCTAGGATAAACAACCAGAAAAATAGGCAATGTAAAAAATAAGTTTTTAGATATTGAAAAACTGACAGTTCAGAACTGTGAACCCCAAGAGTAAAGAACAAACGTGATGAACTCTGAAATTTCTCTGGCTTTCTGCTTGGAGCATTTACTTGATCCCATTAAAAGAAGGGGAAACAATCACAACACAGTAGTCTCCTCTTGCTAAGATGAGAAAACATGAATTTGCATTGGGGGTGACTGATATGGCTGGAAAAACCAGAAAGGGGGAAGTTATGCCAAGAAAGAGTTGCACAGATATTCAGAGAGACCAGCCAAATACTAAATTTTGCATGTATAGAGTGAGACTTCATGAGGCTGGGCAAAGATCATCTACCAGGGATTAAAACAAAACACAACAAAACAAAAACAAAAACAAAAAAACTAGAGAGAGCTCCCAGCTTAATGACTGCCATGACTTTTACATAGTTGGAATTATTAGAATTCCAAACAGAGTGGAGAGACCATGTTGAACACCTCAGGTGACCAGGAGAGGCCCCAGAAAGGTCATTCTTCAGGAGCCCTAGAATGAAGCCTACTCTAACCCCACTCTAACAAAGCTTTAAAACAAGCCTCAAAAGAATCAAGATGTTCTACAGGTAAATTAACTGCCTGTTAAAACAAAACTTGACCCTCTTTAAAAGCGAACAACATAATTCAAACACTCTACAATGAAAATTTTATATAGTCAATCCGTAATTACTAGAGATATAAAGTGAGAATATGTGACCTATAACCAGGAGAAAAGTTAATAAAAACAGATATAAAAATGACAGAAATGAAATTATCAGACAAAAACCTTTAAGTGGGTGTTATAAACATATTCAAGTATTTAAAGGAACACATAAAAATTCTAAAAATAAAAATCAAGTGATATTTCTAGAGCAGAAAAATAAAATACATGAAAAAATAATAAATGACATACTGGCAGATTAGCCACTTCAGAAATAAGAAAAAGAGGAGAGTGACTTTAATATAAGGCAATAGACACTACCCAAACCGAAGGACAGAGAGGACAAAGGATGAATAAAATTAACAGAAACTCAGCATCCAGTAGGTCAATATTGAGGGGTCTAATGTGTGTGTGATTAAAATCCCAGAAATATTGGAAGGAATTCATAAAAATATATTTGAGAAAATAATGACCAAAATATCTAAATTTTAAAAATATATTAAACACAGATCCAAGAAGCTCAGTGAACTCTAATCAGGATAAACATAAAGAAAACTATATCAAGACATATAACCAAATTGTTGAAGAGTAATGATAAAGACAAATCTTTAAAACAACCAGAGGACTAAAGACTCATAATAATTAGGAGAGCAAAGATATAAATTATTGTGGATTTTTCATCAGAAAACAATGTAAACCAGAAAACAATAGAACAAATCTTCAAAGTGCTAAAGCAAAAAAACCTGTTAACCTAGAATTCTATAGCTGGTGAAATTATTCTTCAAAAGTGAAGGCAAAATAAAGACATTCTGTGACATTAAAAAAATAAATAAACATGGAGAAATCCAGGGCACGATGTAGCGATCTGTTCTCAAGAGGTGAGGTCAAAGAGGGGAGTCAACCTGGGGACTTAAAAAACACACATCCCTCCCCCTGAAGGTTATTACACAATGACGAAAGTGATGAAAGATGTTATGGGCTATATATATTTGAGAATTTTTTGCTTTGGTACCCATTACTGAGTGGGAACCACTATTGTAAATTTATTTGCACATTTATAATGCTCCATTCCCCACTACCACCAGTACTAGACTGTGAGCTCTGAGAACAGCCCTCCCTGTAACCTCCCCTTGTTTATCACTGTATATCTGGCTCATAGTATGTGCTCAATAAATAATTGTTGATTTGAAAATACTGTGTGAGGTTTCAAAATACAGCTCCATCTACTCTTTCCAAGTAGAAAAAACAATTTCTAAGGTTCAGCTTTTCCACATTTAGGAAGATACCACAATAGCATGTGGATATTGGGGGAATATTGGGGCAATGCAATTTTACAAAGTAAGAAAATGTGAACGTATTAGCCATATTGTAGGATCTCTCCATTCATCCAAAACTAATCAGAATAAAATGAAGGAGCATTTTCCATTACAAATATATTTAGAATTTTACTTTCAGAGACTAAATGGCAGAAATACCAGTGTGTACATGCGATGGAGTAAAAGTTAAAACAAAGCAAATTATCCTTCATAAAGTATGTCACAGGTCGGTAAAGGTTTGGCCCAATCTCTGCTACATTTATAGTCCTGTCCTGTCCATGCTGTTCGCAGTGCTGATGTTGAGAAAAAGCAAAATTCTGAGGTGTCCTACAGGTCATTCCTCTAAACTTTCATTCAACACAGGAAGAGATATTTAACATTTATGTGAGTCCAGATATTATGTTTGTAACAGGATATGGAAATGGGGTTCTTCCCTTCTCCTTTTCAGCTGGAGTCCCAAAGGCTGCAAGTCAAACAGTACATGCCAAGTGCTGGTGAAGCCCACAATTCTAAAGTCAGGCACTTGAAACCCCATGTGAGTCTTGTCACAGGGCAGCTGAAAACTTTGTGACTCTTGTAGCCCATTGCCTATATAGAAGGTATATAATAGTTGAGGACTATGGGAAAAGAGAGAGAGGAGACTTTTGTGGTAAGGAATGAGAAAGACTCTCTCCTAGAAAAAACTTTAGTCAGGCTCCTCGAAGTCCTCTAGGCCAAGACCTTGGTATCTGTCCTTACCAGGCTTGCAACTTGTAGCAACAATCATGTTGAGTAAGTTTAGAGAGAACCCTCCCCACTCCATCCCCAATATCTAATCACCTTGACCAGCCTTCAGAAAGAATCCTGCCAAGTCGGTTTAGCCAGAATCTCCCCTTACTCCTAATATTTCCTGGAAGTAAATACTTCCATCCCCTAACGCCCCACCCTGTGCTCTGTCTGCACATCCCAACTTGTCCTTGCTGTATTCAGAATTGAGCCCAGCCCTATATCGAAATCTTTTTTCTCATATTGCAATAATCCTGAATAAAATCTGTTCCTGCCACTTTACAAATGTTTAGCCCTGGTTTTCTTTGACAAGAGAGTCCTCCTTATTTCTTACCCATCCCTCACAAAGAAGAGGGGAGGTATAGTTTTCCCTCACCAGGTGAGAGGCTTCAAGCCAAAAGGAATTTATCTGTGCTTTGTAGAGTCCATGGGGTACCGAGAACCAATGCCACATGGAAGATGGAAAATTCCTACAGGCAAGAGGTTGGTGAGGTTGACTGTGGTAGCAGCTAAGGAGAGAGGGTTCTTTGGGGAGGAAACTGCACTGACACTCATAATATGACAAATGCGTGGGACTTCGTACGGACCCTGTGGCACAGCCAGCCTGGAATCATCTTGGATCTCCACAAAAGGACTGCCTGAAGGGGTAATATGGCATAAGGGGAGCTGAATTGGCAGATGCCCGAGTGGGAGAGGGACATTAGCTAAAAGCCCTGTCTCTATCAAGGACACTGCACAAGGAAGGTGCTGGTAGAATGGGGGTGGGAGAAGTGAGAAGGGTAGAGGATGGTCTTGGAGGAGGGAGCACAGGGTGCTGAGTGGAGAGTTGGCCACACCTCCACCTATCTCACCTGGAAACCTTACAGTTCTAAAACTGGTGTACACAGGGGAGCTATATTAGCTCATTCATAGAGTTACATAAATTGTATCCTTCCCAGAGGACAATTCTGAGGCAGAAGCAAAATAACGCTTGCACAATGCTACCAAGTGTGAGAGTCTTTATGGCGAACCTCTGCGGCTGCCCCACTAGGGTTCAGTTCCAACTCTTATCAACCATATGGTGTGACTTTGACCTGAGCTGTCTCAACAGGCCAGAAGTATATTCATGTCTGAGGAAGGAAGCAGGAAAGAGGCAGATTACAGTTATAACTTTTATTTTGTGCTTTATGGTTTCCAAATTACTTAAAATCCATTATTTCCTGTGATTCTTACAGCAATTATTCCTTTAGAGAAAGAATCATTATCTTCTTTTCATCTCCTGGATGAAAAGGTCAATCATAAGATGCATGATTTGCTCAAGGCTACATTGGAGGAAGTAACAAAGCTGGATTTGGATCCAGTTTCCTCTAAGTCCAATTCCTACAGTCTTTCCTCAGAGCCCCTTTCATTCTGTTCCCTCACTTCTGAGCAGGCGCCTGTGTCTTCGGAGGACATGCTAATTCTTCTTGCTTTCCTGTCCCCTCTCCTTCCCCAACACCTTTATGTCCGAGGAATAGCACAGATGCGGTAGCTGGTTGGGGAGACGGTAAGCCCCAATCTGAATTTCAGGCTCAGCTTCTCATTGTTTGGGGGCTTAAAAGTAAATTTTTGCAAAAGGGAAATGAAAAAAATAAACAGCTCAGTCCTGGCCAACTGTTCTCCAAGGCATGCCCTCTTTCCTGAAAGACAAAAATATAAGATGAGGTTGGTGCTGACGCCCAGCAGGGACTAAAATCTTCTATCACATCTCCTAAAACCTGAACAAAGGAAGGGTCTACTAGGCCCTGGGGCTTTTTGCACAGAATAACATTTAATCTGACAACCACCTGGCTTAAGTAAGCAAAGCACAGAAAACATAAATCTGGACTCACAAACTCCAATATGCCTTCGTGGGTCAGGCAAGTGAGGCTCAGGGGTGAAGGTGCAGATTGTAGGGCAATAGAAGTAAGAGGCCTGGGCTGACCTAGAAAGTGGATGTCTAGCCTAAAGCTTCTCAAAAATCATTTAACAAACAACTGATGAAAGTGGAAAACAAAACTCTATGCTAACTTTTTTCAGTCTTTAAAAGTAAATGGTCCAAAAGTATAAGTTAGTAAATGTCAGAGCAGTTTCTAAAGCACAAAGCATCCTTCTCCTATGTCATGTTTTCCTCCTTAATGACTGGGGACCTCACTGACATGGATGGCTCTCTACATTGGAACTGCTTCAGCCTCCCACCTTGAATAGTCCACATACGTGGCAGTCCTTCCCCAAGAAAGGCCTTTGCTTCGAATGTGGGGGCTCCAGGCTGGATCCTTGACTCCATGGCTCATGCTTGGCCCTGTCCTGGCCACATCCCACTCCTTGTTGTATGAGTCCAGAAACAGAGGCAGAAGGGCAGAGATCCAATTCAACTCTTCCCACTTTATAGCCATGTGATTCAGGGCAAATTAAGTAACCTCTCTAAGGCATTAGTGGAAATGTGTATATTTAAGATGGGAACTTTATTTTATATATTATATGAGCTACATACCGAATCCAAATAATTTAATAATGTACACATCAAAACGAAGTATTTTAACACATCTTCTGGATAATAATAAACATTCTAGCTATAAAACAGCTTATCCTTAACTTCATCAGGTTAATTATTAAAAAAAAACACAGAATACAATTTAAAAGACTACCTTTAAATAAAGTTTTTTGGGAGGTAGCATTACTAAAATAACTTTCTATTTATTATAATTCTTTACTGTGATACTTTCCATATCGTGCTTTTAATTCTGAAATTTCAAATGTGCAGAAAAGTTGTAAGAATAATACAAAAACTTATCTTTTCTGAGTTATTTGAGTGTAAATTGCCTACGTCACCCATGAAATCTTCAGTATGCATACCCTCAAAGAAGGACATTCTTTGACATAACCACACTATAATCACCCAGTCAGGAAATTACCACCATCTTCTCTGCAGATCTCAATCAAGTTTTGCCAGTTGTCCCAATAATGTCCTTTTGAGGACCCAGTTTAGTATCACAGATTGCATTTGGCTGTCATGCAAGTGACTCTTCAACTTGTATCGCTTTGGCATTTTTGAAGATGACAGGCTAATTATTTGGTAAATGTTTCTCATGTTCTTCCTTGAGCTAGTTTCCATTGCTATTTCTTGGCCAAATTATTTATTACTCTAGTAGCTGCCAAATTGTGAGTTTTAAAATGTCGTCATTCCTTCCACATTTATTAGCATTCTACTAAAGGAAATTCTTTCTCTCCTCCTCATTTTACTTATTCACTCATTTTATCAGTACGAATTCATAGATTCTTATTCTTATTCAAAGGATTAAAATCTGTTATTTGTTTTGATGCTAAAGATATTCCAGATTTGGCTAGTAAATGCCCATTCAAGCTGGTATTTCTTTACTTTGGGGCACAAAAATATGTTTCAAGCTCATCTTATGCTTTCCCTTCCTCAGCCCTGGCATCAACCATTTTCCCAAAAGTCCTAGTCCCTTTAGTGGATAATGATATCCAGGAACTAAAAACTGGGCATTAGACATGCTCATTGGTACCAAGGTGGTGTTGCTCCCAGGGCATTTCTCCCAGGGTAAAGCTGGGGAATCTATGTATGTATACAATGTGAGTATATATTTAAATGTGTATATACATCCATATTTATTTCTATATCTACCTACTTACCTGCCTACCTAATAAAAATCTGAATTCATAGGGATAACCTCCCTTTCCAATCCAATAACACAGAGTTCATTCTGTTACCTCCCTTTCCCTATTTGTAACTTCCTCTCATTATCCTCAGTATGTTTACTTATTGGCTCAGTATCTCGTTTATATAACTTGTTTCCCATCACTGCCTCAAGCAACCCATGCAGATCCTACCTCATCTTGCTCATGCACTGATGCCCACTCTAAGCTTCTGCCATCCCCTCCCCTTTGCTAATTCCTTTCCCACCCTACGTGGGCTATACACATTCCACATTAGTCACTACCACCAACTCTCCTGCATGTGCAATAACTTATTTTCTCCCTAAATAACACATAGTCAATGCAAAAAGAAAAAAATGTAAACAATAAAAGTATAAAAAGACCAGAGATGCAAAAATGCCGTAGTTAACCCCTCTAAGCCTCAGTCTGGTTACCTTTAAAGTGTTGACAGTGATTTAAACATTGTAAGGTTACACTAGAACACATGCTCCATGAGAACAGTATTTTTTTTTTCCTCTTGCTTCATTCATTGTCATGTCCTCAGGGCTGAATGCTTGGCACATAATAGATACTCAGGATTAATGTTTATAGAACTAAGGGATCGGGAAATTACTCAAAATAATTTATGAAACATAACTTAGTCAATACTAAGCAATATACTAAGAATTTTTGTTATTCATTTTACAATGTTATGAGTTAAAACACCCCTTTGGAACTGGCTAGCTTGGAAACACGAGAGTTTTTTCACAGTGCCCTCTTATACCTTTCAAGTTGTCTACCATGTAAACATATTAACTTGATTTTAAAGTCATAATTAAAATTATAAAAGGCAAAAGGACCTCTTTGGGGACTGCTTATAGAGTAGAATCCCATCCACTCAAGCCATAGCATTGAGTCACTCCTGATGATAATAATGACAAGCAAGCAGCTCCATTCCTTCCCCCATCTCATCTCCTTATTCTAAACTGGCTTTTAGTTCTGTGAAAAAAAAGCTTGGGACATTTAAAAACTATAAACATGGCAAGTGTCCAGTCTTCTTTGTGAGCAAGAGGCATGAGATCTGAGTTTCTGTCCCCAGGGAATCTCGAGGAGAAAGCACAGTCACAGATTCACACTGGGCAGGGCTCTCTGGAGACATTCTAATGAAAACAAAAGATGACAGGGAGAAGAGCAGGGAAGGGCCTAGAGAGGAACTCTGGATTCACACACTCATCAGGGAAGGGCCTAGAGAGGAACTCTGGATTCACACACGCAACTCACCTACTGAGAAAGGCAGAAAGGCTTCCCTTTTTTTAAACTGTCCATTCTCCAGAAAATGCTCTGGATTGAATGTGTCAGGGGTAGCCCACTCTGTGGGGTCCTTGTGTAGTGCAGTCAGATTGGTCAGGATCGCGGTTCCCTAGAAAAGGCAGCAAAAACTCAGGCAATGGTTGACCTGCACGACACACTTATGCAGAAGGGTGGCAGTCCCCTGCTCCCAAGCCAGGGCTTGACCATATCCTCACCCTTTCCAATCCACTGTCTTTTGAGCCCAAACCACACCTCCCCCAAGGCCCTGCTCTTTGCCATGGGATAACTTACAATGATGGACTGGAATTGCCTGCTGGGAATTTTATTACGGAAGTGTGGCTACTCTTGACTGCGGCATGGATCTTCTTTATAGGGACAAGTCAGTGTAGGACTTGGGAGGAGACACGTATGCATCAGTGAGAGAATAACATAACAGCCTGCCAGTCAGTACTATACCAAAATCAACCTGGCTGTTCAGTGAAGTGATAACTACAGCAGCTTTACCTAAGTATAAGACTTCTTATGGACCCATTTCTCCCATTTTTTTTTCTCCTCCACTGTCTACTACACTGCACAAGAGGTTTAATAATAGAATCAGGTTGATCAATAAAAAAAGCCACTGTCTATACACTTATACAGGAAGAAACCCAAGAGTTCTCCTTAAAGCTTCTCTTTCACTCATTGTGCCTTTACTTAATCCTTCAGTGAGGCTGGTTTTTACTTTAAATTTCTTTTGATTCTGTCACCTCCATTCTATGTCCACAGTTGCCATCTTAGTCCAGGTTACCACCCTGCTTGTCAATACTCCTATAATAGTTAGCTAACTATGCCTCATATCCTCTCTGTCACCTTTCAATCTGTTCCACACTCTGAAAGCAGAGTGAGCCTTGAACATGATTTAATCATGTCACACTCATCTACCCACGCACCCACACCTTGAACTTGATACCCTTCAATAGCTTCCCATCACTCTTAGGTGACCGATCGACCCATTGTCTGACCCCTGTCTGGGCCACACTCTCTCTGCCTGCACTTCCATTACATTGGCTCTCTCTCGGTTTTTCAAACATGCTATGTGACCACTCATTTCCATGCCTTTTTAAATGTTGTTTACAGTGTCTGGAATATGTTTCCTCCTTATTTTGTCACTGAGCTAACTCTTAACCATTCTGTTATCCGCAGCTCCAACCTCGCTTACCTTGAAAGCCTTCTGTGACCACTCCTGCTCTTACTCCCCATTCTGGCCAGCCTTCCTCTTTATAGAAACCAATGAATTTTTTCCCTTGGGGAGTTATCCTGGTTTCTTTCTCGACTTGAGCATTTTAGGTGCTTAACGAACATTTGTTGAATTAATAAAAAATAATAACTGCTATTTAAAGCACTTTCTATATTTAGTACTAGATTAAATGTTCTACACGTCCGACCTTATTTTATCTCCATCTGTAAGGGAGGTTTAAATGCATTTCGCAAATAAAAAAAATCGAAGCTCTGAGAGGTTAAATAATGTGCCCAGAGTCACATAATGGGAGGAGGCAGAGTCATGATTTGAACTAGGTTTATTTGACATGAAAGCCATGGCTCCTAGCTTCTACAACATAGTCAATTAGATCTCTTAGTTCCCAGCATGAGTATTAAAGTCGAAGTTAAAAATCAGAGGTAGAATGAGTGAGCTGCACTGATTCTCTGGAGCTAAATGAATTGCTAGAAAAATGCTGACAGCACCTCTGGTTCTGCCTCTTGAGATCGTCTCCAAGTATGACACATGCAGAGAAACAGACAAACTGGAATGGATCCACAGGGGCTGGCCACGTGGGTAATGAGAAAGTGCGGGAAATGTAAATATGCAGTGTACAGAGAGGACACTAGGGGACACAGGAGAGCTGTGTGCTTAGATCATGAGACCCTTGGGCCTCTAGAGATAGGAATTTCCTTTGTTGAGGACATGGACTTGAAATGGACCAACTGAGAACAATTGCAAGAAGACTCTTTTAAAGTCAAAGTAAAGTAACTCCTGTGTAGAGAACATGGTGTAGTTCAAAAAAAGATGAGCCTGGTAATCTGGAACTCAGTTCTTGTCACTCTGTAGTTGAGAGATCTTATGCAAGCTGAATCGCTCTGAGCCTTTATTTCTCAATTTATAAAATAGAAATGACACTCTGAGGACTAATTAAGACATTTTGAAAGAACCTATGTAGTCTATGGCACATAATATTGCTTAATAAGCGTTGGTTCCTTTCTCTCCTTGGATTGGTTTCTTACGAGATAGTTCCATCCCAGGGCTGTAAGTAAAAGCTAGAAAAATACCTGTGGGGATAGTATGTGAGAAACACCAGCACTGATGTGATGTTGGCCCAGGTGGTCTCAATTGTCCCTTCATATTTTAATATTTTATAACCCCAAGATCGTGAAACAGATTTATTTTCAAATTCTGGCAGGTCCCTAGCCCTGTAAGATGCTCTATCAAGGCAAAGAAAAAAATTCCATGGCAAAGTCTAACTAAGAACTGCTGTCTGCTGTATCTTCACAAAGATTCACAATACACATTAATAGCAAAAACACCGAGAAATCCCACAGCAAAGAAAAGCCAATCTTTGCCTAAACATATTTAACCTAAGATTCCCCTTCCCCTCCATAACTATTAATATCTAGCTGAACTACTGTTCTAAAGGCCACACAAGGAGGAAAAAAACTAGTATTACACATGGCTCTCTCCCCATTTAAGTGATTCACTAGGACAAGGATACCATGTTACTTTTCAAGTTCAGATTTGTACTGTTAAAAAGATGAGCTTGAAGATCTGAGGCTGAGAATCCCCACTTACCTTGCGTAGGTGGTATCCACCCAGAGTGGTATCAGCTGTCGCTTCCCTGGGTACATTCAAGGGGATGATATCTCCCATTCTCTGCACCTCATGGATGACGGCATTGGTGTAGGGCATGGACTCTCGAGCAGCTGTGCTTGGCTGCTGTGACTGGCCAATCACTCTGTCGATCTCAGCTTGTACTTTTTCTGGAAAAGAAGAGAAAGTTCTGTTATTCTATTATTCTACAACTTTCCTCGAGCCTGGTTAAGCTAAGGAATGGAATAACAGAATGGAAATGGCTAAAATTACAGTCGGCTCTACACACTCATTATCCTTGGAACGGGCCCTTAAAGAAAGGGTGTGTGCTTCCTTCCCCTTCTTCCCTTTCTGTCAGTGGAAAAACAGCCTTAGTGAGAAGCCATCTTTGAGAGTGCCAACAAGGGCATCATTTTAGACATAACAGAGCAATGCATTGTTCAGATTTGCATGATAAAAACGTTCTGCAGATTGACTGCATAATAATGTGAGTACACTTAAACACTATTAAACTGTACACTTAAAAAAAGTTATTTCTCAGGTCAAAAATTTAAACTGGACTCTGCAGAGCCCATTTAAATTTTTGACCTGAGTGAGAAATAAACTTCTATCTTCTTATTTTTGCTGTCTGTTTAAAAAAATTTTAATAGTGATAAGATACACATAACATAAATTTAGCAGGTTAACTTTTTTAAAGTATACAGTTTAATAGTTAAGTATATTCACATTATTATGTAACCAATCTGCAGAACTTTTTTATCATGTAAAACTGAAATTCTACATTCATTAAATAATAACTTTTCATTTCCCCATATTCCCCAGCCTCTGGCAATGACCCTTCTACTTGATGTTTCTATGAATTTGACTATCCGATACTTCATATAAGTGGAATCATACAGTATTAGTCCTTTTGTGTCTGGCTTATTTCACTTAGCATAACGTCTTCAAGGTTCATTCATATTGTAGCATGTGTTAGAATTTCCTTCCTTTTTAAGGCTGAATGATATTCTATTATAGTGCACATTTTCTTTATCTATTTGACCATCAATGGATATTTTGGTTACTTCCACCTCTTGGCTACTGTGAATAAAGCTGCTATGAACATGGGTGTAAACTTTTATCATCTTAAGCCATTATTTTTTAGGAGCCTTTATTATAGAAATCAAGTCTATATTACAACTAGGAAGCTTTTAAACTTTTTAAAATTGTAATTCACAGTCATAAAGGCATTTTACATTAAGATTCAGGATACATAAACATAAATAAATATATATATATATATACATATGTAAAACATATATATACACACATATAAACCATATAAATATGAGTAAAGTTTAATGAACAAACTTATCCTTAGTACATGAGAAGCATTCTGATCTATTCTATTTTTATTTTAGGAAAAAAGTTGGTCTTGATCCACTAAATTGATTTTATGTCCTGTTAATAAATGATTACCCATAGTTTAAAAAACCATATCATGACAGATTCTGGGACCTGGAGAAAGAAAAAAAATTATAACAGCCACTGTCACTGAATGGGGAAGATATACAGTCTCTGGGGAAGATGTATAAATAATGTGTAATAGGCACCTAATATAGGTGCATTAGGTCTTCTCTAGAGGGAGAAAGTGCTTAATTTCCTAGAGGAGTGGGGAGACACCTTGTTAGAGGTAGTATTTAGCAGATTCTTCAAACAGAGCTAGTGGTTTACCATTTAGAGCCATTAAGGAAATACATTCTTGTAGAGGGAAGAGCAGAAGCATAAATAATGACAGTGCGAAGCAAACAACATGTAATTTAATGGGGCTATCACATAGGGTGGGTGGAGTTGAGGCTGCACAAGCAGAAAGAGGCATGTCAGAGCGTGCGATATACCAGACTAAGGATTTTGAAAAGGGCAACAGAAGACAGTGCTTAAAAGGACGGAAGGCTAGGACCAGATTTCTTTCTTTCTTTCTTCTTTCTCTCTCTCTCTCTCTGTATTGTCTGACATCAAACCTCCCCTAGGACCAGAATTCATGTGAGACTGCAACTCTTTCCTGGAACCCACTACAATGTCAATTAACTTCACCATTTTCCTCACTAGACTCTGAATTTTTTGAGGCCAGGGACTCTCGGATCCATCACAATCCCGAAAAACTGAAGAACGTGCTCCTTCTCAAGTCCATGTTGCCTCACGACCATCCTACCCATCTTTCCATTCTACCATGCTATCTTCTGCTCTCAGCTCTGGTGCAGCATGTTCCAGGTGGCACCATTCTGTCCTGGCCTAGGCATACCCACTGACATGCTCACCTTGGATTTCTGGATAGAGGGCCATGTAAAGCAGACCCCAGCGCAGAGTAGTCGAAGTTGTCTCCGTTCCAGCAAAGAAGAGGTCTAGGGTACAGATGATGAGATTTTCCTCATGAAAACTTGTAGTAGTATTGCCCTTATGCTAGAAAACACCAAGTTTATTAGTTTATTCAGAGGGTTCTTGGTTGCCACCACACAGGCGCTTCATCCTAGGGAGAGAATGTGGAAGGAACGATCCCTAGGAGAAACGGGCTTTGCCTTCAGTCTCCTTAGGAGGCAGAGTCTTATTGCAGCAATATCATTAGCACTGTCCTGCCCCAAGCGCTAGAAGCTTTTGTTAGTTTGGGTGGATGAAAATCAAGATAACTAATTTTTATGCCTATAATTTTGGAGAGGCTATTAGTACAGTGGAAAGAAGCTATTAGTACAGTAGAGAGCTAGATTTGGGTTCCAATTTTAGCCACAACGTTCACTATCTCTGTGACCCAGGGCAAGTTACTTAACCTCTCTGTGCTTCAGTTTCCTGTTTTATAAAATAGGAATAACAAAACACACCCCCAAAGATGACATTATGTAATCTTTGATGAATCAAAGATGAATCATGTAAGATGCAAAGGGCACACAGCAAATACTCAACAAACATTTATACTGATACTATAAAGAAAAAACTGAATTCCTCTTATGTACAATAATTTTAATATCTCTCAGTTAATCTTTTCCTTCCAGGTGAAACCTCTCTACTTCCATCAACCATTCCTCATGGCATTTCATCATCTTTACCACCTTCCTCTACAAGCTTCAATTTGTCAACGTTCCTCTTAATCCGTGGTTCCATACCTGTACACCATATAGCAAGTGAAGTCTCCTCTGAGAAGAAATCAATGCTTCTATTAATATTATGACAATAAGGTGAAGTAAGAGAGGAGATGAGAAAGAAACCTATCATCCCGCCAACTTCCACAGTAGGAAGAGATAAGGTGATGAGTCAAAAATTATGACACTGATGCAGTGATATATATTAATCAGAAGGGTTATTGTGTTATAAGCTACACATCCAATTAGGCTTTCCCCTACCCTGTTTTTCCCTATAACTTTGGAAAGTGGATCATATGGGGTCCCACTCAGGCCTTGAAGATAAACTCAGGCATCCAGTTCAGCTTTATTTGCACTCTACTCTGGGGACTGAGGGAAAGAGTAGGTAACTGGGCACAGTTCCAACTAATAATGAGACAATGCTTTGAGGCTCAGTTCTTATTTTTCCTTTTTCTGATAGCTCCTTCATATAGCTCTTTCATATAGCTCCTTCAGGTATGGATAGAGGGTAGAGAATAGAAGTATAAAAGGCAGTATTTGGGCATTCCCAAAGCCTCAAGCCAAATACCATGGAATCCCTACCTTTATTTCTAATTGCCTCATCCATCCTGGCTTAATGCTACTCTTCTACTCTATGAAATACTGCTTCTATGTTTACTTCCCTGTGATAGGTTGAATAAAGACCCACAAAGATGTCCATGTCTAATCTCTGGATCTTGTGGATGTTACATAGGAAAGGGGACTTTATAGATATGACTAAGTTAAGGATCTCGAGATGGGAAGATTATCTTGAAAAATCCCAGTGGGCCCACTACAATCACAAGAGGGAAGAGGGTCGTAAAGAGAAGATGTAAGGATGGTAACAGAGAAGATGCTACATGAATGACTTTGAAGATGCAGGAAGGAGCCATGAGCCAAACAATTCAATATCCTCTGGAAGCTAGGAAAGGGAAAGAAACAGATTCTCCCATACAGCTTTCAAAAGAGCCAGCCCTACAAACACATTGACTTTAGCCCAGTCCAACTGCTTTCAGACTTCTGATCTGCAGAGCTGTAAGAGAATAAATGTGTGTTGCTGTAAGCCACTAGGTTAATTTGTACAGCATCAATAGGAAATGAGTACATCCCCATTTGTTCTTTAAAGACAAAACACAGGTAACAACTTTGGTTTCCTCACCTTTTCTATTTCCTTGAGGTATGCATCAATAAAGTCTCTTGTTTGGGCAGGATCAAAATCTCTCTTGTGGTTTTCAATTGCACAGGCAATAAACAATTTCAGTTTCTCCCAATTGCTAAAAACTGTTTGGTGAGGTCCAGGAAGGAATTTCATTATCCTTGGAAAGATATTGTAAAACTAATCGAGAAAAAACAAAACAATCACAGAGACAATAGGGTGCCAGTTTTCCACTTTTTAAGACAACAGAAACGTTTTATTCTAGCTCTTGTTTGCTTACACTTAGATCTTGACTCTTTTCTCTCGTCCCTCTTTTCATCCCTCCAGCAAAGCATTTCAGCACTCCATCCCAAATATGTCCAGTTTTAGACCACCTTTCGCCACCCCAACTGCTTTGCCATCTTAGCACAAACTACCTTTTCTTATCTAGATGCTGTAACAGCCTCTGTTCGATTTCTTAACCCCATTCCCAGGCTATTTGCCAGAAGTGAGCATGTAACAGTTTAATCAGAACATTGCAATTTTTGGTTCTCAATTCTTCAATGACTTCCCATGACATGCAGACAAACTTCTGCATCGTTCTCTGGGTATATAAACTCTCTGTGAACTGGCTCCTGCACCCACCTGTCGTATCCTTTGCTATCACTCTCTGTCATCTTACTTTCTCCAGTCTAGACCCATTACTTCTGTAATGACACCAAGAATGTCCTTGTTGAGGACTTCACATTTGTTATTCCTTCCATCTAGAACGTTCTTCCTCTGAAATCTGGAGTTCCAGCACCTCACTTCACTAATGCTGCTTAAATGTCATCTACTTGGAACAGTCTTACTTGATGATCCTGTAAGTGGCAGCATCCTCGCCACTCTCTTTCCATTCCCTTATCTTGTTTTATTTTCCTTCATGGCAATTATCATTATCGTGTGTATATATGTTTATGTGATATATATGTATGTATATATGTATATAGATGTGTTTTATATATATATTTATTAAACACATATATGTATTTGCCTGTCTCCACTATGGGGGCATCTCCATGTGGGTGAGACATTGTTACCGAAATAAAGTAGTTTTGAATGTATTTTCTCTAATAATATCTGGTAGAAAACAGATAGCATAACATAATGGTATATCACCTAGACTTAAGACATGACATGTGTTTGGCTATTAGGTCTGCTGCTTTCTAGCTATAATACTTTGGAAATAATGATGATGATGATGATGATGATGATGATGATGATGTAAATTGTTACCCCTTAGTATAACTATCTGCCAATGGGGACCCAGAGTTATTCTGGTGACCAAATGACGTGGGATCCATTAAATACTTAACACAGAGCCAATGGACCACTATCTGGACTTGCTTACACACTCCCATATCTGCCTGCACACGTCATGATGCTTTATTTCTTTAAAGGATTGTTGTGAAAGTTAATTGAGATAAAGTATGTTTAGCTGTCCATCAAAGTGCCTGGTCTATTTTGGGACTCCAAGAAATGCTTATTACCCTTACTCTACTGCCCCTTACTACCCTCCAGGAATTTTTTTCCCTGGGGAGAGTCAGCTGGGTACCCACTGAACTCTCATGACTTCCTAGATTCTGTCTTAATAGGAAGGACAAAAATGGAACTACTGAACTGGGGACTACCATGACTAGAAGTGAGAACAAGGACTTAAAAAATAACTTTGGCAATAATAATAATTGCTCACATTCATTATGTCCTTTTCATGTGCCAGTAATCATGCTAACTGCTTTACCCATTTTGGTGTGATGGATCCATAAAGCTCTAGGCAAGGATGCTTGGCAGGTGTAAATAAAAATAAATCCACTTCTAGATACCAGACAAGTGACCTCAACACTTGGGGCCAATTTTTCCCAAAATTGTCTTCCAAATCTAGAAAAGTGGCTGAGAGACCAAGAAGCTGAATAGTTTTTGACAGACTTATAAGCCTCAAGGGACAAAAATGGAGTGCAGGGCTGCAAAGTAAGGGGTGAGGTTTGAACCCCAAGTATTTTTATTCTACGAAATTAGGATACTGATAAATTCCTGTTGACAGACATGTAAATAGTGGAACCACTTTGGAAACCTCTAGACATCTTTTATGTCTAGGTATGTATGTGTGTGTGTCACACACACACAATCAAGAGAAATGAGTGGATGTGGCTACATGCACAATTGTATTAGAATGTTCATGGCAGCTTTATTCATAACATCCAAAACCTGGAAACAACCCAAATGTCCATCAACAGAGAATAGAGTAACAAACAATGGCATATTCATAAAATGGAGTACTATTCAGAATTTTTTTTAAAAGAGCAACTAACACAGGATGAATCTCCTAACAATCTGCCAAAGGAGAAACCAAGCACAGAAGAGTACTTCTGAGGGAGGAGAGAGATGGCTGGGTTAAGGAGGGACATGGAGAGGAGAGGTTCAAAGGCAATGACACTATTATGCTTTTAAAATAAAATAACATAGAAATAAAGATGTATGCAATGCAAAGTTTATGGCTTTACATGACTGTTAGAAATGTTCTTTTTATGTAGTAAAACATTTACTATATAATATTTATTATCAAAAACACTAGAATCACAGATTGAATTCAAGTAAGTTTGTGTTGAAGTCAATTTTAAAAGGTTATATTTTAGCTTAAAAAAACCCATCTGTGTCTGACATCAGACCCAATATCCTTAATCAAGGTATAAAAAAAGAACTCCTTACATGGCACCACCCTGACGCCTCCAGATGTGTGAGCTCATCTAGCATCTTCAGCATTTCTTGGAACTGATAATCCTGGTACTCAAAGCGCTCCCCAAAAGTGATGGAGCAAATAATATTGGAAACTGCATTGTTGATCTTCAAATGTGGGTTAAAAGGCTGTCCTGGAGGTGAAAGAAAAGATGAATCTTTCAGATTGGTTTGTTTCTGTTCTCTACTGAGGGTCTATATGACAAATGACATACCAAGTACAGAAACATCTGAGACTCTGGTCACAGCACTGTACACGGGGTATGACATCCAGCAGGTTGTCAGTCAATGCCTGGGAAGTCAAACTAATGACCAGGGTTTAAAATCAATAATGTATATAATGCCTGTCTTCTTGTGCCTAATTTGAGAACTTCATGAGGGCAGAGTTCTGGTTAGTTGTTTACATTTATATCCTCAAGGCCTAACACAGTGCTGGGCACATGATAGGCATTAAAAGTAATCAATGAGTATCTGTTCAGTGAATGAATGAGCCACAGTCTCTTACACTTGTCCTAAGAAATACTCACCATTTTCCTCTTCTATTGCCTGGGTGAGGTGGTAGGCCTCCTCTTGCATGCGTTCCTCTAAGCTCTTCTTTCCTAAACCAAAATTCCTCAGTGTTGTCAGGGCGAACCTTCTTTGTTCCTTCCATACCTGGCCATTGGACATAATCAATCCTGGGAAAAAGAAAGCAACATTATAAAAAGAAAGCCAACAAATGGACGTGTATCAAATAAAGGGATGGATAAGGGCATTAGGCATTTGAAAACTATTCAGAGAAATAATCCTAAAGCAATGGATACAATCACTAGCATGTACTGACTACTTGCAATGCCAAGCACTTTAGTATTTTTTATGCATTATGTAATTTAGTAGTCACAGAAACTCTCTGAGGTTGATACAATTATTACCCCCTTTCCATTTTGCTGATGAGAAAACTGAGGCACAGGAATAAAATAAACTTTGCAAGGTCGCAGAGTTAATAAGCCACTGAACAGGCAGGCATTCAAGTTCAGGTATGCGTGACTCCAAAGCCCATACTTAGATTACTAGTGACATAAGGAATATTTAAATATTTATATTATGCTATGTACTAAGAATGCACTCATATGTAAGACACTTGTTAGTATGCACTCATATTCATACTAATGGATTAAGAGGTAAGGCTTTTAAAGTCACAGGAGAGGTCCTATCTAAGCTGGTTCCTAATAGAGGAAGAAATGACTGAAGAAAACGAAGAATGAATATTCCATGCAGGCAGAGTCAAAAAAAACCATCTTGGTGTGTTCGACAGACCATCATTTGTTTTATAACACAGGTAAGTCTACGCTCCTTTCATTTCTTCATTTCTAGAGCACCCTTCAGCTCCTTTTAATATCTGGGTTTGGCCTCCACTGTCTCAATGAAATGGCCTTTCTTGCTGTAAAATCCAGGGATACTTTTCAACCTCATCTTACTTAGTCTTTCAGGAACATGAGACACTTTTTTTTCTTGAAATTCTTTCAACAATACTCAGGATACCACACTCTCCAGATTTTCTTCCTACAGCAGAGAACTTCTCATATCTTTCGCTCATTCACCTTCTTCTACCAAACTCTGAAATGAAGGAATTCTTCAATGTAAGGCCTTCTATTCTCATCCTATACTCCATTTCTTGGAAATCTCATCAACTCCTAAAATTTTAAATAATATTAATAATGACCATCTATTTCTGTCCCTGAGCTCCAGACACATATATACAACTGTCTGCTTGATTTTGCTAACTTAAAGGCATTTCAAACTCAGCATATCCATGATTGAATTCATGCTTTTCTACATACAACTCCCCACCTAAGCCAAACCAAACACTTTGTCCTCCTCCGAGTGTTCCTTCTTTCCATCATCTACTCATTTGGGTGTCTACCTCAACACTTCATCCTCCCTCCATCTAGGTCACCATGTCTTATTGGATTTACCTTCTGAATATCTTAAATCCATGTACCTTCACTACCACTGTCCTACTTTAACCTACTATATTGTCATTTCTTGTCCCTTAACCCTAGCCCAAGCTATACCTTTCTTTAACCTAAAATGCTACAATAGTCTCTTGCTTCCTTTATTCCATTCTCTCCAGAGCAGCCAAAATAAGTTTTTAAAATATACAGTATAAATATGATGATTCCTTTCTTTACTGAGAACCATTCAAGAGCTTCATTGTTATTAAGAAAAACGAACATCCTTAACAAATATTTGCATGAACTATTCCTGGCCAAGCTTAGCAGTTTCATCTCCATTTGATCTCTGTCCTTGCCACATTGGCCACTTTTTTTAATTCCTCAAGTTCACTGTCCTTCTTCCCACCTCAGAGACTTTTTATATTCTATTCACTCTGTCTGATTGCTCCTTCACTTTATTAAATTGTCATTTACTTACTTACTTTAGTTTTTTCCTGAATCTCAGGACTAGAATAGATACTTCTAGTAGATGCATCCTGCACTTATCTTCATAATACTAAGGCTTTAAATTATTATAGTTAATTGATAATGTTTTTCTCTCTGAACAAAATATCTTACCTAAGGACATAGAATAGTTTGATTTGTTCTATTCACTGTTATATCATCGATGCATAGCACTGCACTTCATATGGCAGATAATAAATACAGTAAATGGATATAGAGTTAATGGATAAAATATTTCAAAGAGGAATCAGGAAGCACCTGAAAAAAATGCTTTAATAGAGTAATAGACTTGAGTTTTTCATTTAGATTTTTAAATGTTTAAGTTTAGTTAATGATAATTTAATGTATTCATGCTAAACTGTTCTAACATAGACTAGAAGGCTCAAGATACCTTGTATGAAACAGCCTTAATGATAAAGCATAAAGAACTAGAGGCAAGAAGAAGGAATTACATAAGCAGCAGAAGCAGATTCATGTCAATTTTCCTGCAGGAAGAGATTTGGAATGGGAAACCAGTAAGAGTGAATATATCGCCTCTTTCTCCGCTATCATCGAATGATGGGTTACTTGCTTACCAAAGCATCTGGAATGAGTTCATGCAGCAGATGCAGCTTTTCCCAAATCCCTGACATTAGGGTTGACCCTGCCAAATCCTTTGAGAGAGTGCCTTCAATAGGGAAGTGTGAACATCCATCAAGATTTTATATTGGGTTTGGTCTCTGGGAAGTGTTGGGAATTACAGTCACGGAGGCACCTTTAATAGATCTTAAGAATATTAAACATACACATCTTACATCGGTCAAGAAACTTACCACAGTTCTTAAAGATACGTTCTCGAACAGGCATTATGGGGCGGTTCACAAAGTTTTGTTCCTTGTGGACAAGGGCTTCTTTGATTAAGGGCAATCCAGTTACAATAACCGAAGATGTGTAACCAAATTCCAGTCTCATAACATTCCCATATTTCTTTACATACTGAAAAATAGTTAAATAGTCATAGTTGAATATACATATATCTCTGTGTCCAGGAAAGAAAAAAGTGTGCACAGCCAGGGGAGCTTGTATCGAGGGCAGTATGTGTGTGCATGCGTGTGTGAGAACTTCTCGGTCTGTTGGAAATGTTTCTCCCTGTTTCCTTTTCTCCTCTCCATAAGACTTGCATTTGATTTACTGTAGGATGTGAACATACCTTATAAAACATTCATCCGCATAGTCAACCTATATGAATTGAGTAAACATCTACCATTGTCCTAAGAATGAGTTATGAAGATATAACTATAATAAAATAAACAAGGTCTTTAACCTCAAGCATCTTAGAGTTTAGTGAAGGGAGAAAATTCAGCACATGTAACTGACCATGAGAAGGTTGAGATCTGTTTAATGTAAGTCTAGTGTAGCAAGCATGGACTACTTAGTAAATCATATCTGTTTAACAAAAAGAGAATGTCCCCTCCCTTGACATGTGCTAGAAGATCGAAAATTCATTATAGGGCTTGGGCCAGATGTGGAGAAAAGCACTCTAGCTCTGGAGCTGTGTGCAAATTTTAGCTCTATGATTCACTAGCTGTGGGCTCTTGAGAAAGTTGTTTCACTTTTTTTAAAGACAGCTCTTCAGCTATAAAAGGGAGAAAATGATGCTTCCCTTAAGGGTTCTGTAAGGAATAATGAGAGCAGCAGTGTGAAAGGCACTTTGTTTTCTGGTAACTGGCACACAGTCATTCAAGTCTCTGAGGAATGAACGGGCTCTGTGTGCAAAGGAATGCAGATGCGTGCTCATGGCGACAGAGAAGACCAGAGCACCCGAATGTGTGGGAGGAAGGCACTCATGGTCACAGATGGCCACGTTCACTAGGTATCATATGAAGCATCCTTTACATTTTATCTTATTTAATCTCACAGACACCCTCCAGTAATAATGATTTTCTTCATCTTTCAGAAAAGGAAAATGAGTCGTAGCCAAAGTAACAGCCAAGGTGACAAAAGCTACTGAGTAGTGGAGGAGATTTGTCAGGAATTATGTAAGATTCGAGGGCAAGAACATGAACCTGAGATGGCGCCAGGACCTTAGAATTTAGTGGGAGTTAGAGTGAAAGTGAGAATGAGACAGGGGCAGGGAGTAGAGAATGGAAGAGTGTGTGGGTATGTCATGAGCATGCACAAAGGTGCACATATGTGCAAGATGGGATATATGACAGTGAATGGTCACCAATTCAATCCTGATCTGTCTGTTCAAGAGACAACTCTCAGAAGACCTGGCCTTTTCCTTTTGTCTACTGGGCTGTTCCTAGCTGCAGGCAGTGAATCAAATAGAAGGGTTCCATTTCCCCCAGGTGTCTGTGGCCCCTCCTCCCTGATTTCCATGCACACCCATGTCGCCCTTAGTGCCCTGGACCCCGTGACCCCCATCAGAGTAAATACAGTGGATTTAGTCTCATTCCACCATCCTACTCTCACATGAAAAACTGAGCCTGAATTCAATTTCTCCATTGTTCATTTGGCCCAGAGTCTTCCATCAATCTTTGTTCCATTCATCTCTGGCCCAGTATGCCCTATCTTGTTAGAAAAGGCAGAGCCAAGGATCTATCTCAAATTGATCTGCCTCTAAAGTATATGTCTTTGCTTTTAAGAAATGGCAGGGGACGGGTCCATATTAATGAACTAGATCTTTAATTTCATCTTGCTGAATGCCAATGTTTTGACGAACAATTACACTCTTGAAAAAAATTTCAAAAATAGAAATTGTTAACACAGAAACAGAAAATGGATTTAAGAACCAAAGAGACATTTTAGAGCTGAAATATAAAATAACCTAAACAAAAACTCAGATTAATCTCAACTGCAGATTAGTAATTGAATACAGATCAATAGAAAGTATCCAATCTGAACAACACGGAGACAATAGATTGAAAAAGAACAAAAACTGAGACTCAGAGACCTATGTTAGTATAATGAAAGATCTAACATTTGTGCCACCAGTGTCCAAGAGTCCCAGAGGAGAAGAAAATACATGTAAAGTTGAAAAAAAGTTGAAGAAATGGCCGAAAACATCTCGAATTTGGTGATAGACAAACTTACAGATCTAGATTGAGTCAACCCAATAAACCCAAAGAATCCAACATAAAGACATATCATAATCAAATCTCTAAAAACTAAAAACAAAGAAAAGTTCCTGAAAGCAGGCAGAGAGAAATAACTCATTGCTTATGGGAAAAATCAATTTAAATGACAACAGATTTCTGATCATAAACTACAGAGGCCAGAAATAACTAGTACAACATCTTAAAATGTAGACTGAAAAAAATTGTCTATGTAGAATTCTATATCCAGTGAAAATGTACTTCAGAAAATGGAGGTGAAACAGGCATTGTTAAATGAAGGAAAGCTAAGAGAATATTTTTGCCAGCAGACCAGCTCTAAAAGAATGGCTTAATAAAGTTTTTCAGATAGAAAGGAATGACAAAGGTAGAAAACCTGGAACACTGGAAATGAAGAAAGAGTAACAGAAAGGGTAAACAAATGGGTAAATATAATAGACTATTCTTTTCCTCTTGAGTTAAAAAAATTGTGTTTGACAGTTAAAAGCAAAATTATAATATTGTCTGACATAATTCTTTATGTTGTAGAGATAATATTTAAGACATTTATATTATAAAGTGGAGAGAATAAAGGGACCTAAATAGTCATAAGATATCTATATTCTACTCGGTGGGGTAAAATGTTCAAACTAGTAGACAAAGAGCTGTATATGCATATTGCAATCTTTAGAGCAACCACTTAAAACAAAATACAAAGAGATACTCAAAAACACTAAGTTAAAATTGAATTCTTAAGATATGTTCAAGTGGCCCACAGAAAGACAGGAATTGAGAAACAAGAATAAAAAAAACAAAGAAAAATAGAAAACAAATAATACAATGTCAGACTTATCTCAACATATAATTACATCTAAATTCACCAATTAAAAGAGAATAGCAGAATTTTAAAAATGACCCATTTATATGCTATTTATAAGAACTCATTTCAAATATAACGATATAAGCTGGCTAAGGTAAGAATGGAGAAGCATACACCATGTAAACACTAATCAAAAGAGAGCTGACATGGCTATATTATACCAGATAAAGTAAAGTTCAGGCAAAGAAAATCATCAGGGATAAAGAGGGACATTATATAATAATTAAAGAGTCAATTCACCAAGATGACATAACTATTTTAATGTGTATGCATCAAAAGAAAGAGCTGCCAAATACATAAGGAAAAACTACCAATATCGACTAGAGAAATAGACAAATGTGTAATTGTAGTTGGAGACTTCAACATGACTCTCCTAATAAGCGATAGAATTAGTAGATAAGAAGTCAACAAGGGTACAGAAGAATTAGATAACATGATCATCCAATAAGGTCTAACTGACGTATTAGAACACTGCCCAGTGAAAGCAGAATACGGATGGCTTGAACAACGCCAGGGTTAGAGGCCTGGACCTGCTCCACACAAAACTAGTACACATTTTTTTCAAGTATGCATGGGACTGTATCTTGGGTCATAAAGCCAACCTTAACATATTTTAGAAAATTCAAATTATACAAAGTATGTCCTCTGACCAGAATAGAATCAAACTGGAAACCATTACCAGAAAGAAAACAGGAAAATGTCCCAATACTTGGAAATTAAACAACACATTTCTTAAGGGTACAGTTTCAGGAAATTAGCTTTAAAATTCTGTGACTAATCCTGTTAGCATTATCAACTGGGTGTTTCTCTCAGAAGGTGATAAAACCTTCTCTATCTCCAACTTGACTCTAGGAATGTGTTTAAAGTACTCCAGTCATTTCTAGGGAAAGGGGGACTAATATTTTTAGCATGTCTACTATAAGTGGTGTTATATTGACCATTCACTGTTTTATTTACAACCATCTTGCACAGTGTTGTCTCTCAGCAAGGTACCTGTGCTGAGAAGCAGGAGACCAGTTGAGGATTCTTCAGAAAGTGTTGGATGTTGGAGAAATTTTTAAGGAATTCAGAGTGGCCACAGTTAGGGTGTCCTGATGGGAGATGATTACAAAGACATGGCAAGAGTCTGAGTCATAAGGGTTCCATGTGGCTCCATAAGCTGTCTGAACTCTGCTGAGGAGTCTTAGCAGCCAGAAGCGCTAAGAAAATTTAAATTGAGGGATGATATTTAAAAATGATTACTTCAGGTAGAAAAGGCCAATCAAGAGAGGCTCAGTCACTGTGGTAGTGGGAGCGATTCAGTTGGAAAGTGGTGAGAATTTAGGTAGTATTATCATTTTACAAATGGGAAAATGGAACGTCTGAGAAAGTATAGTGTTTTTTTCCAGGATAATAATATTAAAGAGGACAAGGTAATCATATTACAATAGGATGTTCTCATAATATTTAACAAGGCACACAGTTAAATAAGTTGAAGAATGTAACATGTCTAGCACAGTTAAATGGTACAGTTAACACTATTTCACCTCGAGAAAGAGCAGGTGGAGTCATGCCAGTTTACGCTGAGGAAAACAAGGCTTTACCAAGGGTTTACGAAGGCATTTGCATTAGCGCTAGGGCAACCCATCCTCGCGCCCCTCCGTCCCCGGGATGGCCCTTTTCCTGCGGGTCAGGGATAGAACACGCGACCCAGCACCTTCACCCGCTCCTACCTGCTGAAGCGACAGCTGTGGCTGCTCAAAGTTCAGTTGGAAGAAGTTTCCCAAGATGGGCAGACGCGGCGGGCCCGGAGGATAGTTGTTTTGACGCCGTGTTTTGAAGAAATGGGCAAGGACCAGAAAGAGGACAGCACCTAGCAGGAGAGTGCAGGGATGGAGGTCTGTCCAGACGGCCGCCGCTAGGGACCCCATTGCCGCGAACATGGCGCGGACATCCACCTGCTCTTCTGAGGTTTGAACTGGCGACAGTCCTCGCCTCTCTTTATTGAGCTCGCAGCACTCGCTGGCCTGCCCCGCCCCGCCACGCCACGCCCTTCACGCCAAGGCGTCCTGCCCCTGACCTTCGCCGGGGAGCGCCTAATCCTGTCCTTCCACTTTGGTCGCCTGGATTCCTGCAGCTCCCTTTGACGCTTCCCCCACCCTCCTCAGCCCCTCTCCGCCCCTTCCCGCCAGCCAGATGCCAGGCGCTGTATTTTCCGGACAACCCGCACGAGTCTTGGAAAGTCTTTCTCTGAGACCGTTGGGGCTCTTGGATTTATGATTTCAATACATCGTAGAGCTCCACACTCATTTGAGCTCCGTATTGAGAACCGTACCTGGTAAACAGTCAAGCTATCAGAAGCGCCTGACGCAGAAGCACCTGATGTTTCTTGTGTGTTTACTATATATGACAGGCAGCGCACTCATGGTTTTAAGTAAGTTTCTTCGTTCTGACAAAATTTGGCAGACGCTCTTCTTAGTCCCATCTTGTAGTTGAGGAAATAGTGACGTTAGATAGCAAATACGTGGTGAATAAATGAATCCACCGGTCTGCAGAACATCTAAAAGAGGTCGCGTATTTGTAACCATTCTGGGGATTTAAAAGCATTACATCAAAGCTCCTAGCGCCGACCTTAGTCCTTAATAGGTGCTTAATTAACACTGAAGTGAAGTGTCTTCCCAAAGTCCAGAGAAAGATACTAGTCAGGGCTTAGCTTTTGTCTTTCCAGCCTACAGCTTCCTAGCTTACTCCAGTTGTTATGCATTCTTACAATATTGCGGATATGTATATAAATATTATTTTATAGTATTATTATACAACTGCTTAAAAAAAAAAAAAAACAAACCTCAGTATTATGTGTTTGAGATCTATCCAGGTTAATATATGTGGCTTTAGTTCATTCGTTTTAAAGGCTAATTAGTATTCTATTATTACACTACAATTTTTTAAATAAGGGTATAATTGACATGTGATATTAGTTTCAGGTGTATAACATCATGATTTGATATTTGTATACATTGTGAAATGATCACTACAATAAGTCTAATTTCTGTCACCACAGTTATAAAAATGTTTTTGTGATGAGAACTTTTAAGATCTATTCTCTTAGCAATTTTTGAATATGTAATTCAGCATTATTAACTATAGTCACCATGCTGTCTGTCCATTACATACTCAGAACTTATTTATCTTATAACCAAAAGTTTGTACCTTTTGACTCTCTTCGCTCATTTCACCAATCTTCCACCACTTGCCTCTGGCAACCACCAATCTGTTCATTATATCCATGAGCTTTTTTTTTTTTAGTTTAATTTTTAAAAATTCCACATATAAATGAGATTGTATGTCATTTGTCTTTGTCTGACTTATTTCACTTAACATAATGCCCTTGAGGTACACTCTTGTCACAAAGGGCAAGATTTCATTCTTTTTATGGCTGAATAATATTCCATTGTATGTATACACCACATTTTCTATATTCATCCATGCATCAATGAATATTTGCATATCTTGGCTACTATAAAGAATGTTTCAAAGGACATGGGGTACATATGTCTTTTTCTGTCAGTGCTTTTGTTTTCTTCAGATAAATACCCAGAACTGGAATTGCGGGATCATATGGTAGTTCTATTTTTACACTACAATTTATTTACCCATTTCTATATCAATGAACATTTAGGTTAGTTTTCTCCTTCTTTTCCTTTTAGTTTTTAAAATAGTACTGCAGGTGAGAAATTGTGCCATGGGCTTAAATGGATGATGTCATGTTTAAGATTAGATGAACTCTATTGACTTTTTCTCATAGACTTTGTATAAATGAAGTGCTAGACTTTACTTGAAAGCTATAAAAATTAATGGTTTAGATATATGTATAACAAACCAATTTAAACATCTTCTATAAGAAGAAAAATTAAGACCACTTATTTGAAAACAAAGACAAAGCTTCACTTTTTAATTTGCTTTCTCATTAGTTCCTTCCAAAGTTCCTTCCTTAAAGCTGTGATTGACTTTTTTTCTCATAATGAATACTTTCAAGATATTGTATAAACCTATAGTAAGCAGCAAGGGAAAGAAAGACATTTTTAATTTAAAGAGCTTTTTATGATCAATATAAGCTTCCCTAGTTGAATATTGTTCCCTTCCTCCATTAAGTCAAAATACAAATCAACACAGGTATTAGGTTTCTAAAATTTTAAATGAAATATGACTTGCAAAAAGTATTTTGTATAAGAGTGTGTCTGTATTATGTATATGCATCAGGTTCAAGTTAATGGCTTCAATTTATATTTTAAAGAAAAGCGAATAACAAAAATGACTGTCCTTAGTTATAACTATAATGAGATGAGTATTAGCATTGGTCTTCAGTGTCATTTGTCAGTTTGTACTTGTCTCTTTATGTTCTCTGACTTGTACTAACCAATGGCCCAAACCACTGATTTGCTCTTAAAAAAAAAAAAAAGAAAAGAAAAAGGAGAAAGTTTGACATCTTTTGTTGATCATATGACATGCATGGAAACAAGTAAAGAAACTAAGTGGAATATTAATTATACAGTAAGAAATGATCAGATTAGTCTCTTAATTGGTCCTTATACCACATGAATTTCTGAATAAATTAACAATCAATTAACAAATTAATCATGAATCGTGATTACAACCATCGAGTGTTTTTTTCCAGCATTAATTGAAAATTGTTGTGTGAAACTTGTCTATCCAGAGAAGTACCATTGTATAAATCTTAACAAATAATTTAGTTAGAGTATTTTTAGATATTAAATTATATGCCAAGTATTTAAAGTGAATTTAAGATTAAAAGTAAGGCATATTGTCTAAGGAACAGTGATAATTTCTTAATTTGAAAATTTTTTATTTTGTGAATTAGAATACTTTGGTATTTTTATTTCTATTATTTTTTTTTATATCTTCTTCCACCACATGAGTAGTTTGGCAATTAGAAAATACAACTGTCTTTTGAATTCTTTTAAGAATTTAGTTTAAAAATTGATTAATGTGATATATTATTTTTACTAAAAAATAACTTGGCCTATCATATCTCTTATGTTCATTAGGATGTATTTCATAATCTGAAAGTCGAAAGAATTTCTGAAATAATTATAACAGTTATTCTTGTAATAACCATAAATATCAAAAAATATTCTTGGATACTCTACTTGTATATCTTTAATGCCCTGAAAATTTGAAGGATGACCTAAACTGGCATATTTTGGAATAGCCAAAGAAAAAAAACAACTACTTTAATACCAGCCTTTTAGATTTCATAACAATTTTGGTGAGGAATAAAGGTACATAATTTAAGTACAGAAAAAACTCTGAAAATGTCTTTCTATAAAATACAAAATACACAATACTTCAATAGAGTCAGGCATGGAAAATCGATGTTTAACATTGGATATTTTGTGTTTATATTATAATACTGAAATTGCAACTATAGCATTTTAATATTTGCCAACATACTTTTATAAAAGTAAATCCTCAATTACTAAACTTTAAAAAAGTTAAGAAGTAAAGATTTTCTTAAACAAAAATTGAGGAAATTTGTTGCCAGTAGACCTCCTTACAAGAAATGTTAAAAGAAGTTCTTCAGAATCAAGGGATAAGGTATAAGTCAGAAATTCAAATCTCCATAGGGAAAGGAAGATTATTAGAGAAGAAATAAATGAAAGTAAAATAAATCTTTTATTTTCTTTTTCTTAATTGATCTAAAAGATAACCATTCAAAATAAAAATCATAACACTTTATTCAGTGATCATAGCTTATAGTAAGTGATTTCAATGATGCAATGTTATAAGAGACAGAAGGAAGGAATTAGGAAAACTCTGTTACAAGGTACTTGTATTACCAATGAAGCAATTTAGTGTTATTGAAAGTGGATTTGAATCAGTTGCAAATGTACCTGGTAAACTCTAGGGCAACCACTTAATAAGGTTAAAAAAAAATACAATTGATATACTAAGACGAAAGAGAAAAGTAAATTATATAAGATACTCAATTAAAACCAGAGAAAGCGGAAAAAGAGGGAAAGACCAAAAAAAAAAAAAAATCAAGAGGAATGAAGTTAAACAGTAATGAATATAATAGATATTAATCTGTATCAATAATCACTTTAAACGTCAATAGTCTAAATACACTAATTAAAAGACAGAGAAGAAATTAATGGATAAAAAGAAAAAAGATCCCTTTCAGATTGTTCATTGTTAGTGTATAGAAACAACTGATTTTTGTATGTTGATTTTTGTATCCTGAAACTGCTGAATTCATTTATTAGTTCTAATAGTTTGGTGTGTGTGTGCATGCATGTATATGTGTGTAATCTTTAGGGTTTTCTACATATGAGATAATATCTTCTATAAACAAATAATTTCAGTTCAGTATCAAAAAGAATGAATTACTTAGGATAAGCTTACCCAAGAAGGCAAAATAATTATACACTGAAAACTATAAACTATTATTCAAAGAAATTAAAGAAGACATGAATAAATGGAAAGACATCCAACATTCGTAGACTGGAGGAATTAATATTGTTAAAAATTACCATACTACTCAAAGTGATTCAACACAATCCTTATGAAAATCCAAATGGCATTATTATTTTTACAGAAATAGAACACATAATCAAAATTCACATGGAACCACAAAGGACTCCAAATAACCAAAACAATCTTGAAAAGAAGAGCAAAGCTAAAAGTATCATACTGATTGACTTTAAAACTTATTATAAAGCTTCAGTAATCAAAACAGTATGTTATAAAAACAGATATAAAGACCAATGGGACAGAATAGAGAGCCCAGAAATAAATTCATGCATATATGGTCAAATAATTTTTAACAAGGATGTCAATATTATACAATGGAGAAAAGGTAGTCTCTTTAACAAATGGTACTTGTAAAATAAATATCTATTTGCAAAAGAATGATTTTAGATGCTTATACCATAAACAAAAAACAGTTCAAAATGGTTTAAGACTTAAATACAAGACTCGAAACAATAAAACTCCTGGAAGAGAACATAGGGGAAAAACTTCATAACATTAATCTGGCAATAATTTCTTGGATATGACACCAAAAGCACAGACAATAAAAGCAAAAATAGAAAAGTAGGAGTACATATAATTATAAAGCTTTTATACAGCAAAGAAAATAATCAACAGTAGAAAGGCAACCTACCGAAAGGGAAAAAATATTTGCAAACTGTATATATGATAAGCAGTTAATATCCAAAATATTTAAGGAACTCCTACAACTCAAGACCTCAAAAAAAAAAAAAAAACCCATAAGAAACAAACAAGCAAAACTATTATCTGACTAAAAAATGGACTAAAGACTTAAACATATATTTCTCTAAAAAAAAGACATACGAATGGCCAACAGCCATATGAAAAGAGGCTCAACATCATTAATCATAAGGGAAATGCCAATCAAAACCACAATGAGATATCATTTCACACTTGTTGGGATGGTTGTTATTTACACACACACACACACACACACACACACACACACACACACACACACACATGCACAGCCACCAGAAAATAGAAAAGTTGGCGAGGATATGAAAAAGTTGGAACCATTTCGCACCATTGGTGGGAATGTAAAATGGTGTAGCAACTATAAAAGACAGAATAGAGATTTCTCCCCAAATTAAAAATTCAACTAACATATGATCCAGCAATCCCATCTATCTATCTAAAAGAATTGAAATCATGATTTTGAAGTGGTATTTGTACTTCTATGTTCATTTCAGCATTATTCAAAATAGCCAAAAGGTGGAAACAAATTAAATATTCATTAATGGATGAATGGATAATGAAAATGTGAGGTATATATACAATGGGATATTATTCAGTCATAAAAAAGAACCCTGTCACATGCTACAACATAGATGAACCTTGAGGACATTATGCTAAGTAAAATAAACCAGTCACAGAAAGACAAGTATTGTGTGATCTGACTTATATGAATTATCTAAAATAGCCAACTCATAGAAGAAAGTAGAATGGTGGCGGCAAGTGACTAGGGGAAGGAGAAAAGAGGGAAATGTCTGTTCCATGAGTATAGAGTTTCAGTCATAAGATGAAAAAGTTCTAAAGATCTCTGTACAATATTGTGCTTATTATTAATAATACTTTATACGCAAAAACCTTCGAAAGTAGGTAGATCCCATGTTATTTGTTTTTCACCACACACACAAAAACACCCAACTGCATGTTGCCTATAAGAGACCCACTTTAATTACGAAGACATAGATTGAAAATAAAGGAATGGAGAGAGGTATACCATGCTAACATCAATCAAAAGAAAGTTGCATAGGTATGTTAATCACAGGCAAAGAATTAGCAAATCAGATATAACAATGTACAAAAATAATCATATACCATGACCAAGTTGAATTTATCTCAGTTATGCAAGGCTGACACAACATTTGAAAATCAATGTAACATTTTACATTAACAGACTAAAGAAGAAAATACATATGATTACATCAAATAGATGCCACAGAAGCATTTGATAAATTCCAACTGTATTAGATAGGGTTTTCCTCAGAGACAGAACCAATAGTATATTTGTATTTCCATATATTTATCCACATTATAAGAAATTGGCTCACATGAGTATAGAGGCTGACAAGTCTCAAGATCTGCAGTCAGAATATAACTATACCAAGAGAGCTGCTGCTGATGTAGTTCCAGTCTGAGATCCAGGAAGAACTGAAGTGTCAGTTTGAGTCCAAAGGCAGCAGCTGAAGGCAGTCAGGCAGGAGGAATTCCTTCTTATTTGGGAGTGAGTCAGTCTTTTGTCCTATTCAGGCCTTCAACTGATTGGATAAAATCTACTCATGCTAGGAAAGGCAATCTGCTTTATTCAGTCTATTGATTTAAATTTTAAACTCATCCAAAAATAGCTTTACAGAAATACAAAGAATAATGTTTGACCAAATATTTGGGCACCCCATGGCATAGTCAAGTTGATGCATAAAATTAATAATTATGCCAACAATATTGAGAAAAGCCTGCAGCAAATGAGAAATAGAGGGGAATTTTCTTAGTTTGAAATTTTTTTTTTTAAATCTATAGCTAATGTCATACTAAATGATGAAAATTTAAATATTTTCCAATAAGATCAGAAACAAGGTACGGATGTCCTCTTTCCTACTGCTATTCAACATCATTCTAGAAGTCCAGCTAATGCAATTAAGACAAACAGTGGCAATTAAAAGTATATATATATATAGATTGAGAATGAAGAAATAAAAATACCTTTGTTAACAAATGGCATAATTGCATATGTAGAAAATTTTAAAGAATCTAGAAAAAGATCCTCCTGGAACTAATAAGCAATTACAGCAAGTTTTCAGGGTACTAGGTTAATATACAAATTTAAATTACTTTCCTATATACCAGCAATAAATAATTGAAATTTGAAATTAAAAATAATACCATTTACACTCCATAGAAATGAAGTATTTAGAAATTGATGTAATAAAATAAGTATGAGATCTATTGAGGAAAACTGCAAAACTCTGATGAAAGAAATAAAAGATCTAAATAAGTGGAGAGGTTCTCCATGGTCACAAATAGGAAGACAATACAGTCAGGATATTACTTATTTAAATTAGTGCAATCCCAATTAAAACCCCAGAATGTTATTTTGTAAATACCAGCAAACCGATTCCAAAGTTTATACGGAGAGGCAAAAGACCCATAATAGCAAAACACTACCAGAGAAGAAAAATGTCAAAGACTGACACTACTTGACATCATTACTTACTATAATGCTCTAGTAATCAAGACAGTGTTGTGTTGGCAAAAAAATAGACAAATAGATCAATGGAACATATAGAAATTCTAGAAATAGACACACACCAATATAGTCAACTGATCTTTGACAAAGGAAAAAAACCAATTCAATGGTAAAAGAGTAATCTTTTAATAAATGGTTCTGGAACTACTGGATATTCAAATGCAAAAAAAAATGTATCTAGACATAAACCTTACACATTTCACAAAAAGTAACTCAAAAAAAATTATAGCTCTAATGTAAAATTCAAAACTATAAAACTCCTAGAAGATAATATGGGAGAAAATGTAGGTGACCTTGGATTTGAGAATGAGTTTTTACTACAACAGCAAAAGCACAATATATGAAAGAAAAAATTAAGTTACATTTCATTAAAATTTAAAAACTGCTTTGTGGTAGATACTTTTAAGAGAACATAAAGTCGAACCATCAATTTGGAGAAAATATTTGAAAAAAAAAAAAAAACTACCCCAAAATATGCTTGTATCTGCAATATGCAAAGAATTCATAAAACTCAACAATACAACCTAGTTAAAGATGGGCAAAAATTCTGAACAGAAACTTCACCAAAGAAGATACACAGATGGCAAATAAGCATATGAGAATATTATTCGTCCTTAAGGAATTGCATGTTTACACACCAATAAGATACCACTACAAGCCTATTACAAAGGCAAAAACAGAATAAAACAAAAAAAACCTTGAAAATACCAAATTCTGGCAATTCTGGCAAGGATGTGGGAGTATAAAATGATAAACCACTCGGAAGACAGTTTGGCAGTTTCTTATAAAGCTAAAGATGCTCTTACCATATGATCCACCAATCATGCTCCTAGGTATTTATCAAAATGAATTGGAAAATTATGTCCACACAAAAGTCTGCCCATGCATGTTTATAGTAGTTTTATTCATAATTGCCAAAAACTGGAAGCAACTGAAATGTCTTTCAAAATGTGAATGTATAAACAAATTGTGACTGAAATGTCTTTCAAAAGATGAATGTATAAACAAATTGTGATACATGGATACAATGGAATATTATTCAGTGATAAAAAGAAATGAGTTATCAATCCATAAAAAAACATAAAGGAAATTTAAATGCATATAACTTAGTGAAAGAAGCCAGTCTGCATACTCCATGATTCTAACTATATCATGTTAAGGAAAAGGTAAAATTAGAGATAGTAAAAAGATCAATGGTTATGAGGTTTTTCGGGGGGATGAAGGAGGGGAATGAATAGGTAGATTGATGTAATGGTAAGATGATAAGTGTGTATACATACTGTAGTTGCTGAAGAATATTTTTTTTAATTTGTTCTTCAGCAACTATTTATTGAGCACTTACCATGGGCCAGGCTCTGTTCTAGGCATTTGAGATACAGTGAGGAAGAAGAGAGAAGAGGCTCTGTCTCATGAAACTTATGTTCTGGTTGGAAGCAGCTGATAATAAACCAATAAATAATAATAATAATCAGATAACCCTAAGCACTATTCAGAAAAATAAAACTGAGTAATGTAAAAGAAAGCGACCAGCAGAGACTTCAGGTTTGATGGTCTAGGAAGGTCATCCTGAGTTAGGAACAGTTAACATATCTGAATGCTGAGAAGGGGGCAAAAATGCTAGTGGAGTTGAGGAGAGGGCCAGAATCCACATAGAAGGACTAGATAGTGTAAGAAAACCCTTTGATAGGAAGAATCTTGGTATATTTATGGGGCCAGACCAGAATGGGAGAAGGAGAGAGAAGCATAGGGAACATCTGAGAGGCAGGAGGATGGAGATCATGCAGGGAAAGGAATTTGTAAGCCAGGATAAGGAGATTACATTTTATTTTTAAGTTTGATTACAAGCTGTTGCAGTTTTTTTTTTTTCCCCAAGAGTGACATGATCTGATTTTATTTTCTGTGAAATGATTCTGCATTCCTTGAAGAAAATGTATTGTAGATGTGATAGCAGAAGCAGGGAGATTGGTGAAAAAGTCATTGCAGTTATTGTAGTGAACAGGCTGGTGGATAATGGCTGAGAATGGTGATCGTAGAGGAGAAAAGGAGAAGCATATGTAATTCAGGATGTTTTTGGAAGTAGAGTTGATAAGATGCATGTGTTGATGGAAAGAGAATAATAAAAATAATGATGATAAGAATCTTTTGGAATTTTATTTAATCCTCATAACCACACTCTAAAGTAGATACTGTTATGAACCCTATTTTACAGATAAAGAAATGGAGGCATAGAGTGGTAAAGTATCTAATTTTTAACTGTTAAGTAAAACTAAGTTAATGTTTTGATTGTGGGGAGTGGTGCTATTTGCTGAAATGGGGAAAACTGATGAAAGATCAGGTTTGGGGAAGAAAATGTGGCTCTTTTGGCCATGTTAAATTTGATGTATTCATTAGATATCCAACTGGACATATCAAGCAGATAGTTGAATGTTTAGGTGTGATGTTCTGGGGAGAAGTATTTTTAAGTCATAGGATTGGGTGATATCAGTTAGGAAGAGTATATATGGATGAATAAGGAGGTTTCAGAAGAGATTCTTGGAGATGCTAGCACTTAGGAGTGGAAGAGAAAAGGAGTCTACATGAGTTCTTAAATAAAGACCAACCAACTGGAGAAAGAGAGAGAAAGCCTTTCATACCTGCTAGCAGGGGTGAGAGTCTGAAAGTGGTTACTAACACCCGTGGTTAGCAGGTGTTATACAGGCACGTAGGTTGCTCAAAAGAAAACAGGTATGAGGCTGGAGTAATGAAGAAATCAACCAGTAGTTCTTAGAAAAGGAATGGCCTAAGGGCAAACAAGTCCGGAAAAGTGTATTTAGAAGTTGAAGTTTGACAAGGAACCAGAGAATTTTTAGCCAGTCTGGACAAGTACATGCCATGGTTTCATGTTTAGCAAGAGAAGCTTGCAAGATCTTGCAAAGGTGTTGCATGAAAGATGATAAGCCCCATCCAGGGGTGGGAGGAGGAAAAGGAGAATCTGGTATTACAGAAGACATAAGAGAAAAGTTTTCAAGGATAAAATTGTCAGTGTGTTGAATTTGCAGAGAAGAAGTAAGATAAGAACAGAGAAGTAAGTAACACTTGGAATTGTCAATGTGGAAATCACTGGGGATCTTAGACTAGCTCGGCTGAGTGGCAGAAAAGAAAGCTTGATGGTGGTATGCTAAAGGAATAGGAACTGAGAAGTGGAGATAGCATTTAAAATGTAGCTGCATGTGTATATGCGCTTGTATTCATAGTCAACCTTATAACACACAAATTATTGCTTACTATAAATATGATCCTAAACCTTGCAATTTTCACTTAATAAAATTTATCTCAGCAAATTTAAGAACTATGCTGAACATAATGCCTCTACAATGAACACTGATGTTTCTATCTGTTTAATATTATAAACAATGATTCAGAGAGGGTGTTTGTACTTGCATATTTTAATTCTTGTGTGAGTGCATCTTTAGGATAAATTCATAAAAGTAGAACAATTGAGTCAAAGAGTATGTTGATGTAAATACTGATGAATATGCAAATTTTGTACAAAGAGTATCTACTACCTATGTACCAGGGCACCTAGTTCTCCAATGCTTGTTAACTCAGAGATTGTTCGCCAATTGGATAAATGAGAAATTATTGCATTTGATTTCAATTTTATTATTACTTTAATTATATCATTTTTAAGCAGAAAAGTGATGTAGTGCATATTTTATAAAAGCCATTCACATTTTTTCCCTCTGAATTCATGACCTTCATCCAGTTTTTTTTTTTCCTGTTGGTTATCGATTTTTTGTGTTGCTAATATTCTCCTCACACTTTTCCTGGCCCTTTGACTTTGATTATAGTAATTTTACTCCATATAGAAATGTTGTTGTTTTTTTTTTTTAAATGGAGTCAGAATTATCAGTCTTTTTTTTTCAGGGCTTCATAGCTTTGTGTCATGCTTAGGAAAACCATCCCTACTGTAATAATATAATTTCCCTATATTTTCTTAGAATTCTTTTATTTTTGGCTCTTGTAATTTCTCTGACTTTATCTGTTATTCTCCCTCTCTTTCAATCTCCTACAGTCATGCTGCTGTCATGCCAGTCACACTCCTGACTTGCCGCGTCCTCTTTCTACCCTACTGCGTGACAAGGTCCGGAGATGGGGACAGAGGCTTCAAGGAATGCATCGTCAAGAACGAGGACGTGGCATATGTTTAGGGATAATTGGTTTCTTAGAAATGATCCTATTAATAGGGGGAATTTGGGTAGCATAAATTCTAGTAAGTGTAAACGCTATACAAATGGATTTCCTCAAAATTAGCTCTGAGGAAAACATAGTAAATTCCCCGCGTATGGAATCAGCTCTAGTCACCCTGACGTGTCCAGTATGCGTAAACCCTTTATTTGAACAATTATTAAGGGAAATTCCTTTTGACACGCCTCTTAAAGATATTATGAATAAATTATAACAAGCTGAATTACTAGAACCAGTTTATACTCCTGTTCCCACGCAGTTAGTAGAAAAATTAATAAAGGATAAGAAATTTACTCATAAGCCTGTGCCTACTATAGAAGGGCCTCCTTTTGTGGCCTAGTGGATAAATAGAAAACTCTGGTATCCACCTAGGGGGGCTAATAGTATGAAAAGATTACCTGATCTTCCTTTGCCTTATACAGAAGCTTATAATAAAGATAGTATACATATAGTGAATAAAGATAGAATTCATGTGCCTTATAGTAGTTTAAGTTTCATCGAAAGGCTGGCTAGGTCAGGATCTCCTTGGTGCTTAAAAAACAAAGGAACAGAAACTTAGCTTATGAAAGCAGCTTTGTAAAACTGATTTTTATAAATATTTTCCTCATTACTGCACCAAGGAAACTTTTGAACAGCTATGAGAAAGGTTCAGCTTGAACTTTAGATATAGCATAAATCAAATAGCATTTAAAAGATTTCTTCAGGCAGAAAGAAGAACAATGTCTGCCCACAAGCCAATGCTTGCTGTTATGAATACATCTATCTATCACCTTTACTTAAATCAAACTGTATCTTACGTAATAGATATAAGAATTAAAAGTTTAGATTGTTCCATCAGGTAGTTCTGTTCTAATTATTGAGAGAAAAATGTACTAGTTAATCATGAACATTAATAATAATATACTCTATAAGATTTTCTGCTTCGCCTAACCACAGAAATTTAACTCCCTGCTACCTTAACAACAAAGTATAATCAAATGCCAAAATAAAAAGTATAAAAGTTATACTCAAATCACAATAAAATGGAACAGTGTCACACTGCCTCTGAGTTGTGTAGTCGACTGTCTCCCACGCCGACGCCTTGCCCACCTTCGGGGCCCCCTGGATCCTGTCGTGGCTGGACCGCGGCACTGACTCAGAGCCTTTGCACCTGCTTTTTTTCCTCCACCTGCAAAACACTTCTACACATTTCTCTGCCTAAGCTTCTTTGGTCTTTATCAGAAATTGCCCTCTCAAGAAGGATTTCTCCGACCACCCTATGTCAAACTGCGACTCTTGCCCTTTCTGCTTTATTTTTCTTTATAACATAAATTCTCATTTAGCATACCGCATGCTCCGATTTTCATTTATTCTCTCTCCCTCTGCTTTCCAATACAATGAAAGTTCTACAAAGGCAGACTATTTTTTTACATTTGTTTTGTTCACTGTGATTTTGACAATGATTAGCACATACTAGATACTCAATAAATATCTGTTGACTGTGTCAGCAGATGCAAAATAATAATAATTTACATTTTAAGAAGTATAGAAAATAAAGCAATCTGAAACATTAAGGTAAGTAGGTCAAATTTTCAAAAAGATAATGAAATAATTAGATTTTGTAAGGTAAAAATGGGATATTTTACACATAAAGAATTAACTTACATTAGAGTTATAGTACCAATAGAATTCCTAAAAGTGAAAATATAATCTTTGAAATTATTATGATGACACCTAATGGATATGGTATTTGTTAAATACTGGCAACATTTGAAGCATTCAAAAAACATTTTTATAAACTAGTTTAATCTGAGGAAGGTGAGAAAGTTGAGGCATGGAGGTGAAGGACCTTGCCAGTAGTTACCAATTAAGTGGTGAAGACAGGATTTGGACCCAGATGAGCTGCACTCCCAACCACTCCTGTTGTTCTCGAGCTACTTTAATTTCCCAAGTGTACTTCGTTTACTCTGACCATGCCCCTGAACTTTGTAAAGCAAATGGTGTTTACAAGATCTGTCAGTGGCTGCCTGCCAGGTCCTATGGAATATCATTGGTGCAGTTTGAGATTGGAATTTGAGCCGAGCAATCCCAAGGACTATTTAGAGACAACCCATAAAACACTGTTAATTTCTGAAAAGTGCATTCTCTCCAAGACAGACAACACAAAACAGCACCTAAGAGTGAAATCGTTTGGAAATCTCAGTTGAAATCTGATTAAGTACTGATCTGAGCCAGTTTTGGGATGTGATGGGCTGAGACTGCCCCCATGTGGATATAAGGTAAAATGACAGAAGCAAGCCTGCTTTGGGAGAACTCTGTTTTACTGGTGTTTCCTTCTGATCACTTTGTCCCCGGACCTAAGGCCACTCATGGGGTTCTACTATGCTAGTATTTTTCTAGAGCACATCCATTGTTTAAACTAATCACAGGATAAAAATTCTATAGCGACCATGGCATTCTTAGCTCTAACATGGGACCAGCTAACCTTTCCATTTTTTGTTCCAATAAGGGCATTTCTCTATTCCCTGCACATGCCAGGCACACTCCTCATTCTGGGCTTCTGCAGGTATCATCTTGTGGCCTGGAATGCCCTTTGTTCCCCTTTCTATCAGAAGAAATCCCCATAATCTTTGAAAACCCAGCTAAAAATTTTTGTGTGACCTTGTCCCTGCCTTCAAGAGCCCGAGTTATGTTGGAATGAAGTGTTTCTTTTGACCTTGCATGCCCCAGACTCTTGCAACCCACTACCCAGACTCTTGCAACCCCAACTTGCTAGTGGGACCATGCAACCCACTAGCAAGCTGGTACTCTTTACTTTCAAATATTCTTAAATGCATTTTTATCCCAAGACTTTTAAACAATAGAAAACAACTAGTTTAGGCACCTGTATTTCCCATGATGACTACTGAAACATCTTCTGAAACGATTTCCCTTCTTTCATTCTTTTTCCCCTTCAATCATTCTCCAGTTGCCAGAGTGATGTGTTCAAAAATAGACATTAACAAGCCACTGTTAAGTGAAATCCTTTGATGGCTTTCCTTTGCTTGTAGAGTGGCCTTCAAATATTTTGATTTTGCACATCGATTAGCAAATACTTTTCAGCAAGTATCCACAACATAGATTTATTTAGATATTTATAAATCATACATGTATTACAGAAAAGCATCTGAACACTCTGAAATGGCATTTTTTCCTCCCAGCTAAAATAAGTTTATTTAAATACAAAGAGTGAGTCAACACACAAAAAATATAGAAGTAGTAGTACTTGGTCACAGCTAAGCCACTCAGGGCCTAGGGCATCTGGACCCGGGCAGGTGTGGCCTTCCCTGGTGGCGAGGGCCTCTAGGGGGGAAGTCTCACTCAGATACCTTGCCTGCTTGCAGGGACCTGTCAGGACCCCCACGAGTCTGCTCTCCAGCTCCCTGGGCCTAGCAGGGCACGTGCTCAAAAGCTTCACTGAGGGTGGGGCCTGGCTGGAGTGCGCAGAGTCTCGCTGGGCAGGACCTCAGTCACTGTTGTGCCCTCGCCTCCTCTTGCAGCATGGCGAGGCAGAGTCGGAGTCCTGCCTGCGATGGTGGGCCCGGGCACGAGCCTGGGACACCCAGGAATCTGCCCCTCTCCACTGCTCCTTTTCTCTCGTCTCTTTCTTGTGCATCTTCTTTTTCTTCTTCTCTTTCCTCGGAGGGCCCGGCGCCATCTGCTCCTCAGGCCCAGGCTTCTTCCGGGTGGGGGCGGCCGCAGCTTAGCCGCTTCCGAGTCTCCTTGGGACAACGCCACTCGGCCTGCAGAGCCACTGCAGCTCCCCAGACCCAGGAGGCGGTCCGCTCCCTTCTTCTCGGGGTCTCAGCCTTCCACAAAGTCTTCCATGCTCATGCTTGGAGCCTGGCGCCGCCACGAGCGCCTCCGGCTCCGCCCGCCTCGGGGCCGCCAACTCCCGCTCCCGACTCAGACCAGCGCAGTCTCCCCGGCCCGGCCCGGCCCGTGGTTTACCAGATGAGGTCGCGGCCCTCCTGCTGGCGGCCCACCGGGGCCATCAACCAGTTGCCCAGGTAGTTCTCCCTCTGCTTGGCGGTCTTCAGTCCGCCCAGCCGAACTGGTCCTACGCCCCGCTCCTGCCGTGGCGGCCGGAGCCGAACAAGGTGCGGGACCGGCCTCTGGGTCCCCTGGCTTCCCCTCCGCCGGCGGCTCCCCCAAATGGCGTTCTTTAAAGCCCGAGCCACTCATCTGCCTCGTGTCTGAGCATTATCCTCTCTGTGCCTGACATACTTGACCTCAGACCTACAGGACAACCTCCGGGCCCATGGCTGCACCATATGCTTTCATATTGTGCCTTGGCATGTGCCTGGAATATCTTTGACCTCATTACTCTGCTGTGAATTTCTAGTCATTTTTTAAAAGTATGTATACAGAAGCCATTCGTCTTTGAGCTTTTCCAAATCCCACTTCTGAACCCTAGAATCAATTGCTTCCTCACTTGGTGCTTGGATAACGTCTTCACATTCCCCCCCATCCTCAATTTTTTTTTCTTTCTTTCTTTCTTTTTTTTTTTTTAGCGTATTATAGAGCTTTAATTTATTTGTCCCATTTTCTGTAAGACTTGAGGAAAGAAACTGTTTATCTTTGCAAGCTTCCCAGTTCATGGAAGGAATTTAAAAAGTGTTTGTGGAATGAATAAGTGAACGTCAATACCTACTATTAAGTCTACAGACTGTTTATGTCTCCATACAATTTCTTTATAAATAAACCTGTCACCACCAGTCACTAGAGGGAGAGGTCCTGACCTCTGTGGTGGGAGACCTCCATCTCCTGTAACTGAAAGTAAAAAAAACTTTTCCTCTGCAGGAGACTTCTTGCCAGGGACTTTTCTTAATGACCTCAGACACCTGAAATTATTTTGCTCTGTACCCTCTTTTCTGCCTCAGGACTGCCGTTATAGTCTCTGCTACTGCTCAAGGTGGAAAGAGGGGAGAATCCCACAGACATTCTTGTATACCCAGGTTTCTTTTGTTCTGTTTTTTCCTTGTTCTCTGTCATCTGGCCTGACACACTCTTCTCTCTCGCTCTCTCTCGCGCGCGCTCTCTCTCTCTCTCTCTCTCTCTATATATATATATGTATATATTTTTTTTTTTTGGTGTGTGTGTGTGGGGGAGGGGATGGAGTGGGTGGTACAGAGGGGTGTAGTCCAATTGAAGAAACAGAACAGGAGAATTAAACTTTCTAACAGTGAATGAATTACAACTTGGGCTGGATGTTCTGTTGTCAAGTCCACACTGGCAGCACTCCATCCTAGGACGCTAAGAAGCCTTGGACTTCATTTATGAGAATCCCCTTCCCATAGAGTTTTAGATTAGAGCTGATCAGTGAGCAGCACTAGCGGAAGATTTGGAAGGTGGAAGGGAAGGAGAAGCTGTTCTCCACAGTCAGCTGCGATCATAGCAAGAGAAGATAGAGGATTCTCAGAGCTTTCCTACAGGCTCTTGAGACCATTTGTTTTGCTGCTACAGATCAACACAATTGGTAGGAGCTTCCCAGAGAGCTTCATCAACTTTATGGCAAGCTCTTCAGAACAACCCACTTCGGTTCCTCAGCCTGAGTCTTCAGTGTTGGCTTCCCTGACATTTGCTCCCAAAGCTAGTCCAGTGGGTAAGTCCTTAACTCCTATGTCAAACTCCTTATACCTGGAATAAATACATGGAGTTGTTTCTGTTTTTGCTAACCAAACTCTACCATCTCTTGTGGTAGTGAGGTATATAGAATGAGTTAGTTGTGCCGTTGATCAGCCGTAGCAGGTATCTAAATCATTCCAAAACATAGGTGCTTAGAACAACTGCCATTTCATTGCTCACAATTCAGTGGGTCAGAACTTAGAAGTTTTGGAGCTCAGTAAGGATGTTAATCCTGGTTTCATGTGGTATCGCCTGCTGTGATTTGATTGAGACAGGTCGAGCAAGATGGTTTCATTTAATGTCTGAGGCCTTTATGCTGACTGTCAGGTCACCTTAGTTCTCCTTCATATGGCCTCTCTCCACGTGGTCTTCCATCACTCAGTAGTCTAGTTTGAGTGGCTGGCTTCCAGGAGGGTGAAAGCAGGAACTGCGAGGCTTCTTAAGCTTTGATTGACACAGCACCATTTTGCCACATTCTAGTGGTCAAAACAAGTAACCAGCCCAAATTGAAGGGAGGGAAACCAGAATTCTCCTTATAAAGGGAAGAGTGGCAAAGTCACTTTATAAGGTGTATGAGAAGGAATATTGCAGCTACTTTTGAAAACAGTTTCCATGCCAGCTGAGAAAAGTGAAGCATGGAGAAGTTAAATAACTTTTCCAAAGTCACTCAACTGCAAAGTGACAAGATTTAACTTTGATTTCTATGTACATGTTTTTTGCCACTGAACTCTATTGCCTTACAACTTTCTTTTTATTTATCACTAAAGCTTTTCCTGACTACTTATATGTTTAATTTCCACGTGGCTTTCAAGGCCCAGAAAAAAAATACTACCATCCCTATTCTAAGCTTGAAATAAGTAGTCCTCAGTCTTAACCTTCCATAGCACTTCTCTTAAGGTCCCCAAATTAAAAAATAAAGCAAAAACTTGTTTCTATTTCAGACAACTAAATCAGAATCTTCTCTGAGTGTCTTAATATTTTAGTTAGTGTATAGGATGAAAGCCAAGAGTGTCAAAATCAACACTTAAAAACTGAGCCAAAGCTATAATACTAAAGCAAGGCCTGGAAATTGTCTGGACATGGAATAGGGAGGAGCAAGGTCTTTATCTTTCACATAAGTCTGTGAGAGTCCTGTAACTGGTTTGGTTCATTTTTATCTCTCCATTTCTTTGATCATATAGCATACGATCTAGTGCATAGTAGTTTATTGATAAATACTGAATGAATGAACAAGTGAATGAGCCCACCTCGTTTCTCAAAAATTATTCTGACCTCTCTTTTGTACCAGGAAATGTATAACCATTAAAAGTAAGCTCTAAAAGCCTCAACTCTCCTCTTCTTAGTCACTTATGATCCTCTTAGCTTCTCTCCTGACCTTGCTCTTTCCTATTCCATGTCCAGACAATTTCCAGGCCTTGCTTTAGTATTGTAGCTTTGGCTCAGTTTTTAAGTGTTGATTTTGACACTCTTGGCTTTGATCCTATTTGCCTTCTGAGAACCACTTTGGGCTGGATTGTCTACCTTGCTTCCCATTTCTGTCATCAGACCGTAGATTTGACCACTCCATTATAATCTCCATAGAGCAAGGATGATGTCTGTTTTGCTAACCATTGGCTGCCCAATACAAAGTTCAAGAACTGCTATGTTGATTGAACTAAACTGGTGCCCTTAGCCAGGCCTACCCCAGCCCCCTAAAGAGATTGGTGCAGACAGAGTGAATGACAGTAGTATATAATGAAGTGCTCTGAGGCTACCTTTGCACTAGGAAGAAGCAGGAGGCCAGGCTTCATCAGAAGGGCTTTCCATGAGCCAATAAGCTGAGTAATTTCGAGTGAAGCCATAATGAACCTGATGTCAGAGGGGCAACCGGTTGCCAATTCTCTGTGCATATGGTGCGCTTTTTTGCTAAACTTCCCTGGAGCTCTTTTGCTAATTTAACTTTTCTTAATAATCAGCAGATGGCTTCTGTCTGGGAAATCATCAGCTGGTGCTTAGCAATGGCAGATTCAAGAGGAGGCATGGGACTTGTTAGGGGTGGGGAATACAGATGCCAACATGCAGAATGCCATGTGAAGTTCTAGGCATTTTCTAATTGGTGTTAGAGGCAGTGAGGACAGCTGAGAGGGATATTAGGAAGGGAGATTGCTGCTCAGGAAACAAGGCAATGGAAATCAGGAACAACTCCAGAATATAGACTAGTTCTTTCTGAGTACTCATTATCTAGTAGGATGTATTATACATTTATCTACACAATCAAAGTACAGGGAATATAAACTGGGACCCACCATTTATTCACATGTTTATCCATTCAACAAATATGTGTTGAGGCCCTAATTGTGCACCATGCCCCAGAGACCTGGGGTTATTATACAAATCAGCTAAACACAGTCATTGAGACTACCAGGAGGTGTTAATTCCCTGGCACTTTCTGTATCTGGACAGTGGCAGTGAGATGTATTCTGGGGCACTCTGAATGGTCCAAAGCACTGATTGTGTCTGATACATAGGAATGTTATCAGTCTTTTGACCACTGCATACCCAGAGACTAGAACATTCCAGGAAATTAATAAGGGATCAATAAATATTTTTGAATATCTCGCTAAAGTACCAGTCAAGAATAAAAGTAGATTTGTCAAAGATGCCGAGGCAATTCAGTGGGAGAAACAATAGTCTTTTCAACAAATGATGCAGGGATAACCAGATATCCATATGCAGAAAGATGAATTTTGGACCTCTACCTCACATCATACACAAAAATTAGTTGAAAGTGGGTCTTATCCAATGCTGACGATATAAAATTCTTAGAAGAAAATAAACAGCCAGAATAATATCATATCACCTTTCTGGAATACCTTTAATTGCAACTTTACCTCTACCAACTATTGGCAATGTGGAGATTGAGAATGTGAATACTATTGCTAGGATGTCTAGCATTGATATCCATAGAAGCTCACCGTCTCCACCGTTTGCCACCAACTGGATTCAACCAGTGCCTGCTTCCTCACATTTTAAGTTGTGAATGGAAGTCTTGTGAATGCTGCAACTATAGACAGAGCCTAGGTCACATGCTTATATCCTAAGCTGACTTCTAGCTTCTATGTTGGGAAGATGGCATGCGTACTTCAGGGAGTTCCCCATGAGTAAATCTTTATGATCTTGGGTTAGGCAATGATTTTTTAGAGATAACATCTAAAGCACAAGCCATAAAAAAATAGTTTGATCAATTTGACTTCATCCAAATTAAACATTTTGTGTTTTAAATGAACCATCAAGCAAATGACAAAACCCAAAGACTAGGAGAAAATATTTTCAAATCATATACCTGATAAGGGATTCCTATCCATAAAGAACTCTTAAAACTCAATAATAAAGCAAATAAGCCAATTAAAAATTAGCAGAGGATTTAAACAGTCATTTTTCCAAAGAAGACATATAAATAGCCAATAAGCACATGAAAAGATGCTTAACATCATTAGTCATTAGAGAAATGTATATCAAAACCACAATGAGATACTACTTCACACCTATTAGAATGGATGTAATCAAAAGAACATACAATTGAAGTATCGGTGAGGGTGTGGACAAAATGAAATCCTTAAACATTGCCGGTGGGATTTAAAAATGGTGCAGCAATTTTGGGTAACAATCTAGCAGTTCCTCAAAATCTTAAACATAGAGTTATCACATAATCCAGCAGTTCCACTCCTAGGTGTGAAAACTTATACATGAATGTTTATAGAGGCATTATTCATAATAACTAAAAAATGGAAATTATGTACTGATACCTGCTACAAAATAGATACATTTCAAAAACTCTGTTCTCTGAAGGAAGCCAAACACAAAAGGCCGCATGCTATATGATTGTTTTCATTTGAAATGTCCAGAATAGGTAACTTCATAGCAGTTGGGGTGGGGTGAAGTGAAGAATAGGGAGTGATACTTACGGGTATCGGGTTTCTTTTTTGCTGTGATGAAATGTTCTAAATAAAGATTATGGCAAAGGTTGCTCAACTTTGTAAATGCACCAAAAAGCATTAAATTACATACTTTAAGTGGGTAAATTTTATGGCATGTGAGTTATATTTCAGTAATGCTGTTTTATAAATAAAGAATAGAGAATGCAGACTTTTTAGAAATACATGTAAAAAAATTACTTCACAAAAATCTCTGCCTAGAATGTTATTGAAGGATATGTTGCATTGAGTCAGTGGGATAAACTTAGAAAGATATAAACCTATATCATCTACATGTCTCATAGTACTGGAACTTTATTATAAGACAGCAGCAAAGGAAATCTCAGGATGACAGCCATGAAGCAGCCTGAAAAAAACAATTCTAAACAGAAGCTGGAAGAGAAGAGCTTCAATAGGGATGTCTCCAAGAAAATTAAAAGGTATTTTGGTTTATATGATGAATTTGACCTTGTGAAAAGTATTATTTAGAGTTGACATTTCCAGAGTTAAGAACTAGAGTTGATGATTAGAAAACTGAACAAACAGGAAAAGAGGTAATTGTTAATTGTGAAAGGACAAAAAATTGAATAAGAAATGTAATCAGAATAAATGACTAGGCTCAACAGTGAACATTTACATGGTTCTAATGTTATAATTGAGTATTGATACAATTGACGTTGCCCAGTTGACAATAGACAGTGCAACACACCAAATAATGGTAGAATTGGGATTGAAACTTGGGAATCAGAGTTTAGTGTCAGCCAGAACACCATATTGACAGTGCATTTCACAAGTTTAAAAGTGAGTTTGGCTTTACTCTAAGGTACTTAAACATACAAATTATCTCATCAATCTCTGAGAAAATCCTTTCCAGCTCTTTGCAACTATTCAGCTTTTGAATACTCTTGTTTTTCTCTATGAACAATGGGAAAAGTAGCTCCAGTGAGTGAGAACTGAGGAGACACTATCTTTTTGTTAATGTTCCAACATTTTTTTAGTTGTTCCATTTTCATCTGGACAGCTTTATTAAAACAGCTTTATTGAGATATAATTCACATACCTGTGTATGTATAATCTCACACTGAGATTTACAATTTACCCTTTTAAAGCATACAACTTAGTGGTTTTGAGTATCATGTCATTAAAAGTTTTTGAGTTGTAAAATATACATAACATAAAATTTTCCACTTTAACTATTTTAAGTGTATAATTCAGAGGCATTAATTATATTCAGTGTTTTATAACCATCATCACTATCTAATTCAAAACTTATTCATCACCCCAAACAGAAACTCTGTGCCCATTAAGCAATAACTCCCTTATCCCTCCTCCACCTGGTCGCTGGTAACCTCTAGTATACCTTCTATCTTTCAAATTTTACCTGATTTAGATTTTTCATATAAGGAGAATCATATAATATTTGTCTGGCTTATTTCAGTTAGCATAGTGTTTTCAAGATAGATCCATGTTATAGCATGTATTAGAACCTTATTCACTTTTAAGAATCTTAGTTCATTGTATATACTACATTTGGGCTGTTTCTACCTTTTGGCTATTGTGTTTAATGCTGCTGTGAAGCATCTGTGTGAGTCCCTGCTTTCAATTGAGACAGCATTTTGGAATACAGAATACATAGAATTGGAAGTTAGTGGTCCTGAAGTTTAGCCCTGGATCTGTCTGTGAATAGCTATGAGGTTCTGGACAAATAACTTTCTCACTGGGCTCAAATTTTCTCATCTATAAATGAGAGAGCTTTTAACATTTTTATTTGAACACTTTTAGATATCAAGATTTAACATAACATTGCACTTGAAAAAAAAAACAGATAAAAGTTGTATTCTATTAATACAAATATATTTTACAAATCCAAATTTGTAATGACAGTGATGATAATGTATGCTATTTTGATATGTAAGAAATAAAATCAGAGACTATTGATGACAGTTAATATCTGTTTGGCCCATTAATGTGTCTCTATCTGAACTTACAAGACTATCCTCCTAATTTTTTGGAGATGCTGAGAGATTTCATCTCTGATTACTCATGGCAAGAAACAAAACCCATCTGAGCTGGGTTTTAAGCCAAATTTATGAAAGGATATAGGTAGGTAAAAGAACCTCTAGGTTAGATAGAGAATAGGGCTTAGAGTACACAGCCAGAATAATATCCAGTCACCTTTCTGGAATACCTTTAATTGAAACCTCACCTCTACTAAGCACTGGCAATGTGGAGATTGAAAATGTGAATACTACTACTAGGGTGTCTGGCACTGATATCCACAGAAGCCCACCATCACCACTGTTTGCCACCAGCAACTCCAGGAACGGATTCAATCAGTGCCAGCTTCCTCACATTTTAAGTTGTGAATGGAAGTCTTGTGAATGCTGCAACTATAGATAGAGCCTAGGTCACATGCTTATATCCTAGTTGAAAGGGAGACTGGAAAATAGAGTTCTGGCTTCTATGTTGGGGAGATGGCATGCGTACTACAGGGAGTTCCCTAAATATAGGAAATATATCCACAGTTCATGATTGGCTATCTATTGGACTAATGGCCATTGCAGTCCTGAATTCTTTCCTCTGGAAAATATAGATAAATATCCCATATAATAAATTTATTTCAAACATATAATAAATTTATTTAAAACATTAATTCAGCAAAATTTGAGTGATTGTAAAGATTGTAAAGCGATTGCCTTTCATTTTGAATGCCACGGGAAGCTGATGGAGATTTTTGAGTAGAGAAATGAGATGATTTGGCTTACATTTTAAAAGAATAACTGAGCATACTATGTAGAAAGAAGATTTGTATCATGAGGGGGCAAAAATGTAGCATGGGCTCAGTCAGAGTCTATTTTAATAGTCTATGTGAAAGATGATGGTGACTTAGGCCAGTATGATATTTGGAAGGTCACAGGAATAGGTCAGATTGAGGATATATTTTGAGATGAGAATTTATAGAATTTGCTTATAGCATGAATATGGAATATATGAAAAATAGAGGAGCTAAGAATGATTCTAAGGTTTTGCCTTGATCAACTGAGTTGTCATTTTCTGAAAGAGGGTGGAGAGCAAGTTTGGAGTGGTGACGTGTGCAGAATTAGGTTTCATTTATGGAACTGTTAAATTTGAGATAACTCTTAGACATATAAGTAAAGATATTGAGGATATTTAGATGCTTACAGTTTGGAGGAGAGGGCCAGACTAGAAATGCTGGATGTAGATGGCAAATAAAGCCTTGGGTGAAATGAAATCAGCTAGAGAGTGTGAGTAGATGGAGAAGAGCAGAGTTTAGAGGGCTGAGCCTGGCTACTCTTAACTCTGTGCCCCCAACACAAGAAGACCTTCATATGTTTGTGGAAAAAGACACAGAATATAAGAGATACTGTGAGTGGTCATCCACTGTTAGAGCAGTCCAACCTCTGCCTTTTTGGCAGCATGGACTCCTTAAGTACCCCTTTTTTCCATCTGCTACATAGTTGGTTGTCCTGGGATCAGCATCTCAGAGTAATGATGGCAGTGAGCTGTGGTAAGCTCAATGTTATCGTGTTACTTGGGCCTATATGAATTCTAATGATCATATGGCCTTATGATTTTGTGTTAGTTGGGTAAGTTGTGAAATCGTGGATAAGCTTCCATGTTTTTGGTATAGTAGGGTTATTTATTTTGGATGAGTTGTGTCCTTCAAGATTCGATGCTACCTTCTAACCTATATTGTGGATCTTTACATGTCCTGTCATTAGTTGGCCCAAAAGCAAGATAGTGGCAGATAGAAGTAATTGATTGAGCTTGACTCTCAGCCTTGTGGCAATGTAAGCTCAGGGCAGTCTTCATATGATGATGCCTCCACCTTTCATTACGGCACTCTTCTCTTTGCTCATCTTCACCTCTGTAGAGACTCTGGAGTGTCTTATAGTCCTTCATGAAGACATATATGAAAGCCTTCCTACATCCTGGGTACCTTAACAATATTTATTTTTTTATATAATTGCATCATCAGAACAAAACTGATATCGGTCATTTTTTATTCCTACGATTTCCAGCTTACCGATGTGGTAACTGAGGCTCAGGTAAATTATGCAGCTGGTAAATGGCAGAACTGAGAACCAAACACAGGCCTCTATGACTCCAAAGCCCATATTCTTTGTTTTATCACACTACTTTTTGCCTGATGGCATATCTTATATATTAAGTACAAACACATAACAAAGCTGCTAATGTTGCCGGTGATGACTAAATAGATTTTACTAGGTAAAATGCAGGTGGAGCTGATAAAAACAAACAAAAAAAACAAAACCCAAAGTAACAGCTGCATTTTTCTGCAAGAAGGTATCAGTGAAGGCAGATGAAGACTCCAAATGAGACTGTCTTCCCACACCAACTAATTTAGCTAAATTCATTTTGGAAGAAAAAGGTAAGTAGTAAAAATCTTCATCCATATCACCTAACCAATCACCTACAATTGCATTTTTTACTTTCCGAGTAGTTGTTTATGCATTGTGAATTTATGGCATTTCTGTCTCAGCGTTGTTAATGGGTGGTTAAAAGGGACAAGGTATTTAGATAGAGGAAATTTAATCTCCACGCAAAACTACTCCCCAAACCAACAATTTTGCATTTACGATGTATCTTCAAGCTTCCCCCGTTTTTCTCCCACTGAAATATGACCTTGGCCTCCATGTCTAAACCAGTCAGTCTTTGAGCAGATGTAATTTTATGGTTTAGTTTGGGAACTCCAGATACAAAAGCTTACACAAATTTTAAGAATGAACTGAGATAACCACTAAAGAAAACTCTTGCTAGAGGAGCCACAAAGTCAGGAACAAATCTCCAGGCCATGTAATCACAAGGGGTTTATGCAAACCACTTAAAGGAGGTTTACACAAATATACATCCAATTTCTTCTTTGGAAGTCTGTTTCTTCCCAGTGAGTCAGTGTTTAACAGAGCTTGGCAAAGCATGAGCCTGTCAGTTGGAAGAAGATGGGGTTTTAAAACTTGACCCATTCTTTAAAGGAGAAAATAACCCTTAAGCTGCCTTAACAGAGCCTCCCATGAACAGCAGAGACGGGGATTCTGTCATCAATGCATTTTCTGGGCTGGCATTTCCTTTGTGTGCTACAGTGGCCTCTGCTTGCCTGCACCTGCCTTGTTATCTGCCCTCCTGCAGACGAGACCTGCCTTTGTGTGTACAATCTCTGAGCATGTATCTGTGAGCAAGGCTTGGTTTTCTGAGCTTTAATTTTGAATGAAATGGAAAACACACTCAACACAGCCTCTGCTTCCTGTCTCTAAGTCGTTGAGGCAAAGTTCATTTCATTTTTCTCTCTCATGAGAAGAAATGGGCTGCACTGGTGTAGACATGCTGGGATTATGCCATACCATGCTATCTTTTAGTACTGAAATATTGGCTTTTTGGGATAGCATGATACTGTTTTATTAGTATTTTCACAAATCTGAAATTTGAATCATTAGTGTCTTGAGCTCAAGATCAATGACTCAACTTTTTTTAATGTATGTGAAAAAACAAACTGCTGGACAGCATCAGCCCGGCCAAGTCTGCTTGTTTCACATTCTCAGTAAGCCCCCAGGTTGTGGTATCACAAAGCTTCTATTGCAAGAATAATTCTTCTCTGCTCTTCTCGGTGAGTAGAATGTGAACCGAAAGTGATGCAGGTAAATGTGTACTCATTAGAATTTTCACCTGTAGATGATAACATTAAAGGAAACAGATGAATCAGAAATGGCTTATTTAGAACTAATACTGTAGCTCTCAATAAAAACCTATTGTGCCTGCCCCTCTTTCACTCCCCACCCCCCCAAAAAAAAGTTGGTTTAAAAAAGATCTTCAAAGTTATCAAATAAGAGATGGGATTATTCAAGTAGAGTCAGATGAAAATATTTGGAATTATTTCATAACACAGCCTTTTCGTTATTCCCTTTCTCTTTTCCCTTGTTGCATTCCCCTCTTTTCTGTCTTGCCATCCCTACTTGACTCCTTTCCTCTCTTGGACCCAGCTGTCCCTCACAAATAAGTAACTAGGTTTTTCTAGCAGAGGCCAGGTTGGCCAGGTGCTTGGAGAGCTGGGAGTTGTAGGGAGGAGAGATGGGGGCACAGCCTGACCAGAGCAGCTGGTTGCTGGCTGTCACTCCGGAGGAGAGTTCAAGCAGAGCCATGGAGTGCCCACTGACTGCACGGACAAGGCCAGTGAATGTGGTTCCATGGGCAGTGACAGTACCAGTCAGAATGGAGCTGTGGGCATTGCGGGGCAGGCACAAGGGGCACAACTAGGGGGACCCGAGACTTCTAAGACAGCAGTTCTGTGCCATTCTGTGCTATCTTTGTAATGGGTCTCTCCCAGCTGTTTCAGACAAGGCTGTAACTCAGTGGTTTAAGCTATGTTCATAAAGTATTGAAATCATTAAAAAGTTTTAATCAGGGAAATCTATGTTCTATAACTCTCTGTTTAAAAGATGAGACAACTATAATTACTGAGTGCCCTTGGTTGTAAGGATGTTAAAAGAAGGCAGCAAAAATTTCATTTTTTTGTTCATTCTCAGCTTGTTGAAGACTGAGTGGTTATCATGAAGGAAGAAAACGATAGCATCAATGCTGTATCTATTGAGTACTATAGATGATAGTTTACATTCCATGGAAATGTGGTTTATATTTTTTAGTTCACTATAAAAGCCAAGGTGGGATGCCATCTCTCAGGAGTCTGCTAGATGGCTGAAACTGGTCTGATGATGATTCTATGTTCGAGCTCATATTCTATGTTCGAGGAATATTAGAACTGAAGGGACCTCTGACACTACCTTGCTCAGAGGATGAGAAGTGGCTTGCCCAATGACCCCCAGTGAGTTTTTGGTAGAGACAGAAATGGTTGCTTGAATGACTAGGCAAATCCTCCTGGATAACATTAGCAGAAAGCAGGAGAGTGGGACCAGTGGTGGCTGTCAGTAACTGTGAGAGCCAGCTCAAGGAGTTATCTGAGCTCAGATTGCTTTTAATTACTCCCCATTACTGCCTCAGCTATACCCTTGCTCACTCCCATATCTCTTACTGCTATCACCTCTCAGGCTCTATGGGATAGAGGTGAGAGTGTCTCTCCACTTCAGATGCTTGGGCCCAGATATGTCCCTTCTCCTTATGTCCTTAGCATAGCTGAAAGAAATCTGAGGGTAGGGGTTTGAATGAGCTTGTACTACAGGCAGGGAGCATAGGGGACGTGCTTGCCTCTTTTCAGACAGATGGGTATCATTAGATCATCAGAGGAGTTAGGCTTATGTTAGGTCCCCTGCAGGTAATTTCCCATCTCACAATAGCCTGGTGGTCCTTCAAGCCAGAGACGCAAACATATAGCCGCTGCAGGGGTGGGCTGGGTGGGGCTTTTTTTTTTTTTTTCCCCCTCAAGCAGCCTTTTTGTTCTACTCTGATCTTGTGTTCATTTCCCGCTGATTTCTCTCCCTTTACACAAGAGGGCGCTGGAGCCCATGTTACCGTGCTCTAGGCTTGGAGAATAGGATGCAGGGAAAGGCAGAAAAGTGCTGGGTGTGTTTCAGATGATGGTATTAGCCCTGCCAACTCCAGGTTCAGGTACTCTGTGTATACCTCTAGATGCAGTAACTCTTAGGGAAGGCATAAACTCCATCCAGGCACCCAGGAGCTCGGGGTTCTGGGCCCACCTTTGAGAGAGGTATTGGCCAGCTTGGAGGGTATCCTGCAGAATGTGACTATGCAAACCAAGCTGTATGTGAACTGGCTGAGGGACTTGGGACCTTTTAGTCTGGAGAAAAGACTATTGGGGGCTGATGAGAGCTGGTTCTGTGTTTTTTGAAGGGCTTTTGTGTGGAAGAGCTAGGCTTATGTGGCTTTAGCAGTAGAACTAGGACCCATGAGTAATATTTATCGAGAAAGGGATTTCAGCTTAACATATGAAGAACTTTATATATGTGGAAAGCAGCATGGTTTAAGCAGTAAGAACAAGGGTTATGGAGGAAGTCCTAAATTCACCCTCTTGCCTGCCCTCACTAGCTCTATGACTTAGATAAATAACATAACCTCCCTTAGCCTCCGTCCCTTTATCTGTAAAATGAGGACAATGATGTCTACTTTATAGGATTATTGTGGAGAGTAAATAGTTTGAATAAAGTGCTCAGTGTAGTGGCTCACTTTTTTTGAGAGCTCAATTAAAAAAAAAATTGTGGTAGCTAACCTTGAACGCTTATTCTGTGAAAGGCATTATACCATCTTCCATCCCAAACAATAATGAGGTGAGTGTTCCTACTCAGATTTTACAATAGAGGAAAGAGGGATTCAGAGAGAATAAGAGATTTGCCCAAGTTCTCAAGCCTGTGAAGTTGGGATGCTGAAATCCTCAGCTGGGTCTGCCTGTCTTCAGAGTTGTACTCCTGCCAGGATACCATGCTGCCTGCCTGTGTCAATGTGGGGTCTTCACCCAGAGGGCCTCAGGGTCTGGCGAGCTGTTGGCGGGTTTATCTATCACACACAATGATGCAGGGGCACATATGTTGTTCTGGCAAAGGCAAGGCGCATTTTCCAATGTGGATCGAAGCAGTGGATGAATAATACAGGGAGAGGGATCAACAGAAGGGGCAAGGGGAGGCCAGAGCTGCATCAATTCCCTTGCCCCCAACAGGGGCAGCAGAAGGTGCAGCTGGCGGGGCCCCAGAGAGGAGCCGCCAGCCCAATCATCTTGCCGCTGGGTTTTGCACAGCTTTCCCTCTCCATTCTTTCTCGTTTTTGACACTTGTGATTATTACCAATCCTGGTGGCGCTGACGCACAGGAGTGCAATGGTTACCATGGCATACTTAATAGCGAGAGCAGATGTTTGGCAGGCTAACTCCATGCATTCTAAATACACAAGGCGAAAGTTGGTGGAGGGCGTAATTGATTTGCTGACTGCAATGGGAAGCCAGCCCATGCCCGCGCTGGGCCCGGGCACCTTACCACATACTCTCTCTAACACAGCACATGGTCTCATCATGAGCTGACCCCTTGTAGGCCCCTCTGGCCTCACATGTTACCAATTCCCACCTGCTCTCTTTTCTGCTTTGCTCAACACCTGCAGCCTCCCAAACAAGCTGGGGCCTGTCTCCTGTCTGGGCCTTCCCACCAACTGTGGCCTCTCTGCAGAACCCCATCATTCGTCGTGTGGGTAATGCCCACGAGTCCCTCAGTTCTCAGCTTGGACCTCACTCTCTAGCATGCCTTCACGAAGTCTGAGTTGGCAGGACCATCTTGTGCCTGCCCTTTGATAGAACTTAACTGCTGTGCTGTAATTTCTTTTTTAATTGTTCATCTTCTCAATAGAGGGCAGGTTTCTTTAGTGTAAGAACCATGATATTTACAGGTATAATTTTGACTATAATTCATGTAAAAATTACATGAAATAAAACATCCATCCTTTACTATTAGTATCATATTTCTTGCAAAACACCTCACAGTTGGTCAGGATAGCGCAAGTGCTCATGGCTTCCCTCCAGACAGGATTATTATTATCTGCATACAGGGTACACATTCCTACCTCTGAGCCTCTGTTTGCAGCATTGCCTCCATCTAGAAACCTGGTATCCTTTTCTCATTCACTTCTACCTTTTTAAATCCTGTCCTTTAATCAAGACAGCTGTCAGGTGCTTTGTAATCTCTGATATACCCTCCTGCAATTAAATATGATCGCTTCTCAGTCATAAACCTCTTCCCTAACACCCCCCCCCCCACTTCCACTGCACATTTAACCCCACAAAATACTATTTGCATCTCGTTTGAGACCCTTGAATTTCCAAGATGCAGCCAGGTGCAGTGGAGAGTCCAAGCTTTGGCCTTAGGCCCAAGTTCATATCCTTAGTCTTCTATTTACTTGTTCTGTATAACTTAGGATGTGTTAAATGACCTCCCAGCTTCATTTCACCCATTACTGAAATGGATGCAATCACACCTACTCCAAATGGATAGCCATGTGGATGAAATAAGATACTGAAGAAAAAATATGTAGCCCAGTGCATGGAACACAGTAAGACCTCATTAAATGGTTGATATTATTAAGTCACTATTTATATATTTGCTTGATGCCACCAAGGAGACTGTGTTATAATACCTGTGTACACCATGTAGTGTGGTACAGCAATGGCTCCTGTCATATGTAGCTGGGACAGTAGAGGAAACTTACCTTCCTCACTAAATTCCACCTGCCTTGTCTGTAAATTGGGATTATGAGATAATTGGGAGCATTAAATTTTGAGTACCTTTTAAACTGTAAAAGCTCAAAAACAGTTTGAGTCAACTTAAAGGGGCTAGCATGAGAGGAAATGCATGGAGCAAAGGCACATCCAGTTTCTGCTTCACTTTGAAGATGCCGAAGCTGAGACTAGTTTGCAGTTAATTATTGCTCTGGTGACACAAGTGTTTTGTATTCACCTCACTCACAAGTTCTGAACCAGGTAGAGAAGGAGGCAGAGAAGGGAGAGGGAAGGATGTGTGTGTGTGTGTGTGTGTGTGTGTGTGTGTGTGTGTGTGTGTGTGTGTGTGTGTGTGTGTGTGTGT